>NC_054547.1:23542974-23900474 GCF_017654505.1 Polyodon spathula
TCCTCTTATTTTGCACTCTCAACAATGGTTTCTTTGCAGCAGTTCTTCCAGTTAGGCCAGCTTCACGCAATCTTCTCTGAACAGTTGATGTTGAAACATCTGTACTTCTAGTAGCATTTAGCTGAGCTTGTATTTCAGGGGCAGTTAATCGCTGGTTTCGCAGACTTGTGACTTGAATGAACTTGTTCTGATTCTGAGGTCACCCTTGGCCTGCCTGACCTTGTTCGGTCCTCATGAGTGCCAGTTTCTTCCAATCGTTTTGGTCTTGGCCACAGCAGTTACAGACACTTGCAAAGTTCTTGCGATTTGTCTTAAAGATTGACCTTCATTTCTTAAAGTAATTACAGACTGTCTTTTTCCTTTGCTTAACTGAGCCTGTTTTGCCATTTTCTTCTCCCTTACATTCAGGAATGACAAACTTGTGCCTGTGTTACTTATATTTATAGTAATCATGGCCCCTCACCTGTTAACAATAATTGGTGACAAAAGGTTCATTAGGTAACATGCTAGTTAACTCGGAGAACATCTAACAAAGACACTTTTATATTTAGGCCAGTGTTCTAACGCAGTGTTACACACATTTCAGACTTAACTGACTTGGGCTTCAGACTGAAATCCCCTTGCTTTGGGTGACCATTTCATTGAAATTGACAAGATTTACATTTTCATTTAAAAATTACATTTTTGAATGCAATTCACTTAATTATAAGCTTTTATAAGTATACATATCATATAATGAAATATTAAGTGTTTATAGACAAGTGTATACAGTTAAAAGCATAGATAATCATGAAAAACCGGGTTTCAAGCAGGTGTACTTAAACTTTTGACTGGTACTGTGTGTGTGTAATATATATATAAATTACATACATAGAGCTCTGGAAATAATTGAGACCACTGCAAAATTATCAGTTTCTCTGGTTTTACTATTTATAGGTATGTGTTTGGGTAAAATGAACATTTGTTTTATTCTATAAACTACTGACAACATTTCTCCCAAATTACAAATAAAAATATTGTATATATTTCTTTCAGGACAACCTTGTACTTGGCTTGATTGATGCCAAATCTGCCCGATTCCAGCCTTGCTGAAGCACCCCCAGATCATCACCGATCCTCCACCACATTTCACAGTGGGTGCGAGACACTGTGGCTTGTAGGCCTCTCCAGGTCTCCGTCTAACCATTAGACGACCAGGTGTTGGGCAAAGCTGAAAATTGGACTCATCTGGGGGTGCTTCAGCAATGCTGGAATCTGGCACATTTGTCTTTGTGAAGGACACATGAATCAAGCCAAGTACAAGGTTGTCCTGGAAGAAAACTTGCTTCCTTCTGCTCTGACAATATTCCCCAACTCTGAGGATTGGTTTTTCCAGCAGGACAATGCTCCATGCCACACAGCCAGGTCATCAAGGTGTGGATGGAGGACCACCAGATCAAGACCCTGTCATGGCCAGCCCAATCTCCAGACCTGAACCCCATTGAAAACCTCTGGAATGTGATCAAGAGGAAGATGGATGGTCACAAGCTATCAAACAAAGCCGAGCTGCTTGAATTTTTGCGCCAGGAGTGGCATAAAGTCACCCAACGTCAATGTGAAAGACTGGTGGAGAGCATGTCAAGACGCATGAAAGCTGTGCTTGAAAATCAGGGTTATTCCACCAAACATTGATTTCTGAACTTTTCCTAAGTTAAAACATTAGTATTGTGTTGTTTAAAAATGAATCTGAACTTATTTTCTTTGCATTATTCGAGGCCTGCCGACACTGCATCTTTTTTTGTTATTTTGACCAGTTGTCATTTTCTGCAAATAAATGCTCTAAATGACAATATTTTTATTTGGAATTTGGGAGAAATGTTGTTAATAGTTTATAGAATAAAACAAAAATGTTCATTTTACCCAAACACATACCTATAAATAGTAAAACCAGAGAAACTGATAATTTTGCAGTGGTCTCAATTTTATCCAGAGCTGTGTGTGTGTGTGTGTATATATATATATATATATATATATATATATATTGTAAAAGATCCACTCACTTTTCACGTTTGTTGCCTCTTTAAGATAGACCCAGGACACAGAAATGGAATTGCTTTAGCGCTGACGCGCACTTTTAATAAACATAAAACAAAACAAACAAAACAGAAACAAACACCTAGCTCTCTCTTGGAGCTCTAACTAACACTAACGGGAACCTAACTAAACATTCAGGACGGCGAAGCCGTTTACCTGGCACCAACACCAAATACAAACTCACACGGGCTTCACTCCGTACTTCACCTTCGATACGACTGGACACACACACACTCAGTTGGGCTCTTCACTCAGCAGCCTGGAACAGACTGGCTGCCTCTCTTAAATACCCTGCACCTGGCTCTAATTTACAACTACCATCAGGTGCAGGGGATTACTAAACAATTAAACAATTACACAATTAAACCCCATAATACCCAAATGTGCATTCTCACAAGGTTTCACGCAGGGAAGGATTTTAACCCCCTCCCTGATACCTTACAATATATATAGATATAGATAGATAGATAGATAGATAGATCTATATATATATATCTTTTATAGACAGACTAATATTTATGTATATTGTAAAAAAAAAAAAAAAAAAAATCCTGTAGAATTCATACCTGTGACTTCCACACACCATTTCCCCCTTCCTCTGTGGTTTTGAACAAATTTACCGCCTGCTCTGTGATTTTTGGTACAGATTTCCATGACAAAATACCATTCTTATTTATAATAAAGCAACTGCAAAATAGTACAATGACTTCCTCCTGAGATACAATATTTTGACACATCTGATGGACCCCTGAAACCAATTAAATTGGATATGGATAACAAGTTGAATTTGTAGTGTGCTCTGGTTTATTTCTGAAACAAGTGTTTTTGCACATACCGTGACTGATTCTTTGAACCACTGAACACTTTAAATGTATGTCATTAACAAAATGTTTCAAAATAAAATGCTTTAAGTGCAATATGAATACTACAATACAATTGTTGCACAACAGTTGTGTCAAATGCTTTGACGTAGTGTCTATTTTCTCAATAGTTCCATTTACAGGTAGTATCCAGCAGGGAACATTAACTGTTTCAGTGCCATATTGATGATCATATTGATGATACAGGCCACTTGCTTTCAGGCAGTGTGTGTATCTTTGCTACATATTGCTGATGATCTAGAGCAGTGGTGCACAACTTGGTCCTGGTGGGCCGATGTCCCTGTAGGTTTATATTCCAACTGCACCCTAAAGTACTTTATTGGACCTTATTAGAAGCTTAATTGATCCAATTAACTAATTTAGGGTATGGTTAGAACAAAAACCAAGAGGGACACTGGCCCTCCATGACCTGAGTTGTGCACCTCTGATATAGAGAAACCACTTGAACTTGTTGGATTGCCTTGATTTATACTGTATCTGGCTTTTCTATCTCTTCAGTTGGTATTTTTCAGGGCTTCAGTACTAGTTTGTTAAATTTGTAGGTGTTTCTTTTGGTTTTGAAAACACAATTAAATGTGTTATGGTGACCTGATAGGCTTGGGTTTTGGTTTGAGATGCCTAAATACTCCCATGCAGAAGGGTTCTGCTGCTTTCAATTATGGTCAGTTTATCAGTTTCTGTGTTTGCATCTGTTCTTCCCTGTAAAGATAGGGCTCAGTATCTGTTTGGCAGAGTTAGCTAAGAAAGTTCATGGGTTGCAATGGAACGGAAGGACACCTTTATCGATTTATTTGTGAAGGTTAGATAGGTGCAGGACAGAAGTAGACCAATCCTAACTTTGCTGACACTGATAAAAAAAAGTCTTATAATCAATACCCAATAGAATGTTACCGATTTTTATAAATAACACTCCGTTTCACTGAATTAAGATTTAATAGCTGTATTTGAAATAATAATTTGTTGTGTATACAGTACACATTTGTCTGAGCCACAACTGAGATGCAAAGTCTTTAATGTGTGAATTCCAAGCAGGGTGGCATGTTCATGATACTGAATGTTGAACCCATCAGTTATGGTTTCAGTCTTATAAAAACAAAAAGTGACTTGTGGTAACCGTGTACCCAGGTATGCCAAAAATGTTTTTTCAAAAATTTTCATTGTTGTTAAATCACCTTTTCATATTGTGTGTTTCTTCTTTGAAATCATGCATTAGTCAGCTTTGGTACCTTGCGCATTGTGAACATATACTTAACTATTTAGTTTAGCTTACAAACTTTTTAGTTTAATAAAATAAAATGAAGAAAGTCTTACTCTTACCACTCTTACCTTTTCATCTCAAGGGTGCTTATTTTGTTAACCTGTAACTGCTAGATCAGTTGCAGAAAATAGAGTACACATGACATGTTAAGTATTTGTATTTAATTTACTTTAAATGCTGGTATACCGCTGTAAACAAAGAGCACAGCCCCAGTTGTGGCCATTCTTACTGTGTATACTGAATAATGGTTGTCTTAAGGGCTAATCGCACTACAGCGTTGATTCGCTGCATTTTGTTTTTTTTACGCAAAACGTTTCGCTGCGATTTTTGCATTCAGACTTTCTTCTCTTCTTCAGAGCAGTAACCATGCGGTAGCTTGCACTCGGTCCATATCACCTTCAGATTTCATTCAAATTTAGCAGGACAGCGTGGTGATCGCTGTGTTTTTTTTCATCCAAAAATGTTACATTTTTCTATAGCCCTTTACTGCAATGAAAGGGGCTGCTGCACTTTACATTTTGGCTTTGCTCTCCACTTTTAGGTGCAGTAGGTTTTATGCAGCCTGAAATGTTTTCCTTTTTACATGGTGTGTGCTGTCTGTTTTATGCTTGAATGCTTGTGTTTTGACACATACCACTTGAATACTTTTAACTGCAAATTTCATTACATTCAGACTTCTAAATACATATATAACGATCATATGAAGTGGTTTTAAGATTAAAGTTATTATTACTTTTTTAAATAGGAACATTTTACAATTCTAGTATTTGGAGTAATGTATATTATGATTAGGGCTTCTGATTTTCGGTTTTAACCGATAAAATACAATAAAACACCCCCCGACAAAAAAATTAAATTGGTGGATAGCCAAAAAACAACAAAAAAAACTGTAAATGGTTAATCAATTCACGTTGACTTTACCCTTTTTCGATTATAAAAATAAAACTTACTACAAAAATAATTAATACATTTCTCAGTGCTGCAGGGCAATGTCCTGCCTTCCTGACTTGCATCTATCATGGATTAGTTCTGAATAATTTAAACCCGCCCCAACTGAGTGACAGCACATTCCTACATTTTGGAAACTCCACTTGCTTGATTTAAAACGAGATTACAATCAGGATGGAGGCTTGTTAGCAGGATTTAAAGCTGTATTGTAGTTAAGATACAGAGGATTTAAAACAGAATTGTGGCGAAATGTACAAAAATGTCTACACACAAAAACCCCAGAAGAATGTGCCTGTGACCATAGAGATTTGTTTGTGGAAGACAGCAAAATAAAGAAGGTACAACTTTTAAGTGTGCAAGTACTGTCGAGTGACTGCATATTTTGTCAGGAAAAAAAAAAAATGCTCAAGCATTTTGGAAAGTAACCAAAAACACCAATTTCTTATAGTATATCAAAAACGAGAGCCCTGAAAAAAAATTTACATAACTCAAATAGCTAAAAAGTAAGCACTGAAAAGTACAATTAATAAAACCGAAAAACAGAAGACCTAATTATGATTGTAAATACCAAAAACATCTAGTTCTCTTTTCGTTCCTTACCTACCTACTGTATTTTGAGAACAGTGTGTGAAGTTTACAAACAATTACCAAACTTCACCTACCTTATTTGGACAAGTAACTTCACATCCACAAGGTCAATGGCCTTTGCAAGTTCACTTAAAAACTACACCAGTTATGTAACCCTTATCTGTAGTTAGCTTCATAAGTATTGATAGTTGCACCATGTGTTTTTTTATTATATTGCTACAGATTGTAGAATTATGTTTCACTTCTTGAGAAAATAATAGATTTTTTCCGCTAAATCTTTTTCCTCTCCTCTCCCAGGTGTGCTGACCCAGGCGACACCATGGCGACAGATATCTCCTCCCCGCCCCGGTTCTTCCACATGCCACGGTTCCAGCACCAGGCTCCACGGCAGCTTTTCTACAAGCGACCCGACTTTGCTCAGCAGCAGGCCATGCAGCAGCTCACCTTTGACGGGAAGCGCATGAGAAAGGCAGTGAACCGCAAAACCATTGACTACAATCCTTCTGTCATTCGCCACATCGAGGTATGCACCTGGCAGCTCAGGAGAACAGACCCCTAATTCTAAATCAGATATTTCACTAATTGCACACGTTACAATAAAGGATGACTGGCTATGTAGACTGAGCCCATGTGCTATGTGCAAGAAATTCATAGCAATATGAACCTGTTGCAGATACAGGTTGAGTTGATTTGAATGTTCTTGGAGTATTGTGTGATTTTGATTTATCCCTCCCCAGAATCGTTTATGGCAGAGAGACTATCGAGATCTCCGAGTCATCCAGCCTGATGCTGGCTATTACAACGATGTAAGTAAGCCTTCCGAGGCAAGTTGCACTGTGTTGGTTCTCTTCATTAAACGTGTGTTTAGTGTATTTTCTCTGTTGCTCTTAACAGTTTATCTTTTCCCACAGCTTGTTCCTCCAGTGGGAATGCTAAAAAACCCAATGAATGCAGTCACCACCAAGTTTGTCAGAACTTCTACCAACAAAGTCAAGTGCCCTGTTTTTGTCGTCCGGGTGAGTAATTGTAAAGCTTGTTTACGTCAGCTGCAGTCTCTGACTATTTGGGATTAAAAGCTAGGGTAGAATTCACTAGGCGAATACAACAAGATTTATTTCACATCATGGTGTAGCGCTATAGGATTCAAACAGCATTTACCACAAGTGGCTGTAGAGGGCTCCACTAATGCCTCACTCAACCTTGATGGATTTTTTGGAAAATCATTAAAAACCACAGCAGGAAAGATGTTAAAGATGTTTTTCATAAAACCATAATTATGGTTAAGTTTGGTGAGTGTAACAGAAAACAAATATCAAAATATGGTGTGGTTTCCGAGCCCTTCCTTCAACCACTAAATCTATAAACTACCTATTTTATTACTGCGCAGTGATACCAGCAGAAACAATTACAAAGTTCCTTAAATACACAAGAGGAAAATGACAAAATAAAAAGAAAAGACTGAAAACTGCTTCCTTCTTTCCATGGCAGTGGACCCCTGAAGGTAGGCGCCTGGTTACTGGGGCCTCCAGTGGAGAGTTCACACTATGGAATGGACTGACCTTCAACTTTGAAACCATTCTACAGGTAACATTGCTTTTCTTGTGTATTTCTGTTTAATGTCAATAGTATTTGAAGTTAGTCATTCCTGTAATTTGGTAAATGGATAATTGGCTGAAAGTTTTATCGCAGGGAATAAACTGATTGTCGGAAGTGGTGAGATTTTCACACAAAATGCATTATGTGGGTTTGACAAAAATATATCATTTAGTGTTTTAAGAATAAACCATGACATTTCATTGTTAATGTTAAGTGGTGCAGTAAATTATCTTTTACACTCCAAGCAACAACAAAGATTTGTAATAAGTTAATTTCCAAGCTATCACCAGTAAGTCAACGTTTTTTTTTTTTTTTTTTATAGGCCACTCATGCTTTGAGTGTCTTAGTTGCTTTTCTGAATAATTGAGTTGCGCACGGTTTGAGTCTTCATGACTGATCTTTAATTGTCATGTCTGTTTGTGTGTCCCCCCCCCCCCCCCGCAGGCCCACGACAGCCCTGTGCGAGCCATGACCTGGTCCCATAATGACATGTGGATGCTGACAGCAGACCATGGAGGCTATGTGAAGTACTGGCAGTCCAACATGAACAACGTCAAGATGTTCCAGGCGCACAAGGAGGCGATTAGAGAGGCCAGGTTTATACACAATCTACCATTTTCTGTAGTTTATCACAGCCTGGTTTTATTGTTGTCATATTGTATAGCATGCATAAGCCTACAGGGGCTGAATGCCGCTAATGTGGGAGTGTCTTTTACACCTGCTTTACACCTTCTGGTTGTTTCCACCTTCTCACAATGTTGCTGTGTTTTGTCCCATATGATTTTTTTTTTTTTTTTTTTTTTTTAGCTAGAGATGTATATGTATGCAGTTTGTGACACTGCATTAATATTTCTCGATTTTGATGACCATGTATATTTGCTTATTTTTTTTATATACATTTTTTTATATATCTATATAAGCGCTGTGTATGGCAAGGTTTCAAACTTTCCAAATAAAGTATTATTTTTATTATAAATATTTATATCTATTAACGAGAAGCTTTGAATAAATACATAAACAGGAATAACAGCATTTACTGAGAGAACTCCCTTAAATAAAGCTGTTCCCAGATCACACTGAGGGACTGTGCTGTATATCAACAACAAGGGAAATGTCTATTCATGGAGAGGTGTCTTTCTCCTGAATTTTACTGCTGGTACAACCTGACACGTTGTCGGTAAACTCCTCTTAGGGTCTTGAAAACCTGTTAGTGTCCTATAGAGCCGCCCACAGGCTAGGCAGCATTTTACTCTTCAGAGGATTAAGTAGCCAAATGTAATAAGAAGTCTTTATACCAAGTCGCCTTTGGCCAGAAGATGGGGTTTGAATTTATATGGCAGCTATGCAAAATCTCTGACATTTTTATTGACAAAGTTGCCAAGGGACAGAATACTGTTTTTTTTATATTTAAATTGACTAAGCATTCGGGTTATAACTCCTGGAAATTGGTCAGTTATTTCAGAGGTGCCCAAAAAACTGTATTCCTTTTGAAGGTGTAATACCCAAGGTTTTAAAAAATAAATGCTGCGACTATAATTAGCATAACAGTCCCATGTTTCAGTGTTTGCTGCTTTTTTACATTTTTCTGCCACAACACAATTCATTTCCTGTGTTACAGATAAAAGGACAGCATTCTATGCTGCCCATAGGAAAGAGGGACACTAAAACCTGTAACACAAAGTGAATAAGTGGAAACTAATTACGTCCTGCCAACAGGGTTGAGATAACAGATCAACACAATACGAAATGACTTCTGAGTGTTATTTTAATTAGCATTGCAGAAAAAAAAAAAATTAACGCCTTGGCTGTGTCATCTTTTGACTAACTTGTAATTAGTCATCAGTTTGTTTTAAGCTTGACCTCTTCAAAATGCCTGTTGTATTATTTTGTCTGAACTGCAGGGTTGCCCCAAAACCCACTTCCCACCTCACTAGTCAATCAGTTTTGATGCCCCTGCTTGTAAAGGATATAGGTCTTGCCTTTAAGAGACAGGGTAAGATCCATCATTCCCTCCATGCTTGTGAGGGTATCACTCTATCTGGTCTCTTGTTAAGCCTCCCCTGCATTGTTCAGTAGGTTCATACACAACTCTGTGGCTTGTTTTATTACAATTTAAGACTTGCCATGGATCCATCCCTCAGCTTTAAGTATACTTGTCTGAAGGTGTCATTTTTAAAACATACTGGATCTTTCAGCCCTGTTTTTAAACAACCTTCTAGAACCCTTCTTGTGAAGCTAATATAATGAAAATCATTGCCAAAAGAACTGCTGTTTTATATTCACACTCTGACTGAGGATATGCTAACCATTAACTTTTTTTTTTTTTTGTTCAAGCATTAAAACAAGTGTCAGTACAAGATAAATTTGATTCCAGTCATAGTAAGTTCCAACATTCACCAAAATTCACCATGAAGACCAAATAAAATTACTTTATCTAATGTGTTTGCATTATGGTTTACTATCAATAATTTGAGTCAACAGTAATGACAAAAACAACGCGTTGGACTGGGGTACTTCGTAATACAATATGTTTTAAAATAGCAGTTTCTGTATTAAAATGAAAACTTCACCGGTTAGAATAAAATGACAATAGAATGTAAATACCGAACCCCCCTTTCAACACACAATACAATTCCATGTTTCTGTTTTTGTGGAAGGGATGCTATTTTATTTTAAATTTTAGTACGACAAACTCAATGTTGATAGGCATAGTATAATTGTTTTTAATGTTATGAATTAAACTGTTTACACAACCACATTGTACACAACACAAATGTTATAACATCCAATACTTGCACATCCAGAAAATCAGAGAGGCCTCCTATTCTTTCGAATTGCATGGACAGTGCTAAACATTATTTGCGGTGTTTAAAACTGAGCCGCTTTGACTTTGAGCAAAGCTAAAGCCTTCGCTGCTTGTGTATTAGTAGAGGCTAGGGGTGCTGCTGCCTTCACTGCAGAAATGCTCTTGCAGTGTTGATGCACTTTGACAATTCATGCTCTTTGACACTATCCACTTAGTTACTTGTTACTACCACAAATTGTTTATTTTTATTTTTTTCTCTTGTGTATACAACCGACAGTATATGTTCTTGTTGGTATTGTCAAAAACAAGCCATTCCCTCGTTTGTCCGTTGTCATGAATTATTCATTTTTCGTCGAACTTGCAAACCCTTACATATTTTTCTTCCAGTTTTAGACACAGGTGCATTCCACTTAAAGCGGATCCTGTTTAATACATAGTTTTCCTGTTCCACAGGCAGATATTTTGCGCAAATAAGGCACAACCAGGGTAGTAAATGAGTCACAGCGGCATTTGTGACGTCAGGCATGAAAAACTGTTGTTTACTAGTATTCTTACATGTTTTTATTGGCACAGCCATTGTGCAGGAGGAATCAGTGTGGTCACTGGTTTAAGTCCCACCTCTGCCACTGACTCGCTGTGTGACCCTGAGCAAGTCACTTAACCTCCTTTGGATGAGGTGTTAAATCATTGTCTTATTGTAAGTGACTCTGCATATAATGCACAATTCACAGCCTACCTCAGTAAAGCGCTTTGTGATGGTGGGCCACTTTGAAAGACGCTATATAAAAATAGTCGTTGTTATTACAATTTAACATATAACATACAATTTTAATTACATTTAGCAAAAACATAAATTCGTAAAATGGTACAACTTATTACATACTTATTATATACAGATGTGTTTTGTAAAAAAATTAATAAAATAATAATAAAATCCCATTTTTTAGCAGTTAAGCTTTCTTGTATTTACAGTACTAGTCAAAAGTTTGAGTACACTTTCTGGAAACTAGGTTTTTTTCATAATTAACAATGTTTTATGTCGTATATGTTTCTGTAAATACTTGAAAATGAAAACACATGTTACAATATACAAAACAAAACATAAGGAGTATCAAAACAATGTTCAAGAAAATTGAAAATTGTCTCTAAATCTTGGATTCCTCAAAATCGCCACCCTTTGCCTTAATAACAGCCTCACAAACACGAGGCATTCGGTTAACAAGTTTCAGCAGGAAATCACCCGACATGTCTTCCCAGCTCTTCTGCAACAATTCCCAGAGATGTAGGTCACTTTTGGGTAGCTTTGCTTTTGACTCTTCTGTCCAGTTTGTCCCATACAAGTTCTATGGGATTGAGGTTTGGAGACTGGGCAGGCCAGGCCATTAGATTGAGTTGTCCTTCACTTTACTTCTTTGCCAGATAGTTCTTGCACAACTTTGAGATGTGTTTCGGGTCATTATCTTGCTGAAGAATGAAGGACTGCCCAACTAGCCGTAATCC
The DNA here is from genome assembly GCF_017654505.1 of Polyodon spathula. Lineage (NCBI taxonomy): Eukaryota > Metazoa > Chordata > Actinopteri > Acipenseriformes > Polyodontidae > Polyodon > Polyodon spathula. Next base: position 23,554,625 of record NC_054547.1, read on the forward strand.
TGATGGAATGCCACACATGCAGAACTCATGCACTCGCCCTCTCTGCTTCTTGCAAATACTCTGCGGTTGGAGCCAAATATTTCAAATTTTGACTCATCGGTCCATAAGACTGACTTCCACTCCTCAACCGTCCAGTTTCTGTGTTTTTTATCCCAGGCAAGTCTCTTCCTCTTATTCTGCACTCTCAACAATGGTTTCTTTGCAGCAATTCTTCCAGTTAGGCCAGCTTCACGCAATCTCCTCTGAACAGTTGATATTGAAACATCTGTACTTCTAGTAGCATTTAGCTGAGACTTGTGACTCGAGTGAACTTGTTCTCTTATTCTGAGGTCACCCTTGGCCTGCCTGACCTTGTTCGGTCCTCATGAGTGCCAGTTTCTTCAAATCGTTTGGTCTTGGCCACAGAAGTTACAGACACTTGCAAAGTTCTTGCGATTTGTCTTAAAGATTGACCTTCATTTCTTAAAGTAATTACACTCAGTTCTTTGCTTAACTGAGCCTGTTTTGCCATTTTCTTCTCCCTTACATTCAGGAATGACAAACTTGTGCCTGTGTTACCTATATTTATAGTAATCATGGCCCCTCAACTGTTAACAATAACTGGTGACAAAAGGTTCATTAGGTAACATGCTAGTTAACTCAGAGAACATCTAACAAAGACACTTTTATATTTAGGCCAGTGTTCTAACTCTGTTATATACATTTCAGACTTTTAACTGACTTGGGATTCAGACTGAAATCCCCTTGCTTTGGGTGACTGTTTCATTGAAATTGATGAGATTTACATTCATTTAAAAATTAAATTTGAATGCAATTCACTTATGATTATCAGCTTATATAAGTACATGGATCATATAATGAAATATTAAATGTTTGTAGACAAGTTTATACAGTTAAAAGCATAGATAATCATGATAAACCTGGTTTCAAGCAGGTGTACCTAAACTTTTGACTGGTACTGTATATTTTAGGTACTTCTGTTCGCAGTTGCATACATTTTTTTCAAATTGTGTTTACAACATACTTCATTTATACAATACTGATTTCCATTGTGCCTTAGAGTCTGTTATAAGTATGAGTGCTCCTGTAATTGGTCTTCGTCCATATGTTTTCTTTCAGGGGGCTTTTTGGTAACTTAATGTCTCCATATGATGTGTATACAGATCGCTTGATTGCAAAGTGTACAGTAAAGTGTTATTTAAACTCTAACCAAGCCAGCCAACAAGCAAGCAAAACAATAAATTAATTAATTAAAAAAATTAAAATTAAAAATGGATCCGCCACTGTGGTGTGTAAGTGTGAAATGTACCCGCCGCAGACCAAATGAACCCGCATTCAGGAGCTAATTTCGAACCCTTCCAGTACATTATTGAACTTTGCTTTTTTTTTTTTGCTATGTCATGTAATATAAAGTATTTATTTAGGGCTTCTAATTTTAGGTTTTAACCGGTAAAACACCTCAGACACAAAAATTATTAAATCGGAGTATAAGCAATAAACACTGGAAAAACAATGCAAATGTTTACTCAATTCACATTGCCCTCCCCTTTCCCATTTAATAAATAAATAAGTAACCTGCTTTTTCCAGTGCAGCTGGGCAATGTCCCTCCTTCCTGACTTGCATCTATCATTGATTTGTTCTGAATACTTTAAACCCACCACAACTACTGATTGACAGCACATTCCTACGTTTCTGTTGGAGACTCTGCTTGTGAGATTTAAAATGAGATTACAACTAGGAATGGAGGCTTGTTTGCAGGATTTAAAGCTGTATTACAGTTAACCCTTTAAGGACCCGGATTGTTAACACAATCATACTGAAGTGGGCTTCTAGGACCGCGATCATGTGAACACGACAAAAAAAGCAGTTCGTTTTGATGACTTACAGGGCCACCGTACTTTACGGTACAGGCTTGAAACACATATCAATGGACAGGGGAGGGACTGATGCTCCCTTCCTGAATTTTTTTTTTTTTTTTTTTTTTTCCCCCCCCCCCATGTTAGTTTTAGTGTCTAAAGGGCGGAGACAAGCAGAACAAAACATCACAGGAATTTAAGAACTAATTTTAAAAAAAAAAGGGGGGGGGGACACTAAATCTGGTGTATTTGACTTGAACATTTATTCTGTCATGATTTTGTTTTTTTTTTACAACATTTATACATTTCAAGAAATGAGTGGATATAAGCATATATATCTTTTCATGAACTAAATGTATCAGGTATGTTTTTTTTTTCTTATTACTGATAATAATGAAATGAGTAATTATTATTTATAAATATTTATTTTGAGAAAATAAATCAAGAGTAGTGTCCATTATTGTTTATAAAGTCCATGAGAATAAATGAGTATTGCAATCACTGAGATGAAGCAATGTCTTGTAATCTACCCAAACATCAATATTTTTCAACAAAACTTTCAGGAAGTTTTGTAAGGTCCCTCGGCTCATAGAATAACATGTTTTTATACATGTATCTATAAGCAGAATAAAAAATAAAAAATACCTTAAACGAAAATGTAACATTTATATGGTTTCTGAAGTACTTTATAATGTTCCCAGAGTGTTTTGGTAAAAAAAAGGACACCATTTACAAGATGCTACTGTAAAAAAAAAAAAAAAAAAGATTTTTTATGAATTTGTATAGGAAGAGTCAACTACAGCCAAAAAACCTGGTCCTGGGGAGCATCCCACTGAAAAATGCTTGGTCCTGAAAGGGTTATGGTACGGCAAAATAGAATTGCAAATTGTGGCGAAATGTTAAAATGCCTGCACACAAAAAGTTGGAAATTATTCAAGCTCTTGAAAAAAAGCTGTTGTCTGGTAGCTGGGAATTACTGCATCCGAAACAGTTTCCTACAATATATAAAAAGCGAAAGCCCTCCCAAAAAATAAACATTTTCATAAAACTCGAAAATAGCAAACAGTTAACACTGAAAAATTACATTAATAAAAACCGAGAAACAGAAGCCCTAAATATTATATATGAGCATGGACATTTTGTTTGTGCATTATGGTTCTTGCTTTCTGAGAGTCAGTCCTTCATTGCACTCCCTGAAAACTTGTTCCAGTTGGGATCAAAATTCTGTCAAATAGGACATCTTGCTCTAGGTAACTAGAAACTATGGATGTTTCTCAGTCTGTTAATACATTTGATTTATTAACCTTTGGCTTTGAAAACCTGTCTGTAGATGCAGGTCTTGAATGCCTCCAATGTTACTTTTACCTCCTGAATCTCCTTTTGACTTTTGTAAAAAGTAATTGTTAAACACAAATCATACAATTGTAATGAATATTTGTAACACAATATTTTACACCTTCAAAATTACAAAAGAAAAAATTGCTTCAATAAAGTTCCCCTGTGTCCACATGGGAGCTGAATGTCCCCTTATGTCATTTCTCTCTCTCATCTCTAAAGAACAAAGTTTACAGTTTTGTAATGCTGCAGAACAACAAATCAGTAAGGTGTAGAGCTTTTGCCAGACATTACAACCATTTAGTAGTAGACTCAGCAGTTTGGACACTCCATATTAGATATTTGGCATCATGTTCCGAAAGGACCTCTTACCAGAGCCTAATTAAGAGGTCCCATGTTTCAATCAACCTTTGTAGATTCAAAAGTAGGAGTTTTGTAGTTTTCTGGAACCTGCCTAATACCATGCTTTGAACAATGGGCCATTCCACTATCTAACCTGTTAATAATTAATCCAAATGCCATTTAGAATATAACTTTAAAAACTATTCACACTTCTCCCCTTCTCATTAGGTGTGAGTCCCAATTCTACAGTTCAGTGACAAACTGCTTTAAGGTCATTACTATGCCAAAAAAAACACTTAACATTAGACCATGCTGCCTCCCAGGCGCATCATTTCCTAGTGACAGGACCAAATTTCTCCTCCTCTCAGCTCTAACCACTGTTGCTTCCCTTTAATCACTGGGACAACATACACCCATGTCCCTCTTTTCTAACTTAAAGGCCTTCCTTGTTTCTAGTACCTATGCTTTAACCATTAGAACACGCTTACCAGTCGACCATGCTGCCCTTCAATCCAAAGTTCCCAAATCTGTATAAACCCGCTTCCAGTTGCATGTAAGCAAGCAATATTTTTGAGTTTCACAGGTAACCTCTTTTTGTTGGTGAAGTATTATTTTTTTAGCAACATACAACCCCAAGGCTGTATTTTTTTGTTTAATTTAAAATAACATGTAATTATGCATAAGCTGTCTAGTTCCAAGGTGATGTCGACTAACTGGCTACACAGTATATAGAATGATCCAATACCTCCATTCCCTAGGCCCGTTTAAAAAACACATCAGAAGTGTGACTGAAGGCAAAGCCTAAATTGTGATTGTGATTATATCGAAGATGCTAAATAAATAAATACAAGTTCTCCAGTTAAATATCAAGATCCGGTATATTTGTCCCGAACCAGGCCAGAGTCTAGTTCTTGGTTTGTAAATTGATCCAGTGCATTGTTTTCTCACAAGACTGGGCAGAAAGGGGCTGGGGTCCAGTTGTTGCAAAAATGATTCCTCTTAAATGCAGGCACTAAAAGATCTGGGTTCCATTTCTAACATTAGAAGGTCTGCCCCCTAAACAGACAGAACCCAGTTTGGTGTTTGTTGCATTAAAAGATCCAGTGGCTCTGTCCTAGAGAGGGACTGAAGCCTGTCTGTCCTCCTGAAATGCTGACTTCTCTCCTCCCTGCTATGTGTCTTCAGTTTCTCACCCACGGATAATAAATTTGCCACTTGCTCCGATGATGGAACCGTTCGCATCTGGGACTTTCAGCGGTGCCATGAGGAGAGAATCCTGCGAGGTATGTGTATCCCACAGCACCACACACACTGCGCCGTTGAGTGTTTTGTACTGATTTTACTTACGACGCACATACACTACGTGCAAATCCACATGCATTCATGTTATACTTTGTTTCCCTACTTTATTGCCAGCATGAAAGTCTCTGTTTTAGTAGCTTAACTTTTAACAGTAAAGTACTGGGCTTCTCTGTAGAGCTGTTGCACGTTGCAATAGCAATTAACTAAATATGGTCCTCGGTTTATGATTAGAATGTACTTTATGCAAGTTTTGGACAAGTAGGAAGTGGTTGATGATGCAGCAGAATTCAGGCATTTTCCTAGTCTAAGATAATTGTCACTCCATATTGAGTATGAAGAAGGAGTGAAACTTAAGTTTTACGCAATATTTGTTATTAATTTTTTTTTTTTTTTTTAAGTATGTTTCCTTAAGTACATTTGTGCAACATGAGACTAAAAACTGGGGCTGAACCTATGTGAATCAGGCTTCCCAAAGGGAAACCATGAAGAAATAAAAACAACTGTGTTCAAAATTCAAACTTGTTGGTCCAATAAAAAGGTATCCTTCAGTAAAAATGTTTTTAAAAAAACTTCTTAAACTCTGCGCTATTATAAGCTACATGGACAAAAATACAAGCAAATGGTCATTCAACCAGCCACACTTTTTGCACTGGTCAGAACCTTTTTTTGCAGCATTCTAGTCTTGTGGGAATTTCTCTGAATAAAGTAATTGACAGCGGCAAGAGATTACATTAAACCAATAAAATGTTGACATTAAAACCTGGAACAACTTTCCTATTATTAAACTAACTTTATTAAGTAGTAATTATGAAATGCAAGCATTTTAAGTTGGTGCAATAAATACAAAAAAAAAAAATAATTCTAATGTATCGGTATGTTTTACATCGGTCGTCCATTACGCTATATTGTACAATAAAAATGGGAAATCTTATTTGATATTCATAAATGAAATATTGAAATGATGAGCCTTAAAGTATAAGGTGCAAGTATTAGGTTGTGTGTAATTGAAAAGCAGGGTAATTGTATTGCTATACCACTTGTATCATCTTTTCTTTTGGAATTTAAATTCAATTGCCATTTCACAGTATGCTGCCGTTATCCACCATTGTGCATACTTCAATTTAGACAGAGGCAGAACATTGAAGAGTATTGCACACTGGAACCACACATTTGTAGTTTAGGTCATATGTCTGTTTTAGGGATTTATATTTGAGAATTAGAAATAAAAGTGACATTTTTTTTTCAGTAATTGAACTTCTCAGTGTGTTTATTACTGTACATGTATCCACTCAAGTGTGCAAAGTGATTCTGCTCCATGCCAATTTCATCTTTTTTTCACCCTACTATACGAAAGATCAGTTTTCCATGTTATAGTGTAAGCATATGTGGTGCTATAAAATATGTACTGTATTCCTTCACCTTTCAAAAAAATGTATAATAAAACCGCTGTTCGGTGAACCATATTTGAAATTCTGCAGATTTGCTGATTTTTATCTTTACACTTAGTAGTATAGGGCCCAAGATCCTTAACTGATTAAAGTGTTAAAGAACAAGTTTGTATGTCAATCAACCTTATTTTGTTTTGTTGGTATAACTGAAGGGGTATGAAAACATAAAGTTGCACTTTTGGTTGTCTTTAAGCTATAGATTTTGTTGCGTCTAGTTTCAGTTGCAGACCTCTGCAAACTTTTTTTCAAATGAGTTTCAGAAATTTTATGTAATAAAAGCAGTATCTAAAGTATGTTTCATAAATGTAAACGTGTGAAAGGTTATATACCTGTATTTGCCATCCATGTGTTCTGAAAATCAATTCCACAAACTCCTCCTACATTTAAGCCTACTAACTGAATAGATTAAACATATTGAGATTCCAGTAACTAACAAGATCAAAAGGTCACTTGGCATGAGAATGCCACCTGGTGCACCTCTTTGTTCATTACCTTCTGGTATAATTTTTTTTTTTTTTTTTTTTTTAAGCAATAATTCAGAGTTCCACGTCACTGACACAGGGTGGCATGTGAAGTGGTGGAAATAAGACTAATTGCACAGCAGCCAGGTTTTACAATACTCATCCTTGTTTTGTAACAAGCTCATGTTTGTCCCACAATAAAACCTTAAATGGCTCCAACTGTGCAATGATTGTTTTATTACAATCCCAGTTAGACTATTTAGTCATGACCACATTTAAATTAAGCCACAAAGCCCTTTTAAGCCAGATAAATTGTCTTGCAGTAAGTTTACCGTCTGTCTGTCCATAGATCTATTACACTTGCATTTTTACATTTTCCTGTTGTGGTGATCTATTTGTTTGTGATACTGATAGCTCTGTGTTTTATTTTTCTTCAGAATGTAATCCATTCCATGTGGATGGCAGTGTTTCTAGAGCCCATGCCAATATTTTATCTTTGTCATAAAGCACATGCTTCCAGTTGAATCCAAAACCTTTTGACCCTTTCAGTTCAATTGTTTCAATTGTTTTTCTTGAGCTGAAGCGTGTATACATGAACAGGACAATTATATATATACTCTACCATACACTGGGAGCTAGGAGTCCTGTGTTTCCAACACCATATGTTAACATATGGCGCTAAGATAAAGTGGGATCTTGAGGTCTGGCCAGGACTAAAGGGGTTAAACAGCATAGTGAATATTTATTTATTTATTTATTTATTTTTATAATTGTTTTCAAATTCTACAAAGCAATTAATGTAATTTTGGACTTCACAGCATAGATAATTACTAGCATGCAGGTAACAGAATATCGACTAGTTCATATAACTTCACCTAATACTGTTGCTTGCATCCTATGAGATTTTTATTTATATATATATCTACACACACACACACACACACACACACACTACCGGTCAAAAGTTTTAGAACACCTCCATTTTTCCAGTTTTTATTGAAATTTATTCAGTTTAATGTCTCAATGTACTCTGAAATTAAAGCATAGAACAAATAAACAATTGGAGACAAAAAAAAAAAAAAACATTAAATCTAAATTTTTGACTCAAAGTAGCCACCTTTTGCAGATATAACAGCCAAACACACTTGTGGTATTCTTTCTACAATGGAAATCAAATATTGTTTGGAAAATTCTTCCCAACACTGTTGCAGAAGTTCCCACAAATGTGTTGCACTTGTAGGTTGCTTTGCTTTCACCCTTCTGTCCAGTTCATCTCAAACCATCTCGATGGGGTTTAAGTCTGGAGACTGCTGGCCATTCCGTAATTTGAAGCCTACCGTCTTGTTATTTTCTTCTAAGGTAGTTCTGACATAGCCAAGAGGTATGTTTTGGGTCATTATCTTGCTGTAGGATGACCCCCTGACCAACTAGGCGTATACCAGAGGGTATTGCATGGCGCTCCAAAATGCTGTGGTAGCCGTTTTGGTTCAGGGTGCCACTCACTCTGTGCAAGTCGCCGACTCTGGATCCAGCAAAAGAGCCCCAGACCATCACGCTTCCTCCTCCATGTTTGACAGTTGGTGTTACACACCGGGGAACCATCCTTTCGCCTACTGGACAGCGTAAAAAAAACCCTGCGTGATGAACCGAAGATTTCAAATTTTGTTTCATCGGTCCACAAGACCTTCTTCCAGTCTTCAGTAGTCCACTGGCAGTGCTTCATGGCCCTCGCAAGCGTCTTTTTCGTATTTTGCCATCTTAGCAATGGCTTTCTTACTGCCACTTGACCTGTCAAACCTGCAGCTCGAAGTCTTCTCTTCACAGTTGAAACTGAGACTTGCTTACTTCGACCAGTGTTAAGCTGTTGTCCTGTGAGCCGCCTATCACACAAGCTGTTGACTCTCAGAAACTTGTCTTCTGATGCTGTTGTGGCTTTGGGTCTGCCAGACGTCTTCCTGTCAGTTTCCTCCAGTTTCCAAGTGCCTTTTGATGGTGTAGGAAACTGTACTCACTGATACCTTGGCTTTCTTTGCAATTTCTCTAAAGGATAGACCTACACTTTTAAGGGTTGTAATGGTCTGTCTGTCTTCCTTTGTTAATTGCCTTTTTCTCCACATGATAGCAATATACTACTTCCTGCAGTACAATACTGTCCAAATAATGCTTAAGAGGGTGTAGTAACACAGTCTGTTCCAACGTTCTTTTATACAGACAGAGTGGTTGTAAGTAATCAACAAAAGTTGGGACACCTGTAGGAATTGTTAGCATCAACTTTCAAGGCTTAACTTACTTCCATTGCTGCAGAACAGCTGTAAGTTGTTAACCCATTACTTGTTCCCTGAAAAAGGCCTTTGTATAACTCTGAAATGTACATTATTTTTCAGTTTTTGGTAACCTAAACTTTTTTTTTTAACCTCTGGCAGTTTACCGCTTACCTTTGTACCATTTCAGGTTGTTCACTGGACTTTAACTGCTTAAATTTCAATAAAAACTGGAAAAATGGGGGTGTTCTAAAACTTTTGACCGGTAGTGTGTGGGAGGGTGTGTGTGTGTGTATACAGTACTGTGCAAAAGTTTTAGGCAGGTGTGAAAAAATGCTTAAAGTAAGAATGCTTGGCCTTGTTTCCACGTCGGAGGTGTGGCTTTCTGTCCGCAAGTCTTCCATGAAGGCCACTTCTGACCAGACTTCTCCAGACAGTAAATGGGTGTACCAGGGTCCCACTGTTTTCTGCCAATTCTGAGCTGATCGCATTGCTGGACATCTTCCGATTGTGAAGGGAAGTAAGCATGATGTGTCTTTCATCTGCTGCAGTAAGTTTCCTTGGCCGACCACTGCATCTACGGTCCTCAACGTTGCCCGTTTCTTTGTGCTTCTTCAAAAGAGCTTGGACAGCACATCTGGAAACCCCTGTCTGCCTTGAAATTTCTACCTGGGAGAGACCTTACTGATGCAGTATAACTATCATGTGTCTTGTTGCTGTGCTCAGTCTTTCCATGGTGTATGACTTTTTACAGTAAACTGTCTTCAGCAACCTCACCTTGTTAGCTGAGTTTGGCTGTTCCTCACCCAGTTTTATTACTCCTACACAGCTGTTTGTTTCAGTTAATGATTGTGTTTCAACCTACATATTGAATTGATGATTATTAGCACCTGTTTGGTATAATTGTTTAATCATACACCTGACTATATGCCTATAAAATCCCTGAGTTTGTGCAAGTGTACCTAGAAGAATTGATGCTGTTTTGAAGGCAAGAGGTGGTCACACCAAATATGGATTTGATTTAGATTTTTCTTCTGTTCACTCACTTTGCATTTAGTTAATTGATAAATATAATCTATTAACATGTCTATTTTTGAAAGCATTCTTTACAACATTTTTTCACACCTGCCTAAAACTTTTGCACAGTACTATATATATATATGTGTGTGTGTGTGTGTCTGTGATTAGAAATTAAACATTAGACTACTAAGGATTTGTCTTATCCTGTGCGTAGGTCACGTGTCAGTTCAAGCAGCTTCACTTCATGGTCTTTTCACCCAAACTGTACAAGATGATATCTCTTATAATAATAACAATAACAGTTCTCTTTCATTATCAGTGGTCTCCTTTTTCTGGCATTATTGCAGAGAAAGATCAGAAACTGAGTTAAAGTGCAAGAAGAGATTTTGTACTGTAGTGCTGTCTTTGAATGCAGTGCAATCCCTCTATAACCACTTCATTCAGAGCTGGTCTGCTGCATATGATCAAATACAAGCAAACAACCAAAATACTCAACAGCAGAAATATATAGTGGAATGTGTTTATGCGTAGGAACATGAAACAAAATAAGTTTTCCGATGCTTCCCTATTGGAAGCTCATTTCTAAACCGCTCATCCATATTTATCAATCCGCAACAAGCACAGTACAGAAATCAAAATAAAGACATGGACATTCAACAAAACAATGACAAGAAAAATGAGGGTCAGACCAGAAAGAGAAGAATGTAAGAGAAAAAAAGAAAACCGACAAAGCACTGGAGATGACATCTTACTAATTTATATTTGAATTAGGAGTGAGAAACGAGAACTACGTACACAAAAAGCAATTGGAGAGTCAGTTTGTGCTATTGGTAACATCAATTTCATGTCCAATGTATTTCACAATGATTGGTTTTCATTCCTGCCTTTACAATAATTACTGGCCCAAACCAGTTTGAGAGACTCATATTATTCTGTGATAATAGATTCTAATCTATACATTAAGCATTCCCACAATGGAAGCTTGTATGAATTTACAAATACATAACCTTAATGTTTGGTACACGGCTGTCTCTTGATTTGTTCATACTTAACTGCTATTATCGGTGTTGTCCAAAGTTATCAACAATGCAGATCCCTTCACAGATCCGTTTTGTTTCACCTTTATTGATATGACATTCTTTTTTTGATTATGCCCCTATGATGCTTTGTTTTTGTTCACAAAGCTCTCATTTCTTGCTTTGTTTGTATTACGATGAGTTCTTTTTCACTTCCAGTTCTGCAGTTTTAACACTACCACTTTCAAGCTGTCATCTGAAAACACCATTATCATTTTATTTTCTGTTCTATATAAATATATTTACTGGTTGACTTTTTAATTTCTAGAGCAGAAACACCATGAGTCAACTGCAGTGTAGTCCTCTTGGTTTGCCCAACAGGGGTATTAATACCTAGTTCTCGCTGGAATGCTTGTAAAAGATATGGGATTGGATCACTTCAGGAATCCATTCTGTTACTTCTGACCTAAGAGTTTACTTTTTACATTATTGATCATATTATGTGAGCCAAGATAAGTTGAGTTTTCCCTCCTAATTTTTATTTAATGCTAAATTAACCCAGGTTAATTTGCTTTACCACTAAACCAATGAATACAAACACACAAGTTGTTCCAGGATTCGAGCCAAGTGGCACATATTTTTTGGTCAGGACGGTTCAATTAAATTGCCCCTGTGAATGATTTATGTCTTTCCCACTGCTCTTCAAACTATCTGCTCAAAGTGCTCGTACTAACGTTGATGCCACTGATGATCCTAACTGCAGCTCATTGGGGTCATCAGTTAAACCTACGTGAAGTTTTATGCTTATTTACAGCATACTGAACCAGACCGTTACAAAAAAAAAAAAAAAGTTCCACATTAAGTGTTAGTCCAGTGCATTGGAGACTATGTTAGTCCGCTAGCTCCCCCTTTTCTCAATATTTGCTTGCAAATGTAGGTAATGACTTGACACAAAAACTGATCTTTCTGTTCCTTACGTCATGGGCCAGGATATTCTACTTATGCATGTGTGTTTTTTTTTGTTTGTTTGTTTGTTTTTTTCATTGAGCATTTAAAACTTGCAATACTAATAAAAATTGACCATGGTAATTTTCTGTTTCACATGCCCATACTATGCATTTACAGTGTTTTTTATTATAATTTTTTTATTAGTTTTACTAATCTTTGCCATACCCCCCTGTGCATCGCACTTAACATTATTATTTTATTTAAAACTTTTTAACCTATAAGAAACAAACTGAGTCTATGGATATTAACAATGGAACAAATGGTGCAGTTTCACAAAAATGTGTTACTTGATTTTTTTGTCTACTGTATTCTTGACATTGCCCATGTAATGTATGCAGATTATTAATCACAATTTAAATGGGGAATGTTTTGCTTATTAAAATAACATACCGGGACTCCCGAGTGGAACATCCAATAAAAGCGTTCCACGTGGAGTGCAAGATGTGCCCTATAGTCTGGGGATCGCAGGTTCGAGTCCAGGCTATGTCACAGCCGACCATGACCGGGAGTTCCTAGGGGGTGGTGCACAATAGGCCGAGCGCCGCCCGGGTAGGGAGGGCTTAGGTCGGCAGGGGAATCCACGGCTCACCATGCATCAGTGACCTCTGTGGACAATAGGGTGCCTGTGGTTCTGCAGTGAAGCCACCAGATCTGTGTTGTCCTCCTGCGCTATAGGTCTGGTGGCCTCGCTGTGGATCCGCAGTGTGTAAAATGATGGATTGGCAGGAGCACGTTTCGGAGGACGCGCGCTCCAGCCTCCGTTCCCCGAGTCGGCGGGGGGGTTGTGAGCGGTGAGCCGAGGATACAGATAATAACTGGGTTCACTAAACTGGGAGAAAACTGGGGTAAAAAATTAGAGACTACATTTTTAAATAAATAAATATAATAACACATAAATGTACTTTTAGAATATTCAGAGTACAGCCTTTATCAAACCGGAATCAAATCATAAACATGTATGCAGAGCACAGTGTGGTTATTACTGTAGATTGTCCTGCTAAAGTACACAGTTTTAAAGCATGATTTGTGTAGGTTGGTGAATTCCACTTACATCAGGTCCTCAATGTTAAAAAGGAATACAGTGTACATTATGCACACTGTATGCCATTGAAAAAAACATTAATTGTGTAAATAAACTATGTAAAGTGGGGGGAAAATAATGTGGTCTAATTCTGTTTGCAGTACTACACAAAGAATGTTTCTTCAAAATTTGTTAGGAGATCCTGCTTTATTTTCTAATTACTGGTCTACGGGTTGGTTCCCATGATCAGTCTTGACTTGTTCAATCAGCTAAACTAAGTAACTGGATCTTCTGATTACTTTGCTGCACTTGGGACTCCTTCTGCTCAGTTTAGAATTTTCTCGTCCAGAAGTTATTCTGCTTGAAGTGGACTAAACTACAGGTATGCGACAATCAACCCCATAAGTCTTTGTGCGAGTGTACAAGTTAATTCACATTTCAGCACAATATGTAGTTTTCTAAGATATTGGCACAGTTAGACATTAGCACTTTCCTTCAGTACTTTTAACAAATGTGTTGAATCTTTTTCAGTGTTTTTTTTTTTTGTGTTGAGCAGTAGCTGTGTTTTAAGGGGTAGAAAAACACAATTGAGGACAATGCTATATCGTATTTATTATTATTTTATTTGTAATTGCTTTTTCTTTTGTTTTTGCTGCCATTGCCGGTAGTTTTGGGCTGCCCCACCCAAGGTATCCTTAGCTAGTACAAGAGAAGTGCTAACCAGCAGTGGTCTCCACTGTGGCACTTTTAATTTTAAACCCTAAAAAATTACTGACTTGTTTCAGAAACGGCGTTGTCGTTTAACAAATAAGTGACAAATTATATTGTAGAAAACAGAGCTGTTTTATAATCAAGCTTGTTTTGTTAGGGTACTCTTAAGTTCTCCTTTTTGAATACACAAGGGATCTTCCTGATATTTTCATACAGCAGGAGACTTGAATTGAATCGTAAGAGTGTTATTTGCCTCCGATCTAATTTAAAATAAATTAATTCTGCGTGACCCAACCCAATTTTATCTTTAACGGCACCCGTGTTCTGATGCAAAAGATGCGAGTAGTTATGAATCCGGATGGCTGCTTCAAGTTAAAATCTTCCTCTGTCTCTGAAAGGTTGCACAGTGTAACAAAAGATTACATAAATAGGTAAACATGAGTTACCCACCTTCCACAAAATCTAAAACTGTGAGCACTTAAAATTTAAAGACTGACATAACAGACAAAAAAAAAAACAACAAAAGTTTTTTTTTTCTTGAGTTGGTAAAGCAGCTATTGCATCATGTTTGTCAGTTTTAGTGACAGTCTTTACCCCTTTCTTGTGCATTCATTCAAAGCCAATGACAGAATGACTAGGCAAATGGCCGAATAGCCTCCTCTCATTTGTAAACTTTCTTATGTTCTTAAATCACACTGTTCCAAATTTTGCTACAGCGAGATAGAAGTAATTATTTGAATTCAGCGGTGTGATTTTACATTTTGATGTATTAAAATCACCAAGGCAAGAGTCTCTTTTTATACACAAGAACACTGTGATTTTTTGCATATTGCACAGAAGACATTTGCTAAAATATACTGCACTTGTTTATCTGTAGTAGTTCTTGTATTTTTCATTAGTGATTATACACAGCTGTCAAGGACAGTTTCTTTCATGTTTTGTTTCTAAACACATAATTGGTAGTCTCTGTCCATACCAGCTGCTGTGCACATGCAGAAATTGACGGATCTCTCTCTGCGTCACAGCCAAACTTAGCAGGTCCTGCCAGCACTTTGTAGGTCTGCACTGGTAGTACAGGTTTTAGGGACACAGTTGGGAGCACAGTGTAAAAGTTAAGCTTTACTACTTCTGACCTAATGGAAGAAAAGCAGCCTTTCAGAGAAGGTTTTGAGTCTTTTTGTAAGTAATTTACTCTCCTATTACATACTCTTCAAATGTACAATCCAACATTACCTTGAAGGCATGAGTACTTTCAATAAGTACTGTACATACTTTAATGCTAACTTATGGGGTATGCATTAGTACAGCTTTACATTTTAATTGTAATGTTACTTTGAACTGCTGTACACAAACTTGGTCTTACAATAAAAACTTCCCTTTCCTGATTTTCCACTTGAAAAAAATCCAATAATATATTTTTCGTAGCCTTTTAGTCCTGCCTTAATATAGTCTGGAAGATGCTACTCTCGATGTAGTTAGACTTATTGGTGAACGTGTTTCTTGCCATTCCTAGGCAGGCTACAATTAGCTGTCCTGGCATTTCTATGATCCAGGAAACTTGATAACATGCAAGCTGTTCAGCAAATTTGGTCTGCATATTTTTTATGCATTACGTTTAAATATCATACGTAATTCAGTTTTTCAATGCGTAAAACACCCAGTACGCATCTTGAGAAACCTTATAAAACTAATATTTTAAAATGGGATTGTGAGGAAATAACCTTTGTAAAGTCCCTGTTACTTCTGCTAATAATATTTTATCAGTACGTGTGTCTCCTTTCTTTAATGCACATTACTCATTCACCTCTTCCCCAATCTACACTCCATGGTGCAGACACTTCGACCCATCGTGCCAGTCTCAGTTTGCTCTGCACAGCTCAGTAATCGCTTCACCGGGCACTGCCCTCTGCACACTCCCATACTAAAGATTTGATCTTAGATATTCAGATCCAGGATTAATGCTAGTCATGCTCCATGAAACCAACAGTAAATAAATAATATAAACCTAACATTGAAATTGTTTTCAGTTGAGACACATATAATACCTTTAGATTTATTACAATAGTTGCACATTTCAGTCTTCATTTAAGGCGTCCTAAAGTCATAAGCATGGACAAAGTCTTTATTTTTTTTTTTTTTTTTTTGTTGTTGTTGTTTATCTAGTAATACTAAAAGAAATGTTTAAAAAATCTGTTTTTGATAATGTCTTTTATGATGTTTCTTTTAGTAGTACTGCATTTTACCATTTGTACAGTAATGGGAGAATATATGAATATAACAGACTATATGTTTTATCACCGATTCCTGCATTTTTGAAATGCAACCAGATCAGGACTGGAGATTTCAGGTGTCAGTGCTGTTGTCAAGCCAGCCTCCTTTTTTTCACCTGTCAAACAAGAAAGAAATAAATGTAATGAAATTACTAAGCCTGGACTCGTGGCGTGACTGACCAGTATGGTTGCTAAATCATGATGATGATGGATATCCCAAGCTTTCTTAACTCACCGGTAACGCTTTTCCTGTGGGCCCCTTTCAAAAAAACAGAAGATCAACATGAACAGAATTCGAACCATGCTGACATAGAAATAGACACAAGATTTAACAAAACAATTTAGCAGGTTGTTAGAATCAGTAAAGATTGTTTCTTAATACATTAACCAAAATGTAAAATTACTAGTTTCAAGCCCTCAAAGCTCTCTTCTTCAGGTGTAAGTGGAAATTTAAAGTGATCAGAGTGGGTCTTGGTTAATCCAATGCAAGATCTAATGCTATAAGAGGGAGTGTAATTTTTAGAGACAAGTGCTTCCATTTGAGTTTTTTTTTTATTATTATTCTTTGAAACAGGCACAAAACCCAGAATATTATATGTACTGTCTACCTTTCTCTTTACTTAGCTAGTTAGTTATTTGTTTAAAGTATGCAGAACCACTTGAATAAACAATGTCCCAAATTAAAGATTAAGATTGTACAGATTACAAAGACGAAATTATAAAATAAAACATCCTACATAGAGACTTGCTAAGGACATTCTTCAGGATGAGTTGTGAGAGTATCAGAATATGGGGATATATACAGACACATGTCCATTTCTATGTACAGTGTGTATGTCACACTTCTACATCTATTGAGAGAATCGCTTCTCTAATTGTGATGGAACCTGGTCATTCTTTGGCACTTGAGATAATGATTGTCCGGATATAGTAAAGCTCCTGTCTGGACATGGATGTGATCCATCTCTTATAAATCAGATCTAATTTTGTATTCCCACCATGGCAGGGGATTTAATACTAACATAAATGGAAGCTGAAAATGGGTGAGTTTTGTTCCTATCATCTAATTGGATTCTTTGCTGTGATTTTATAAATTAAGTCTTTCATAGCACCAGGTTTACAGATACTTAAATACTCACCATGTATTAACTTGCTACTGCTGGTACTTGATGCACAAGGTGACAGTAAATTGCAAACTAATGTTCTTAACTGGGGCATTTTAGCAGGGGATATCTTTTATTAAAAAAAAAAAAACATGCAAACATCTTGATAAAGTGGGCCAACTGTATTTCTTTTTTTAATCATCTTATCTTGCCAGTTAAAGGTCTCTGTGAGGGGAACTAATATGTTTTTGCAAACCTACCGCTATTTCCACTGCTAAAGTGAAGCCTTTCACATCGACTAATTATTTTTTATATTAAAGTCCTCGTACAACACCTAATGGTAACTTCAATACCTAAGACACCTTGGATTTGATACATGCATAATCTGTTCACACTAGCTACATACTGCATGATAAGGATGTATACAACTGTCATCTAATCCATGCTATACAAACCTGATATGACTTCAATCATAAAAGATGTCATGCATATGTGAGATGCAGTAATTGTGTTAAACCAGATAGGACATTACAGCACACATGTGCTTTTATACATGAAGAATTGCAGTAAGGGCTGCCAAAATATTTTAACACATAGTCCAGGGAACTCTCAAACATTTTACATGTATTAAAGTTAATATTCTATTGGTTCAATTTATGAAGATAATTTAGAAACAAAAAGCCATTTAGAAAGTGCTGCCTGGAGAATAATTGAAATTCACTGTTCTAATTTACTATTCAGGTTAAATCTGTTTTTCTGCTGATTGTCCCCATTGGAGATAAGTGCAGAGAATCAGAAGCAAAAAGCTATTGGCTCTGTCCTTTTGCAACACAAAAACAACATTATTTCTGTCATGTTTAATTAAATGTAACTGTTCAGCACAATTACATAAGTGGTTAGGTAGATATTTTTAAAAATGCAAGCATGAGATAGACAGCCGATGGACAAACAAACTCTATATGCCCAGATAATGATACTCTTGATCAGGTCCTTAAGGTCCCAATTGCAGAAGCTATTTTCTACATATATGTAGGTGGGACAGACAGATGGATGGAGAGCCTCCATATACCCTGAGGACATAACACACTCAATAATACGTGCTAAAGAATGTCCTTGGTAAGTCTCATCACAATTGGACATGCGGTAAAACAGTTGGACTGACTGACAATCAGCCTTCATATACCTTAAGATTGTAATATATAATGCATAGCTAAAGAAGGTCCTCGGCCAAGTGATTCTCTAAGTTATATGCAAAACTGTAAAATGAGAAACAATAGACTGACTGACAAGCATCCATGCTTGAGCCCTTAATATCGTCCCATTAAACTACAGAGCTAGCACTGTTCTAGAAATACTTCAGTGAGAGGAAACCATTACATTTCCCCCCAGCTTAAGCAAAACTGCACATGCTCCATCACCTCAGGAAAGCAGGACGATGTTTTAAATCTACCTTCAACAAATAGAAGTTGTTGTCCCTTGTGCAACACTGTAAGGGTGGGCATCTAAGCCCATTGAGTTGAATAAAGAAGCCAGGGTTGTTCACATACCATGAAGCTCATGACCCTTCAAGAGAAACGCAGGGTTAGAAACTCACTCGAGCTATTGTATTGTTTTAAGTGGGGAGGAGCCTGAGTATGAGAGCAATCAGGCCCTTTAAATAAATACATTGTTCTACCCCTATAACTACGTTACCAACTCCACCTAGTAAGAACCTACAGACTAGGGCAAGGCTTTTTCATGCTGTGGTACAGTAAGTGTGATCAGTTAATTCTGAGTTGGTTTAGCAGGGACCTGATTAAACATATTCCTGGCACCTGGTCATTTCAATAATATACAGCACCTAAACAACCATGGATCTGAAACCTAGGACTTGGTGCAGGACTAGTGTGAGTTTCTAAGCCTGGTTCTGTCATTCAACTTAACATATACATAGCTGTGCTGTCAGTGGCTAAATATTCATCTTATGCTCATCTCAGTACATCAGCAGATAGGGTGAACCGGTTGTAATGGTTTTATTGTGTCGAATTGTCAGTCCAGGATATGGTATCTGTTTTTGTCCTGGTGGATCCACCAGTACATGTTCTAGAAATAAAACCTCTCCATGCAGAGAACCAATACACTCTGTTCAACAGAATATAGTGTTAGTTGTGAGACATATTCTGATCGTGATTTAGTGATTTTGTTTCAGAAGCACAGACGTGTTGTATAGTTATCAGTTGAGTGTGGTTAAAGGATACAAAATAGATATGATACCTACTGAAAGGCAAGTTGGTAGTTTCTATCCCATTGCCTGCTCAAACTCTTGCCCACTGAATGTCAAATATCAGCAAAGAGAACCACCAGAATGAATTGTTTTACTAAAGGGTTGTACACACTGAAAACTTGTTACTATGCCTCCTGTACCTTCTCGAGGACACTGCCACATAGCAAAGAAAACCACTTGGTTTGCCTACTTTCCATTTATGAATACAAGAAGAAAAAGTTGTAACCGTTCCAAAAAAACAGTGCTGCTGTTTTATTATAAAGATCCCTATTCACTGGTAAAAGGATTTTATCAGAATTACTAAGTGTGTGCTGCTCTCGGGTAACTGTTTTTCTGTTTTTCTCTTGCAAAGCTGTCCCTTTTTTTCTCTCATGTTCACACTAAATGGTTCAATCAAAAAATTTCTATTTTTCAGCAGCTCCACTGCCGATATACACTGTGAAAACTAAACAGGAAAACTGCCAATCAGTTATGCTAACTACTTCCAGGTCCGTCATGCTCTTGGGCCTCCTTTCCAGACCTGCTCATTCCCTCTCTTGCCAGACGCTGCATGAGAAGTGGCAGCGATTCCAAAAAGCTGGTCAAAATCAGCTGGGACAAGCAAGGACTTTTAGTTCCTATGCCTCCAAACAATGTCAGCTGATACCAGGAAAGCCAGCAGAGCTGAGTCTGTTAGTTCTGGATTTGTTTGTTTTGAGTGTGCTTTTTCATAGCTGCTTGTTGGTGCTTTGTAATACAAAATATCTTGTCATTTGGGCTGTCACTGTCTGACTCTAGAAACTAGAGTCTAGGCTTTTGTGGAAATAAGCTTGCTTGTGCAGGTTTCTTTTTCTGCAGTTTCACAAAACATATTGGGTACTGTATCTCAGCAAGGTCCAAGTACTGAGACAAAAATCTCGTTTTGCTTCTTCCCATTTTACTTTTCAGAAGCCCTTACTATATTTTCTTTCTCCAGGTATAGGGAAACTGGAAAAGAGTAACACAATCCTAAACGCATAAAGAAGCCTGCTATTTAGGGATGTTTTAAACATATAAGGAAGCCTGCTATTTAGGGCTGGTTTTAGGCCCTTCATGATGTTTGTCGAATAAGTCCTTTCTGGTTTTACACACCTACCTGTTCTGGTGCACCAGTGCTGGGGCAGTGTGGGGCCCACAGTTAGCTCACAGGCTTGTCAGCAGGAAAAGGTGTGAGGTGGGAATACAAGCAGTTATACTGCCTAGCCCGGGTCTCAGCCATTTACAGCAATACATGTGTGCCATTTTTCATCTTTTATCAGTTGATGGGGCGAACTGGAACCTAATTAGAAGGCGCCCTTAGTATGATCAATTTGAAAACATAATGCCTAAATATATCAAATCTAATGTAATTTATACAAGTTGATATTCTAATAATTATTACTCACTGGCTGACTTCTTGTGACAAGTAGCATAACATTTACAGATTATACTCAAAAGACATGAATAAGAAACTCAAAAGAAACAGTATTGAACTTTCTTTGGTCAGCAGTTTTTCCATCTTCCCACATTGTACCCAGCAGTTAGTTAATTTGTTTTAAGCCATAAGATGGCCATTCA
The DNA here is from genome assembly GCF_017654505.1 of Polyodon spathula. Lineage (NCBI taxonomy): Eukaryota > Metazoa > Chordata > Actinopteri > Acipenseriformes > Polyodontidae > Polyodon > Polyodon spathula. The sequence continues at coordinate 23,575,618 of NC_054547.1, forward strand.
CTGTAGGTGAAAAAAAACACAATTTTTTGGAGGCTTATAATTGTGTGCACAAGGCTAGTGTGACTCCAGACTGCCTTAGACACACAACCACTGCAACCTAGTATTATTAACTACTTTCCACATCACTCAAGCTCACAGTCATGTATGCATTATAATCACAAAATACTCAAACCCACTAATACTCTAACCCTGCAGCAGACTAGATTGATAACTGAGATAAAACTAGAAGAAAACCAAAAAAAGAAGATGTTTAGTCTAATGCCTGCATCCTGTACGCCTGAGTTTTTATTAGTGTTTTGAATGAACTCTCTCTATAGTTACTTGAAGCCATAAACTTCACTACCTTCCACACTAAATTAATCAAATCCACTACTGTGCTGTAACCACTGAACCCCTCAAACTCATTACTTTACACAACTTAGCCCAGCACTCTCTTGTAGCCATAATTTCTGAGACTGTGAAAGCCACTACATTCCACACTGCATCACGTAACTTTGATTGCACAAAGTCCTGTCCAGTCCGTTGTATCCACCTGTCCCTTTCTGACTCTCTGTAGGGCATGGAGCGGATGTGAAGTGTGTGGATTGGCATCCTACAAAAGGGTTGGTGGTTTCAGGGAGCAAAGACAGCCAGCAGCCAATCAAGTTCTGGGATCCAAAGACAGGACAGAGCCTCGCGACTCTGTAAGTAATAAAAGTCAATCTTTCCCTCCTCCTCTTTCACCTTGCAGTTTGTTTTACTGGTAATGGTTTTCCAAGCAATGTTGTCTGGCATATGGAACATCTGGTGCAAAGTCTAACACAAAGGGACCTATTTTGCAAAAATGTAAATAATATTGTTGTCATATAAAACCAGCAAGACAGCTTAGATGCATTAAATTAGTATATCTTTTTTTTTTTTTGCTAGAATTATACCATCAGCAAAGATAATGCACTCTCACACTGTGCGTCCAAAACATTTAAGAACAAAGTTACTGTAGAAATCCACTAAAGCTTTTATTAAATGGCAAAAAAGTAAAGTGAAAAGTACTAGCTCAGTCATAGTGTTTTTTTTGATAGCGACAGTCACTGTAAGCACTCATCTTTACATTTTTAATATATACCTATTCTGAAGGTTTTCCAGTTCTTCTGGACAGTATAAAAGTGCATGTTGTCCCATTTCAGACACGCCCACAAGAACACTGTCATGGAGGTGAAGTGGAATCTGAATGGTAATTGGCTGCTCACTGCATCACGTGACCACCTGTGTAAGCTGTTTGATGTGCGCAACCTGAAGGAGGAGCTACAGGTCTTCCGGGGGCACAAGAAGGAGGCTACAGGTCAGGGGGTGAGGGCAATGGGGTAGGCTCAAAATAACCTAAAGCATGGAAAAATTAAATAGTAAAGAATTAATAAGTTTGCATTTGGAAGTAGTTATTTCATCGCACTAGTTGATTCATTAAGTTTCTTTTTGATTGTTTAAAACACTTCTTGGTAGTATTTATATTTACCAGTAATCAAAACTAATAATATAATTATTTGTAACCAGCAATCTCATTTTGACAGCATCTGTTATGTGTGCCCTATACTGTGCCTTGACTGTAGTGAATATGTTATTCCCTCCCTGTTGCTGCTCTGCTGCATGGTGCATCCCCAGCCGTGGCCTGGCACCCGGTACATGAGGGCCTCTTTGCCAGCGGAGGCTCTGATGGGTCCCTGCTCTTCTGGCACACTGGGTAAGAGAAGCCCTTCAGTACCTCTCCCACCCTGCCTTCACTAGTCACAAAGATACAACACGTGTCACACTTGCATTTGTATATGTATCTAGAGAACTGCTGAAACGTGTTAAGGATTTTTTTTTATTTTTAAATGTACAGTGTGTGTATGTAGGTCATGGTGGTCACTGCCAAACAAAACAGCAGATTTTAGAACATTCCAGTACATCTTGTTTTTGCTTATGTGTCGTCTCGTGCTTGGTAGACTACTAGCTGAAAAAAATCTAAATACATTAACTGCATTAAATATGTATAGCTGACTGTATCTTTGCTGACAGTCCTCTTGCTCACCTGATGTGCTCATATACCATGAGACAGGCCCAACTGTACATAATAACTTATATTACCAATGTTTGTAATTTGTATTTTACAGTCATAGTACAGGGGTTTGGAGTTTTACAGTAATGGTTGGGAAATGAGTGGATGTCAAAGTGTGCATCTATGCAATCCAAAACAGACCTGGCTCTTGAGTTATATTTGTATTAGGTAAACAATTTTAGATACAGGATTCTCCAAATAAAGCCATGAATATCTCCCTGCTAATGGTATTGTTTTATGTGCAGGAGTGTTTATTCTGAGTGCTTTTCTGTGTGTCAATCAATGTGAGCTTGTTTGCCTGTGCAGTCTTAATGGAAATACATACACAAATTGAATGTGGGAATATTTTGTAAATCTCTTGTTGAGTTAGGGTGGGTTATACGAGAATGGAGTAGAGAAGTAAGTGTTCTTGTATCTGTATTGCAACTGTGTGATCTGTACCATGTGAGATTGACCGGTCCTCATGTGTTTGTTGTAGTGTTGAAAAGGAGGTGGGGGGCATGGAGATGGCCCATGAAGGGATGATTTGGAGCTTAGCCTGGCACCCACTGGGCCACATTCTTTGTTCTGGATCCAATGACCACACTAGGTAGGTATACTTCCCTGAGAATATGGGGTCAACAACTGTCAGTGAGCTAGAAGCGATGCTGCATCTGTTGTGTTAACACCATGTATATCTTGTTTGCCAGTAAATTCTGGACTAGAAATCGCCCTGGGGATAAAATGAGGGACCGATATAACCTGAACCTCTTATCGGGAATGTCAGAAGATGGGGTGGAGTATGGTAAGTCCAGAAGTCTGTAATAGTAACAAAACTAGTCCATTGTTTTCATGCTGATAGCCTAGAACTACTCTGTGTAGTACTGTGATTCATAAACCTAATGGTAATAAAGCTAAAACCCAGCTCCTGGTGGTTTTCCATGGTTTTCTATTAACCAGGACCTGGGGGCATTTTTTCAAAACTTTGGCAATCCGATTTTCAAATTTGATCGAGATCATATTGTGAACTGTGGGTTTATCACAACGTCAACATGCGATCAGGATTTCTGTGATCCAGATTTTGCTTTGGTAATCCAATCGCAATTTTAATCATGATTAAATTGAATTGGGTTTTACAGAATTTAAGAGGAGATCAGGATTATTTTCATCTAAAATATCAGGATCATTTTTATTCTACTGCGAAGGTGGATTTAACTTTTAAATAATCATGGAAATAGATTTTTTTTTTTTTTTTTGGATTTTGATAGAAAACTCACTATATGTCCAAATAGAGTATGTTTCACATATTTATTTAAGTTTTAATTTAACACCACTTGTCTGATTTAGGAAAAAATGTAATTAATGGTACAGCTTTTATCAACATGTTTGTGCTGTGTAGAAATAAAGATGTGGGGAGAATGACATATCTTTAATGTGAAACGTCAATGGAGGATCTTTCTAGAAGTAGTTCTTTACATTGACATCCCTCACTGCCCATCCAGCAAGTCCATCCTGTTGTGTTTCTGCTAAAGGGGCATCGTGGTGTTCTGCCTGAGGCTCTGGCAGGTCGGTGCTCAAATCCTCACCTTCAGTGGCTGGTACATTGTGATTGATAGCGATATTGTGCAAAACAATGCAGGCTGGAATTAAGTTGCATGCTCGTAGCAGTTCCATATGCAGGTAATTCAGACAAGCGAATTGTCTCTTAAGCACTGCTGTGCGTCTTGTTTTAGCATGGGCATTACTGAAATACTCCTGTGCCGCTGTAGTGGGATTGGCATAAAGTGTCATTAGCCAGGGTAAAAGTGAATTTTACAGAATAATTATTAATACACACATATTTACTTATCACCGTTGTTATTTCTTTAAATTGAGCTGTATCATAAATAATGGCCTATTAAGAACTACTTCAAAAACTGGATTTCATAATTATTTACTTATTTGTAATCTGGATAAATGTAATCCAGCAGTGACATTTTCTGAAAAACCAGATCAAAACTGTCCAGATAAAAGTAATCCATTGCCCATAAAAAAGTAAAATGTACTCTCTGCCTCTGAGACTTTGTGATAGTTTTTAAGCATCCCACTCCCATTGCAGTATTTAAACTGGTAATATCACATAAACCATTTGAGAGCTTCATGTTTTGAATGTTATGATGTTTAGTGGCTCTTTGTTGATAACCTTAACTAACCTCTCTGACTTTCATATTCCTGGAGAATCATTTATTTATTTTGCAGTTACAATGTATTACACACAGAAGTGAAAAGTGTTTTGCAACCTTGTTTCTTTCATCCCCTTCTCTCTGTTACCTGCAGAAGATATTGAGCCCAACAGTATGGCTGCCATCCCGGGAATGGGGATCCCAGAGCAGTTGAAGATGGCCATGGAACAAGAGCAAACTGGTAAAAAAAAAAAAAAAAAAAAGAATGGGTGTTGTATTAGGTATTGGAGTGGGATAACTAAGAGATGCTTTTCGGCTGGTTCTCTAGTCAGCTACCGGAGGTCTTTGATAAGCTGTGTGTCTGCAGGTAAGGAAGAGCTGGATGAAGTGGAGATGACAATCCCTGGTCTGGACTGGGGGGTGGAGGAGATGATGCTGAAGGATCTGAAGAAAGTTCCTCAGAAGAAAGTGCCCTATGCCAAGCCCATCCCAGCACAGTTCCAACAGGTAACGCCCAATGTGCTGTCTGCACTCCCAGCTTGACCCCAGTATAAACACACATCCACCACTGGATCTCTTTGTCTATCTTCCCTTAATTTAATTTTCTTTGTTCACCCATGCCTTTTTTGATGTTTTGAAATTATATTATGTGAGTGGGTCTGGGTTCTTTTGATAGAATATTAGAATTTTTCTTTATCTGTCTATCTGTCTGTGAGCTTGTCTGGAAAACTGCCTAGGACTGAAAACACTTCCATTCAAATCATGTGAGGAAATGGCCTTTCAAATTGGCTGCCTACTCACCCTCTCTATGTGGAGATGGTTGGGCCAACAGAGTTGAAAGATCATATGGTTTGAATGGAATGAGAAAGTTGTTCAGCGCTAGGTAGTTAGAATTCTCCAGTCAAGCTCAAAGGTAGTTCAAAGCCAGGTAAAGCTAGATAGCAAGAAAAATGCTAACTCTGTACTGGAGAATCTGAACCCAGAGCTCAAGATAATTACAAACATATTAACTTGTTACATAGTTAATGTTTAAATGCAAAAGAACTTGGGATTTGTCAGGATTTGAATGGCCTGAGATGTTATAGCTCTAGAGAAGTACTGCATCCCGATTGGACGTTTAATATTGAGTGCATATCTGTGTGATTTGTCTGCCTGCCTGTTCATATCTCTAAGCTTCTCTTACCCATCTCCTGTAGGCTTGGGCAGAGAACAAGGTGCCAGCACTGCCCCCTGGGGAGGTCCCGAAAGAGAGGAAGGACGAGAAGAAGGTAGACTTGAAAAAGAAAACGCAAGCAGAAATTGAGCAAGAAATGGCAGCCCTACAGTACACCAACCCACTACTCTTAGAGGTAGTGTCATTCACTGCTTAGCAATGCATGATGCTTGAGGAAGGTGTTGTTCATGGGACAGAGCCTGCTTTATTTCAATAACGCAGATTTTACTATTCATATCTATAACACATTCAGTTGTTTGAGAATTAGTTTATTTTTAACACATCAAAAAATATACAAGAACGACCTGCTTATTTACTTGTTTCTATTTCTTGTCTCACTCTCCAGCAAATGAAGATTGAACGGATGGCACAAAAGCAATCGGAACAGGGGCCTCCCCCCCTACAGGGTGCTATGTCCAACTTCCCAGGTCAAGGGCCCATGCCTACTCCTCTACAAGGCTTCCAGTCTTCCCTCCCACCACAGCAGATGCCCCCCAACATGCCTCCTATGGGTCCCACTGGCCCACAGGGACCTTTTATTCCCCCGGGACAAATGGGCCCCCCTGGACCCCAGCACCACCAGGGCCCCCCAGGCCCACAGGGCTTCATGGGTCCCCAAGATATGCACGGGCCCCAGGGCATGCAGAGGCACCCAGGCCCTCAAGGGCACATGGGGCATCAGGGGCCACCAGGGATGTCTGGCAAGGGAATGCACGGGCCTCCTGGAATGCCCCCTGGACCCAGAGGGATGCCTGGACCACCTCTGGGTGGAATGCAGGGACCTCCAGGAGGCATGATGGGTCCCCCACCCCGTGGAATGGGGCCACAAAACAATCAGGCACCCCATCCCCAAGGAGGCATGATGGGCCCCCAGGACATGAGAATGCCTCCAACACAGGGAGGTATGATGGGCCACCCGCCACCACAGGACATGAGGGGACCACCCATGCAAGGGGCAATGATGGGGCCTCCTCCTATTGGGCCACAGGGACAGCAGAACCCCCCTAGGGTAGCCCAAGTCTTGCATGGACACAGCAACATGCAAGGATCTGGGGGCATGCATGGGCCTGGGCACTTATCGGGGCCAGGAAGCATGCAAGGACCTGGCACTATGCAGGGACCACCCACGTTCATGCAGCAAGGCAAGCCGCCCCTGTTGGGTGAAGGGCCCAGACCACCATTCAGCCAGGTAAGTAGCACTAACATTTGTGAACATTCACGGTTGTCCCTCAAAGCGGCATTCTGGTACTGTTTGATGGCAGTGACACTTTTTTTTACAGAATTGCATTTAAATGTATTTCTTTGTTTGGGTGTCACATTAGGCAGTAAAATAAAACACAGATTACAAAAAAGATTAGCAAGTAACAAAGCTACGACTATTTAAATGCTGTTTCTAAAAATGAAATGTTTAATTGAAGTCTGTGTGTGTTCTCCAGGGGGGACAGACTCAAGGGCCGCCTCCATTGATGTCTGGATTGGTGCAGCAGGGACCAGGTCCCAACAGCAAAGGTAACAGTCACGCCACTCCATTTAGCTTCATAAAGTTTATGCAGAGTATTATGTCTCTAAAATATCAATTCCATTTCCTTTGAATTAATTGGGAATTGATTTAAAAATGGAATTGGAATTGAAAACCAGGAATTGATCCTAACCCTGTTGGTTTCTGTCACAATCTGAGCCTTCTTTTTCTCCATTTTGTTTGTATCTTGTACAATGACGTTGGTAAGTTATTTGTTTCATTGTCACATCCCATAGCCAGAACAATTGAAACATTTCTTCATACACAGCCTACATTGCCTTGTAGCACCCATGGGAATCTTACTTCAGGGTGTACATTTGCAAAGGGGACCCTGCATGTTATGGTGTCTTGTATGGAGGGAATAAGTGTAATGGTATACATTGTGGTGTCAACGTTTCTAAAGGGTGGTGCACTTTGTGATATGAAAACTGAATAAATATACAAACCTTTTTTAAAGGTGTGTTTATTAGTTTTAACATAAGATATCTTTGGTGGTCTCTTTGCACAAGTGACTTTAATACAGATTTGTCTGTAATATAAAAATAACGACTGATCTGGGCTACAAACCGCCTCCAACATATCTTTTTTGCAATATGTTTTTGTAATAAGTTTCACACTCCCAACCATTTATTATTGGGTAAACAGTTACTATTGGGTTCCAAAGTGTAAAGTATTTATTACACAACGGGGTTTCACAATCCAAACCAGGTGTATAATAAATGCTTAAATGTCAAACTGAATTAATTCCCATCCTTTTTTTTGATACCAGCTAATGTCCCAAGACAACGCATGTCTGCCCTCCACGTTAGTAAATATAGTTGGTGAACTGGATGTTCTGAGCCAGCTCGATCGCCCAAAACAGTGCAACATCCAATAAGTTGTTAATGCTCTCTCAGAGCTGACCAAACAAAATTGCAAATTAATGTATTGACTGTGTTTTGTTTGTCTGCATCCTTAATATTTGACACAACAGTAAATACAACACAACTTGAAAGGAGAGAATCTCTGACAGCACAAGCCTCCTCATATCGCTCCTGTCCAGTTGAAACTGGTGGTTGAGGTAACCTTCACAGTTGCCAAGACTGCTTATAACAGAATAGGGCTTGTTTTTCAGAGTCACTGGTTAGAACTTGTATAAACACCCATACTCTAACAGATAGTGTGTGTGTGTGTGTATATATATATATATATATATATATATATATATATATATATATATATATATATATATATATATATATATATATACACACACAGTGGCTTGCAAAAGTATTCAGACCCCTGACCAATTCTCTCATATTACTGAATTACAAATGGTACATTGAAATTTCGTTCTGTTCGATATTTTATTTTGAAAACACTCAAAATCAATTATTGTAAGGTGACATTGGTTTTATGTTGGGAAATATTTTTAAGAAAAATAAAAAACTGAAATATCTTGCTTGCATAAGTATTCAACCCCCACACATTAATATTTGATAGAACGACCTTTCGCTACAATAACATCTTTAAGTCTTTTGGGGTAAGTATGTACCAGCTTTGCACACAGTGTCGGAGTGATTTTGGCCCATTCTTCTTGGCAGATATGCTCCAGGTTGTTCAGGTTGGTTGGACGACGCTTGTGGACTGCAATTTTCAAATAGTGCCATAGATTCTCAATGGGATTGAGATCAAGACTTTGACTGGGCCACTGTAGGACATTCACCTTTTTGTTCTTGAGCCATTCCAATGTTGCTTTGGCCTTGTGCTTGGGATCATTGTCCTGCTGAAAAGGTGAATTTCCTCCCAAGCTTCAGTTTTTTAGTGGACTGAAGCAGATTCTCTTGCAGCATTTCCCTGTATTTTGCTCCATCCATTCATCGTTTAATTGTAACAAGATGCCCAGTCCCTGCTGATGAGAAGCATTCCCACAACATGCTGCTGCCACCACCATACTTCACTGTAGGGATGGTGTGTCTTGAGGCATGGATAGTGTTAGGTTTGCGCCACACATAACGCTTTGAGTTTTGGCCAAAAAGCTCTATCTTGGTCTCATCTGACCACAAAACCTTTTCCCACATTGCAGATGGGTCACTGTCATGCTTTCTGGCAAACTCCAGACGTGCTTTCATATGGTACTTTTTGAGTAACGTCTTCTTTCTTGCCACCCTCCCATACAGGCCAGTGTTATGCAGAGCTCTTGATATGGTTGACTGGTGCACCATTACTCCACTCCCAGCCACTGAACTCTGTAGCTCCTTCAAAGTGATTGTTGGCCTCTCTGTGGCTTCTCTCACAAGTCTCCTTCTTGTTTGAGCGCTGAGTTTTGAGGGACGGCCTTTTCTTGGCAGTGCCTGGGTGGTGTGATGCAGTTTACACTTCCTGATTATTGATCCAACTGTGCTCACTGGGATATCCAAACACTTGGATATTATTTTGTACCCTTTCCCTAATCTGTGATTTGTATTACTTTATCTCTAACTTCTGTAGAATGCTCTTTGGTCTTCATTTTCCTTCAGATTCACAGCCTTACCAATGATCCTTCAACAGTGGGGTTTTTATCCAGAAAATGTGACAGCAACTTTAACGGTTCACAGGTGGATGCCAATGGTAAGGTAATTGTGTCCTTGTTAGGGCAATTTCTTTCATCGGTGCAAACTGGGAGCTTCCACAGCACAGGGGTTGAATACTTATGCAAGCAAGATATTTCAGTTTTTTATTTTTCTTAAAAATATTTCCCAACATAAAACCAATGTCACCTTACAATAATTGATTCAGAGTTTCAGTATTTAAAAATAAAATATCAAACAGAACGAAATTTCAATGTACCGTTTGTAATTCAGTAATATAAGAGAATTGGTCAGGGGTCTGAATACTTTTTGTGTATATATATATATATATATATATATATATATATATATATATATATATACTCGCTGTCGTTCACCAGGTCAAAGACGCCGTGCCATGTAAAACTGAATGCAGTTGAACAAAACCAAACAAAAGCCATACTTGAAATGAAACAAGACGGAGCGTGGTTTTATTCGAAAACAAACCAACAGAATACAAACAAAACCTATCCCATTCTCGGGTCCTAAACTCAACACTTATTGTTTTTACCCTTTAAACTAAACAGGGGCAGGCTAATTCTGCTTACCCTCCAAACAAAAGTCTCCTTTTCAATTTTAAAGCTCTCTGATCTCTCACTGTTCTCTCTCCGCTCTCTCTCTCTCTCAATCAACTTCTCCTCTACGCCAAAATACACACACCCTTTTAAACATCATTAATTAGTTTCCTAATTAGTCTGTTGAATTAACCTGGAGTTTGTCCTGACTCCAGTAACCTCTACTGGGTCCTAATGCCGCCAGAATGGTCTCAGCTAAACAAAAGTGTGTATTCAACACCAGACTTAATTACTTCTAGTTTCCCTTATTTAAGACACAGTTATCATTTACCAGTTTATTAATTAACCCGTCTTTAGTTTTAATCCCAAGCACATTATATTATTTACTTTCCTTTGAACCTAACCGTACAACCTTTAGGCAGATGGAGTGTACATTCCTTACAGCCACGGCCTCCCAGCTGACCAATATTGTTCTGGAATGTCCATCACTCCAAAAAAAAAAAAAAAAAAAAAAAAAAAAAATTATATATATATATATATATATATAGAGAGAGAGAGAGAGAGAGAGAGAGAGAGGAGAGAGAGAGAGAGAGAGAGAGTTTTTTTAATTAATGAGTTGTAAGATACGTTAGTTGCAACAGTATTCAGTACTAATGACATTTGAAAAATAATTCAACCCCCATCTTTCCCATTCATTTGAATGACATCGGGAGAAAAGCCTGGTTTACTTGAGTAAACTGACTGAATGGAAACCCAAAAAAGCATTTTACACAAGACATTGTTCTCGTGTAAAAAAATAACTTGCATGGAAACCCCATGATTGATACATCGCTCATGTGGCAACTGCAAATGCAGTTATTGTCATTTAAATCTTTATTATTATTATTAATATTATTATTAGTAGTAGTAGTCGTAGTCGTATTAGTCTCAATAACTAAAGGCAATAACAGTGTACGCTTATCAACCAGACCAACAAAAATTAAAAAGAACTCGGGACAAGTAATTGCACGTAACTCTGTAGGAAGTTTATTTTCACTAAGAATAATAGCGCATTTAACATACATATTTTAAACTGCCCTGACTTACAGTAAAAGACAGTTCAACCCACTCTGTAATATTTATGTTCTATTACCAAATAACCACTGCTAAACTTACCCAATTCCATCAGAAACAACAGGTAGCTGTTCTTCTAAGGTGGCTTCTGATGACACATTCTTTTTGGCTTTAAGAAGATTGTGTAATCCTTGTGTATTAATTGTTGCTACACAATAACTTCAAAAGCCTTTATTGGGAGAGAACATATTGTTCAGAGGTGTACAGAACAAAAAGGATAGTGTAGTTGTTCAGCCTTGCTGGCAGTCTCACTCACGTGTCTCTCTTTCTCACTTCCTGTATTCCCTACATGAAGGTCAAGCCCCAGTCAATATACGGGAACCCTAACTGTATTCAAACCTGTCATTTAAAGGTGTAGACATGAATTTGAAACATAGTGTAACCAATACAAATGACTTGTTGTTACAAATGAAATGTCCTAGAATCTGCTATTGATTTCTGGTTCATTCTCTTCATTTTTCTAACTTTACTGTTTTTTAAAATACTCAATGCTGACCTATTTTTTCAGCAGTAAGGGCTGTGTTTCTCCAAGCACTTTCAAGAATGCAGAAAAAAGAGCAGTTTGAGCACAGCAACGGCAATCATGTCAATGTATTGACATTTTCAAACGTGTGTGTTTGTTGTTTTTTTTTTATTGGCACACAAAACCAGTGCCATTACTCGTCCGTGTATTCGCTAGTTCCCGGTATCTGTCTGGTCAAAAATGCTGAGAAACACAATTATATGTGGTAGCTGCAGTCCATAGAGGCGCTGAGAACCAGTGAGGCAGTGTGCTGCACAAGATGCTGCATAAATGCATTTGGGTATGAATGTCATCTGTACAAATTACATTTTCCAGCAGAAGGACATTGTAAGTGCAAAATCTATTTTCCCTGCCAGGGATGAAAATTAAAAGTGCAGAGCCTGAGGTACAAATCGCACCCTGTGTACCACAGTACAAACTAGGTGTTTAGTGGGTTGCAGCACTACTATTGAGTTCCAAGGTATGAACCAGGTGTTTAGGGGTTACTAGGTTCTGCAATGTAGACAGGTGTTTAATAGGTAATTCACTACTTTTGGGTTCTACACTACAAACCAGGGTCTATATTCAAACACCTGTGGTTTTTTTTTTTGGTTTTTTTTCTAAAAAGAAAATAAAAATGTTATGATCATTAAGGAGTTTCTACGTCCAAGCTGTGTAGAATTAGCCATTTGTTTTTACTTTTATAAAACAAATGCTGTAGATTTTGTGAGTGTGGCCCATGGTATTTTACCAGGTAACTGCCTACTATTGGGAATCACTAATCATTGTGTAAACCAGGTGAATATTGGGTAACTGTCTTCTATTGGAAACCATAAATCAGGTGGCATACCTTCTAGTGCGTGAAAGCCTGTACTATACTAAAGGTCCTTGATTTATTATTTGGGCACAGGGTATTACGTTTCACGCTTAATCACAGGCTAAATCCCTAGTGGAGTTTAATAGTGCGTGGGCTTCTCTTGGGTATCGCTGTCCATTATTGGGGCTCTGGTTATTCAAAGTAAGGGACTCAAGTGAAGAACAGGAGTTTGACTCTGCAGCTGTATGTTTGATTGACAGGTGATGGGGTGCTAGGCACCGCCCCCATCCTCTTGTTTGGGGCCCATTGCCCCGCCAAGGGCGAGATGATGTTCCAGCCACACTAAGGAACGGGGAAGGAAGGAGTCAGCAGTCAGGGCCCAACAACATGGGGGGCTCTTCGCCTATCCAGCAGCACCAGGACAGGGAGGTATCCAGTCAGGCACAGAGCAGGGATAGGGGGGAAACCCCATAGGCCTGGTTTACATGCTAGCGGTCCTCACCACTTGTCATCAGTCCAGAATTGTGATCTCGCCTATGAAAAATCATTTTATGGCAGGTTGCACAGAATAAACATCATACAGTCTGTAGTCTCAGTGGTTGTGTCTGTGGTTCATATTTAAAATGGATGGAAAACATGGGCTGCTGTTTTCTCTTGAGAATCAGGGACAGATACTCGTGCATTCAGTTTGTGGTACAGAGAAGCATGCTGAATGTAGACCTCAAGCTCATGGCAGGAGATGTGTTGCCGGGGGGAATGTAAAGCAGAGCTCCAGTCAGCAAAGATCAAACACTAGGATACAAGTCTTGGACTGTTAGCTAACTGTGACACCTGTTAGTGTGTGACTGTTTTGTTATCAGCATTAAATCTTTATTCATCAATTGAAATTTCTTAAATATAGTTTTGTCCTGAATTGAAAATGTAATATATTTAGGGCTTCTGTTTTTATGTTTTTATTAATTTATTTTTTTTCAATATTTATTTTTAACTATTTTCAAGTCAAGTTTTATTTTTTTTTTTTTTTTTTTTTTTTTTTTTTTTTTTTTTTCTTTTTCGGGGCTTTCGATTTTTTAGATACTGTATAAAATTATTGATTTGTTACTTTCCAAAATTCTTGGGCATTTTTTTTCTGTCACAATATGTATGATAACTCGAGGGTACTTGTACCTTCTTTCCTTTGCTGTCTTCCACAACAAAATCCTTATGGTCACGGGCATATTCTAATGGGGTTTTTGTATGTCTAGGCATTTTTTAACATTTCGACACAATTTGCAATTCTGTTTTTTAAAACCTACGTGCTTGTAAATCCTCCCTATCTAACTATAATATAGCTTTAAATCCCTCAAGCAAGAACAGTGCTCCGTATTAAATTGTAATCTCTTTTTAAATCTTGCAAGCATGTACAATCCTGTCTGCAGAGTCACCAATAGAAATGTAGGAATTTGCTGCCACTCAGTAGTTGTGGTGGGTTGAAATGATTCAGAAAGAGTCCATGCTAGATACAAGTCAGGAAGGAGGGACATTGTCTGACTGGTTTCCTTCAGAATAATGGCCAGGGAAATTATGTGACTACTTTATCTATTCATGTCTGTTTCCATCAAGAAAAGTACACACTCATGAATGTGACCTTTTGCATAAAATAATGTGTGCCTCAGGATCTCACTGCCAGGTAAAGCAAAATCAATCATATATATATAGTATTACTGCGCAAAAGTGGCATCAATAAGACAACCCCCCAGTGGCAGTGTGCCCTACCCCTGTGAGTATCTTGGTGTTTCATGTTGTCTATTATGCGAGGATATAGTGGTGCACAGGATATAAATTTGTCTGTGTAGCATGAGTGATTTAAAATATATAGTTGTACAATCACTTTATGTGCAGATAAAGTGTGTAATAGTATGTGAGCATGGGGATTGCACAAATTAGTTCACGTGGTGGGTTCAAGTGAATAATTAATTAGTAATTGAATCCCGGCACAACTGTATATACAGATGCATGAGTCACTCACTCGGGGTTGTGTGTTCGAGAGTGGAGAATGGGAGAGAGAAAGTAGGTACTAAACTTTAAAGTAAAATAACAATTGTTATTTCGTGCTGGAATCACCAGCACAGTACTTGTTTGTTCGTCCACAGTTTGGTTTAGTTTTTTCTGTCTATTTATTTTGGCCAGCACGCTGTTTTGTTTGTCCAGTGTTTTTTTATTTAGTTTATTTAATAAAAGAGCTTAGCGCCATTGCCTCTCGGTTTCTCCCGCAGTTGCTGTATGTCTTGCATTCATTTCCTGGCCTGACGTCACCCCTACAGCCAGCCTGTTCACACCCCACACACATAAATACAGTGACTGAAAAATGTTTTCAGCCACCCCTGCAGGCTTGTGTTGCTCGGAGACAGGTTACTGTTTTATTCCACTTAGACTGCTTGCTTACTAAGTATTTTTGGTATCCCTGGGTAGATAAACACCCCCTCGTCAAAAAGCACTCTTTGGACACCTGTTTTCCTATCTTCTGATCACACCAACGGTTCAACCTACAGCAAATACAGCCATCTCAAACGCATGCCTGCAGAATCAACAATGCCTAGCTGGAAAGGATGGAAAAATCACTTGTGGCAACATCCATAATGTGCACTGTACAGTACTGAACATGTCTTCAGCTGTACAGGAATGCAAGACCAAAGTTCCCAAACATGCTATAAAGTAACAATCTATAAGTAACAATTAGAACTAGCTTGGAAATGTGAAACAAAACAGATATGTTTTACCGAAATGAATGTGTTTGGGTTGCTTTCATGATGTGATGTTCCTCTATAATAATCTAATGTCTGTGTCGGAAGCTTCATTGATTGATTTTTGTGTTTTCTATGTATTTAAAAACACTGATAGTGAAGGAATGGAATGCAGCTCTAATTCTCGTGTGTGTTTCAGGAGACTCTCGTGGCCCCCCAAACCACCACTTGGGAGGACCTCCGGATCGTCGGGGCCCTGAAGGAGGTATGGGTCCAGACCAGGCCTCAGAGAGGGGAGCCTCTTATTGGGGGGAGACCCGTGATAGCCATCGAGGCCCAGCCCCTGAATTTGAGGGTCCGGATGAGCGGTTCCACCCACAGGGAGGGGAGGGCTGGCGGCAGCAGCCCACGCAGCAGCAGCCCCAGCATGGACAGAACCAAGAGTTCCGAGATGGGGATGGGCGGGGCCACCACAGGGGTGGGCCCCAAGGTGGCTGGGAGGGGCGAAGGCACTCTGAAGAAAGGTTTCCACATGACGGCGAGGATCCACGGTACAGGGGCCGCCGAGAAGAAAGGTATGACTGAGGTGATTTACTCACTGCTTCTAATGATCTCCTGCAGTGGATGAAATCCCCCACAACAGGGATGTAGTGGAGGCACTTGTATGTACAAACATATGTATATATGTTACACACTATTCCATATTTCTGGAAAACTCCTTATCCCGTTGCAAAGAAACTTGGCATTAACATTATTTTGGGATATATGGAGATGACTCTGTGTCTACATCCATCTGTCTATGTCATACATGCTTACATCCTGAACACAAGAAGTTATTCCACATACTGTAAATCAGTAATATTAATATACATTATAATGATTCTAGCAGTTAAATTGTTAATTTAATGTCATATTGTTCTTAAGTAACACTATCCAATTTTCAGTAAATTGTTCCATATGATTTCAGTCACCAAAAACCTCGACCTCCTTTGTTTGATTTGTGACAAAAAAAATTCTGTGCATGTTTGCATTTGGGAGAAGTGGTTACAGTGCCAATTTTAGTCTTGAGTGGCATCCTGTTCATGAGATGCAGCTCGTCAAAGCTGATCCATTTTGAACACCCCCACCCAACCTTTCCATGGTCATGACTTCCTCCTTAATTGATACAGAAAAGTAATTTTGGTGTAATTTTAAAGCTCTTGAATAGCACTATCTTCTCATTCTATTGAAGGTTCTGTGAAGTGCAAGATAAAGTAAGATATATGATTCTGTGGCCTTTGGCCTCACCCAGGTCAAATCACGTTTGCTAGATTGTAGCCTAGACCCTTATTTACATTTCCTGCAAATTTAATTTTGTTCCTGCCATTGGTTGAGGCACAGCACAGAGTTCAATGCCGAGTGTCAGGCGAATCTTGTAAGTGAAGCGGTTACACACCTGATACAATTTAACAAAAATATTTAGTGTAATAAAGCATATGCACCTGTTAAATAGAAGCTACCGTTGTGATAGATTCATGTTAGTTAACCAATTTGGCCTATTAACATATGTGACTAAAGTTTAGCAAAGATTAATTAAATAAGGAAGAGGGAAAATGTTAGTCGACTCATGGCTGGAAATATTTTGTTTCTGTTTACAATAAAGAGTCGGGAAGGAGGGAGCACCAACAAAAACAGCTTGTTCTCTGCAATCTATGAGGCCTATTCTTTCTTCAAATTACAGCATCCTGACATTAATTGGCTTCTCCAAATTTGCAGAGCTGAAACCAAAGGAGTGTGTATTGGCAGTCAGTAGTGGTACACATGCTGTGTGTATGTCTGCACAACACACCAGAATGTAAAGCTGATGTTCATTTGTTCTAAGCTTCCACAACTGAGTGCCAGTACAGAAGTGCCTTTGAATCACTATCGTCATTGCTTATCATATCTTATGTGTTTCCCACCTAACGTCGATTACCAATTAAGAAAATGTGAAAATTGTCCATCACTTGAAGATTTGTCCGTCACTTGCTCTTTCAAAATAGCCTGGTGGATGCAGTGGAGTATCAGAAGTAGACTACAACTGACAGATCCACCCTTCAGACAATCAATGAACAATCATCTCCAACGTCTTCATCAACATGATTTCATTGCAAAGATGCAGACTGCATATTAGCAACGGCTGAGGGATGAACTCCTTCATGAAAATGAATTACTAGTTCTCAACATTTGCCAGCACTTGGCAGATTTTGGCATGGAAGCAGAGTAGAACTTCTTTGCAACACCCTGTGATGCACTGTAGGAGGAACCATTAAACGAATTGCAACAAAAGCCAGTTTGCAGCATCCATATCATGACCAGATCCAGGCTCCACACCAATTGTACAGCACACAATGGCAAGCTGAGCAAGATTTTCTGTAGCAACAATTCCTCAAGGTAAGAACTGTGCCTGGCACGTGGCATCTCCACTTCTTTCAACCAGTTTCCAAAAGCAAAAGTCCTTGTACGAGAGTTCCCCCAGGCAACAAAACAAAGAGAAGAATCAATCACAATTGAAAAGCATGTCCTACAGTTTGACCAAGTGAAAGGATATGTTACTGTTCAGTTTGACAGTCACTGGTGGCTCGGGCTGGTGGTGTCTTCTGATCAGAAGAAACAGGAGGCTGAAATTAACTTCCTGCACCTGAATGGACCAGCACAATCATTGTTTCCAACACCATCCAGATCAATGTATTGTAGACATGGGGAATGTGCTGACATCAGTGGAGCCAGCAACTGCAACATCGAGGACATACACCCTGAGAGACAAGGAGGGGGCCAGAGCATCAAAAGTCTTGACAGAGTGGCTACGAAGGAAAAGGGCATCTTAAGAATAGGTGAATGGTAAATTGTGTTGCATGCAGAAATAAGGACAGAAATATGAAAATGAAATATCTACATTTCCACCATTTCTAACGATATGTTTTCTTTTCCAGACTCAGTGATTCATTGGATTTGAACGGTAATAATTAGAAGCTCATGGAGAAACATCACTTAAAATACTAAACATGCACTTACAGAAGTACAACTGGTGGGGACAAAATTAAACGTGCACAATTCAGTATTGATTTTTATTTAATTCACCTGTATTTGTTTGTTTTAGCCAATTGTGTAAATAGAGCACCTTGGTTAATTCATTAATATATTAATAGCTGTTACAGCTGTGCCAGTTCACTGCAGCTTCAATTTAACAGAAGAGGAGAGTATACTCGATTGCAACGAAATATTTTTTGTTTAGTTGTACAGTAATAGGTGTGTAATTGCTTCACTTCAATTTTGTGCTGAGCCTCAACCAATGGCAGGCACAAAATGAAGCTTACAGGAAATGTAGCTAAGGGTCTAGGCTACAATCTATCAAAAACTGACAAAAATCCGAGGTTACGCGATTTGACTTGGGTAAGGTCAAAGGTCACAGATTCACAAAACTTTATCTTGTATTTCACATCAATTTTGATATAATGAATATAGAGTCCTATCTGAGAGCTTTAAAATGACACCACCAGCTTTGTACTGTACTTGTCTGGAGAAAGTTATGACCATGTAAAGGTAGGGTGGGTGTCAAATCAGGTAAAGCTTTGACGACCTGTATCTCATGAATGGGAGGTCACTCAGGCCTACAATTCACAGTGTAACCATTTCTTCCAAAGAAAATAATATATACAAAAGTTTATCAAAATCGGAGGTGGTCAAGTGAAAAATTACACTAATTTACAATTTACAGCTGTGGCAGGGGGTGTATATTAGTGAAATACTTGTCATTCAGTATTGCTGGTGGCTAAGTTCTGTGCCAGTGGAAAATAGCTGACTTGCGGTTTTAGACAGTGCAGCCTTCTGTCTGTGTTATCCGGGTTAGTGCTTATGAAAGGTTAGGGACTAAAAGCACTCCCTAGTGTTGTCAGTCCACAGGGTAGGACAGAGAGTTTGAAACTCTTTGAGCAGCTATTCTGTCCATTCAAAGACCACGCACTGTACAGCATGGGCGTCTTTGTAGTTCCAGACCAGGACAGTATTGGAGATCAAGGCTGCGAGTCTGGCTGAGCCCTGGTACTGTACTCTTTCCATTCTGTGCAGGTTTGAGAAGTATGAGGCACCCGATGAGGAATTCGACCCACAGCAGCAGCAACGACCAAGAGAGCAGCAAAGGCCTGGACGGCACAGCCAGGAGTTTGAGCACGAGCAGGCTGATGAATCGTGAGTGACTCTCATACATGCTTCATGCTTTTATTTGTCATGTTTTTATACTCTTGACTGCAAAAAATGTTCTGTTTTTGGACCATAAAGGTATACTTCTTCATATTGTGTAAATTGATAATATTTAAATTTCTACCTGTTTTAATAGTATACTGTGTGTTCTCTAGCAGTCACTATTGGTGTTTCTTCTTGCATCGTTATTTACAAAGAATACACACAGGGGCCAGAATTACAATTGCAAACCCCTAGTGGTCATTTCTAAAACCAGGTCTCTTAAGAAATTCAGCATTAAAGACTGGTTCATACTTCAATCACATGGCCGTCACTGAGGGACTTCTATTCTCTCATTGTGCGACTGCTGATCAGAGGGAGACTCAAGTCCTGCTGGTCTGTCTCACCACTGTTATTCAGCCTTACAGGGACATTGTATCTGGAATAGTTAGTAAGCCTGGTTCATAATGATCTAAGCAGAAACCACAATAAACGAAAACGTAATAGGATACTAAACTGGTAGGAAATGCTTTGAAAATGTTGATGGTATAAAGAATCTGTTTAAATTCATGTTAAGGAAAACTAATATTAAACTAGGGGCCTTAGTATTTGACAACCATTTTTTTTTTTTTTATATTGATGCATTAGGAAACATGGTTTAACTAAAAAGAAAACTCTAAAATCCATTTTGGTGGCATACTCATTTGACTCATTTGAAAAATGATATCACTGAGGCAATGTAGCAGGATATATGGAATTGATTTGTAAATGTGTATGCAACTCTTTCCTATAAATCTATGTATTAATTAATCTGTTATTCTACATGTGTGCATTTACTGAATATTTGACGAGGAATTTGATTTGAAAACTAATTCCAATGTGAAATCGAGGTCTGACGTGAGTAAAGCAGGCCTGATTCCTGGCAGGTTCCATAGAGGGGGAACCTCTCGACAGGAGGGTCGAGCTGGGCGGGGCTACTCGGAGCAGTTTGTCGGCAAGGATTTCGAGGAGGAGAAAGGAAGGGGTTGGGATGCTGGAGGAAGAGGGCGTGGCCGCGGAACACAAAGAGGAGGTGAGAGAGGGCGGCATATTCTCGAAGACAGATTCAGTCATAAGAAAATGTACGAACGAAAGGAGGCCAGTCTAAGCTTGTCTAGTTGCTAGGAGCTTATTGATCTCAGAACTTTGTCAAGTTGGGTTTTAAAGGATCCAAGTAATTCTGCCTCAACAATATGACGAGATATCCCATTCCATACCCTCATCACTCTCTATGTGGTGTCTCCTTCCCTCTGTCCTACATCTATCTCCACTTAATTTCCAACTGTTCTCTTTTCTTCATTTCTGTGCTACGCTTAAAGCTGTAGTAAAATTAGAAAGGGTATTTGTAACAGTAATTTCATATATCCTAATTATTGCTATAAAATTGTCAGTCTGACCGTCAAGAAACCAATGCCACCCCTGTTGTGTGTACTCTAAATGCCTGGAATGGGACTGCTTGTTGTATTCTCTAAGCATCGCACACAACATGAGATTATTATGGGTTGTTCAGATAACACATTGGTTACATAAAGATAAATGAGCAAGGAAAACATCCCTTTCGATTTGTTTAGATTAATAATAAACATTCTTTACTATAACTTTCTTGTGCAGTTTAAAATAAGCCAGCATAGCAACAGTCAGACAAAACATAATGTAGGGCTGGTGTAGCGAGGGAATCGAAAGGTGCTTTTTACATGATTTAATGTAAATAAACCAATAAACTCAAAGTGTTGATGTCGTAAAGGTGTGCTACAGGGCTGTCTGCAGCAGCCTAAACCCATCTACCCAGGCTGTTACAACAAAACTGGAACATGCACTTTATATATACCAGAAGTTTTATTGTAAAACAAAAGTAAAAACCACTCCATGAAGTAAAAGTATGTAAGCCATAGATAGCACAGCTAAACTTTAATTCAAGGTGACTAAAAATAAAACAATTAATTTGACACGGCCTTAGGTAGATTGATGAAACCATGATCTGCTAAATAATTGAATGAAATGTTTGTGAGGGTGGAAAGAGTTACCCACTGATGAGTAAGGTTTTCTTTTTTCTGACTGTGCTGGCTGGCATTACTGCTAAAGTGACTGTTGATTGATAGTTAGTGATAAATTCAGTGAAGGCGGGCCTGTATTATAACTATATTAGCCAATATTGTGCCTTTACTGAGCAAGCCTTTCTTTGCAGGAGGGCGGAAGGGTCTGCTTCCTACTCCAGATGAGTTCCCGCCTCATTTTGAAGGGGGGCGCAAACCTGAATCCTGGGAAGTAACACGAGAGCAGGGTAAGAGTGAGCAAGGTTTCATTCTTACATGTGAAATGTGTAACCCTGTCTCTGTCTTTCCCCAGATGTGATACTGAGTGTTTTGATCCTGTTTGTAGGCAATGAGCACTTCAGGGATGGCTTGCTCCCAGAGCACTCTGCCCGGGACAGCGCCTCCCCGGCCAGCAGGGAGCGCTCCTCCTCTCTGCAGGGCATGGACATGGCTTCCCTCCCTCCTCGCAAGAGACCCTGGTACGACGGGGCCGGGACAGCGGACCCCAGGGAACGAGATTCCCCAGGAGGGGCTCCTGAGGAGAGGCCTGCAGGTAAGCCAGGGAGCAATACAGGACTGTGCTAAAGGAGCCAGGAAGTGCTGTTGCTGGCAAACGCAACTGCAGTTAATGTTACATTTTAGAACATTAATAAAAATAAAATTAATTCCAAGCAGTTTTAAAATATAGTGCACAAACAGCAAAGTGTTACAAAACAGTTGCGTTTACAGTTAGAGCCCCAGATAATATCAGATGCATGATTTCATAATATTTTAAAAGTTGCAACTAGTTGACCTATTCAGCTATTTTTACCGCCAGTATTCGGCTCTGTCAAATTAATAGTCATTCTGCTGCAAGTATAGTACCACTGTTGAAGGGAATCTGTCCTGACTTTGCACCAGTCTTCACCTAACTTCTATCAAACACACCTTGCCTGTTGTAGATATTTCGGATTGTATTTGACTATAATCAGATAAACTGCCTCTTTCATACCTTTTTTTTTTTTTTTTTTTAACTTTTCAGTTACTGTACAATTAACCTGCCTAGTTCACCTGGTACTGTAAATTAAGTTCCTGGAACATATATTTTCACTTACACATTCAGTTTTCCAAAATTTCAATCAATAAACCTACAGTAGTCCTTTCTATAAAAGAAAAAATCAGGATTAATGTAAATTTCAGGAAATTCATGTTTTGAAAAAAGAAATCTAAACTGAGTTAATCAATTGACACTATCAGCCATACCAGTTATAGGGTGCTAGAATAAAGCAAGTGGAGAGCTCAGTGTCAATTTCAGTACTGTGTGTGTGATAGTGTGTGTTTCAGTACTGTGTGTGTTTCAGTACACTGTGTTATAGTACTGTGTGTGTGTGTATGTGTGTGTTTCAGTACTGTCTTACACAGTACTGTTTCCCTTTCAAATGGAATGATAACCATTACCAAATGGGAAGCGCCTCTATGACCCGTCAATCACTGAGCATACATAAAAAAGTTGCCCTGTCAGGGCCCTGCTGTGAGGAGGAAGTCCCTCCTACCTCCTGCTGAAGAGGGACGTCCTCACAGTAGCATATCGCCATTTTCTGTCTCACCTCACTAAGTCAACACCTAGATTGCTTTGTGCTCTGTTTGTGCTGGAAATTGGCTCCTGTAGGCTACAATATTCTGAATATTTCTGAGATTGCTAGTTGCCTTAGTCTCGCTTCGGTAGACTGCTGTAGGGTGACCCCGCTGTCACGTGGCGCCGTCCCCGACGCTGTGGCTCGGCTCCAGCTACCATCCAACTCGCGCTTATGTGTCTTTCTCTGCCTCGGGCTCTCTTAGCGATTACCACGCTCCTCTTCGGGGCTGACGCCAATTGACTCTGCTAAAACAGCTCGGCACCGACCGCGCTCTTCCTCACCGCCGACCTCGGCGCCGACCACTCTCACCTCGACACCGACACCGATCAGTTTGTCCCCACCTCGGCGCCAACATCGACACCGACAGCTCGGCACTGACGCCTGCACGCCATGTCAGTGTACTCTGCAGGGTCCTCCACTGGTTTTCACCAGTGCAACCAGTGTACAGCTAATCTCCCAAGGGAGGATGGGCACACTACCTGTTTCCAGGGTGTTTAGGACGGGATCACCTTTGTCGGACTGCTCCCCTTGTCAACGGTTCTCTAACAGAACCAAGCGCAGATGGGCAGCCCTATCCCCAGCGGTTTCCCATTCCTCAGGGCAGGGAAGGATGCGATCTGTTGTCCAGGGTCCTTCTCAAACGACCTCCGGAACCCCGCCTACTACAGTGACTGGGGAGCGCCCCCATACCCCTGGTTCACCCTCCCCTACCCCACCACCAGTGTGGAGGTGTAAGCACCCCTCTGCAGAATCGCGGTGGACAGAGGTAGGCGATCGTCGCGGAGGTAACGCTGTCCTTCTCCTCGCAGACGCTCCCCTTCCGCGTCTCCCAAGAAACGCCAGAGCTCTGCGGAGTGACGTTTTGAGGAGCTGGCTCAGGCCACAGCAGGGGGCTCCACATCGCCCCTCCCTCATACCTCTCAGAGGTAGGAGTTCTGTGCCTTGATGCAGCGCGCTGCTCCTGCCACGGATGTTCCATGGCCTGTGGAGCAGGAGGGAATGGGAAACCGATTCGTCAAACAGAAAGGGCACCCACAACATGCCCTTCCTCTCTGTGAGGACTTTGTGGAGCTGGTTCCTACTTCCTGGAACCACCCGACATCTGCTCCCTCTGGCTCCAGAACAGCGGAGTCCCTGCTGCACACCTCCAGGAGCCCAAGAAGCTGGTCTGGGCACTTCTCTTCCCATCGAGGACATGGTCACTGTGCTGGTGGAAGGGTCCACCTTCACCAGAGGTGATAAAGACCCTACCTGCCCGTCGAAGCCATGCAGGACAACTGATGCGATGTTAAAGTGGCGCTGTCAGTCATAGCGGCGAACGCTATGTCCGTTTTGGTGCTCTACCAGTCACAGGAGCAGGCAACGGAGACAGACTGTCTCCTGTCTTAGATGCACAGAAACTTGCGTTCCATCAGGGCAGTTGACCTCCCTCGTGTGCACAACAGAGCAGCAGACCTCCTGTCCAGAGGAGCTCTAGATAGCTCGAAGTGGAGACTGCGCCTTCACAAGTCAACCTCTTCGCCACAGCCAAGTCCACTCATTGGCCCCTATGGTTCTCTATGTAGAGAGACGGGGGCCCCCTGGGAGTTGGCGTGCTAGCTTACCCCTGGCCACAGGGGCTCTTGTATGCGTTCCCTCCGCTACCGCTATTACCCCTGACACTAGAGAGAATCAGGGTGGAGAAAGCCCAGGTTTTGCACCCAGATGGCTGAGGCGCCCCTGGTTTGCTCTCCTGTCCAACATGTTGTCGGGCCAACCGTGGCAGCTCCCGCTCCGCAAGGACCTCCTGAGGCAAGTGGAGGGATTATTATGGCACCTGAACCCAGCCCAGCTCCAACTCTGGGCCTGGACATTGAACGGAGCCGTCTATCCAGATGAGGTTTGCCAGACGCAGTGGTAGAGACACTACAGTCTGCTAGGGTGCCAAGCACTAGCACCCAGTATTCATATAAATGGAAGGCTTTCCAAAATTGGTGCATTGCTGGGGGTCACAACCCTGTGACCTGCCCTATTGAGACAATTCTAACCTTAGAACACCTGTTTGATGCAGGAAAATCTGCATCTACTCTGAAGGTCTACTTGGCAGCAATATCGGTGTGCCACGATAAAATTGACTGTGTCCCCTGGGGCACACTTCCTGGCAGTGCAATTTCTTTAAGGGGACCGGAGGCTCCGTCCTCCGACAAAAAGCATGGTCCCTAAGTGGGATCTGGAGCTGGTGCTGGGGGTCCTTATGGGTCCCCCATTTGAGCCCATGGTGTTTCCCTCAAAGTGACGTTTTTATTAGCCATTATGTCTGCCAGAAGAGTAAGCTTCATGTGCTTTCCTTCGATGACACATGTACAGCTTTCACTAGTAATGACTCAGAGGTAACATCAAGAACTAACCCAGCCTTTTTGCCAAAGGTGCTCTCTTCATTCCATATTAACCAGCCAGTGGTTTTGGAAGCTTTCAGACCTCCCCCGCATGAGTCAGATGAGGATCACAGACAAGACATGCTTTGCCCGGTCCGGGCTCTGTGCTCTTGCCTGGATAGGACAGCATCCTGGAGACAGTCCAACCAGCTGTTTGTCTGCTATGGGTCCCGCTGTAGAGCTCAAGCCTTGTCGAATCAACGTCTAGCGCACTGGGTGGCAGATGCCATACGCTTGGCGTATGAACAGACGGATTCCCCCATGCCGAGGGCCAAGCGACTTCATGGGGTCTCTTTCCTGGCGCCTCCTTGGATGAGCTTTGCAATGCTGCTACATGAACAGGTAGCGCGTTTTTACTGTCTTGATGTTTCAAACCGAGCGAGGCCCTCCCTGGGCTCTAGGGTGTTGCAGGTGACATGCCCTTAGGCGTCATGAGGGCTCTGAGGCTATCGCCATGAGGCTGTGCTGTCGGTAATCTGGAGCCATGACAGCTTTGGTACAGCTTCCTATTCGGTAATGGTTGTCATTCCATTGAATTGAAATGTCAGGTTATTACCATAACCCTGGTTTCCTGAAAATAACCAGGGATATGGTAATAAGATAACCATTACCCTTTGAGGTCATGTCCCCAGCTGACCTTCGATTTCAAAAATGACTATATGATACTGTGAGGACATCCCACTTCAGCAGGAGGTGGGAGGGAATTTCCTCTCACAGCAGGGACCTGATAGGGCAGCTTTTTTTATATGCTCAGTCATTGACGGGTCAGAGAGGCTCTTCCCTTTCGGTAGTGGTTGTCATTCCTTTTCAGGAAACCAGGGTTATGGTAATAACCTAACGATTTCAGTATTGTGTAAGTTTCAGCACTGTGTGTGTGTGACTGTGTTTCAGTACTGTCTGTGTATGTGTGTGTGTGTGTGTTTCAGTATTGTGTGTGTGTGTGTGTGTGCTTCAATACTGTGTGTGTTTCAGTACTGTGTATGATTGTGTGTTTCAGGTCTGTGTGTGTGTGTGTGACTGTGTTTTAGTACTTGCATACACAGCTTCACCATCTAAAGCAGTTTTCCTGTGTTGCAGTTCGAGGAGGCGGCTCTTCCCAGCGCAACATGAAACGGTCAAGCTCTCAGGACAGGGAGCACCACCGTGAGGAGGCTGGCTACACCCGCGGGGGAGGAGGCCGGGGCGGGCCTGGCTGGGGGAGAGGAGGAGGAAGGAACATGAACAGCTCCCGTCAATCACGGCGGGGTCCGTCACGTGGATCTTCGAGAGGGGCACGAGGCCGGTAGGGCCACGAGAACTGGGACAATGTTTCACCTCAACACCACTGAAAGGGACACATGAGTCTGAACTGGGTGGGGAACCAGCATCTTTCTGGAATATGCTACTGGGACACCTGAGGGGGGCTGGTCTGATGCAGCCTGTCCACTATAGGCATGCACACATTAGGGCAGCTCACACAGGTATGCAGGGTGTACTCTGTGTGGGGGTCCATCACGACCGAAGCCAAGCTGTCACTTCTTCATTCATGTAGAATCTCTTTGCATCTGCTCATGTAATACGTATATATATATATATATATATATATATATATATACACACACTGATTTTTTTTTAAAATATATTTGTTCTAATCTGGGACAGGTTGTTATAAAAGTAGGTACACAAATGGCTGTCTCTTATCCTGCTCGTTGTCTTGCTCGGGTTGAAATCTCAATTTCAGTCTCCAGTCTTTTTTTTATTTTTTCATGTTCCTTGCAGCAGACTTCCTCCCCCAGTCCTGACTAGTCTTCCTTCCAGAGTCTTTCACATTCAGGTTTCAGTCACTGCATAGCATACCAAGCACTCCGTTCAAGCACACAGTTCAATAATGTACTTGAAACAGACGCATCATATTTTTATATTTAGATCTGTGATAAAATTCTATGGTACTGCAAAATAAGCCGTGTTGAATCTGTCTCTTACAAGCTAAGCCAAAAGCCATTCTGAGCTCCAGTCCCTATTGACATTAATAATGTGATTCTTTGTCTGTGTGCCAATCTGAAGAGACGGAAGCAGTGGGTGACAAAATGACAAGAATCCTAATGTACTTGTTTTTATATCCTAAAGTTTGAATAAAGTAAGTCAGGATTATCTGCGATTTGTAGTTATAAGAAACAGTATTAAGGCATCTATAAAGGAAATTTCACTTATAGTAGCTAACAAACTGTTTGGCATTACGAAAGTAAGTATGCCTTTTTTGACTTGACTTTGTGTACTGCCCATACTGGTCCATTGTCTTTCTTTCTCTGCAAGAAAGAAAATGATGGAACCTCTGATTTTTCAAATTCGGACAGCTCTGCAGCATAAGCTGTGCTCCCCAAAGAATTGAGTTGGAATAATATTAATGTTGTGTGTATGTTAGTTCATCTCTGGGAGTGATGGACCATCTGAGTTTCAAATTCGGCCCCCTTGCCAAAGAACCCAAGGAGTGGTGTGGTGTGTGGGGTGCCCCGTCTTGAACAAAAAGGGGTGGGTTTCAGTCCTGCCCCCCCCCCCCCCCCCCCACCACACACACACAAGAACTTTTGTTTTTCTTTAGTTCATTTTTTAAAAGAAACTAATCATATTGGACTCTGAAACATTGCCATTTGCCCTCCATGTGTGGACGGGCAGGTTCTCTGTTTGTGTATGTACAGTTTGTCAAAAGATTGTCACATTGTTTTGTTCATTTTTTTGTATGAAACTGCAATAGAATTTGTGCAAAATTTACCAAACCCTCTCATGGATCTTTGCCTCTTTTTTTCTGTATCACTGTGTAGAGGGCCTGATTCTGCATCAGAATTATATTTTACATTTCATGAGGTCTTTAATTAACTTTAAGAATCATTTTATGAATGTTTTTTTTTTTTCTTTTGCTGTTCTTTTTAAGTAAAACAGTTCAATATAACTAGAACTTTAATTTTTAAGGGTTTTATTTTAAGGAATGTCCAAAATACCTTAGTAACTCAGTTTTGTGGGTATTTCAGTTGGGTTCTTCCTTGAAACACCATGAAACCTGTTAATTGTGCAACAAGTGGAGGCTTTGTCATTCAATGTGATAACTGTCCATTTACCTTTGATCAGCTGCTAAACGATGCCTGTGAGTGAATGCTGGACGTGTGAAGGTTGGGATGTCAATCACATGTTCCAACTTGCACACATAAAACATTGTTTACCGCTGCCCCATAGTCACTGTTTAATGCAGCTTCTGAAACTTGTTACACAATTTTAACGATTAAATGATTTTTCAATTAAGAACCCAAAGCAAACATTTCCTGTAATTTGTGAGTGATAATTACAGTATTATAAATATCGACAAATCCAAGCCTTTAGTATAGCTAACACAGAAGGGTAACATGACACTCTTCTAAAAAAAAAAAAATAATAATAAAAATAAAAGCTCACAGCTCAGCCCTGCCACTGATCTGCCGTGGACACCCTGCCTCACTTTGAACCCCAGGAGTCCCTCTTTATCAGGTACAGCTGTATTCCTTGGGGGCAAAAAAACCTTAACATTAGCCTCTTGTTTTTGCTCTGGATTCTATTTTTCTTTTCCATTCCTAAATATTTGGTATTGTAGCTTTCCAGTGTTTTAATTCTTTTCTTTATCACCAGGGGGCACAATATACCTTGAGTCTGTCGCTTAAGAGTTCACTATCTTGATTGGCTTATCTTGCCTGTCTGATCTATATTTACTCCTAGTTGTCCTACTTTGCACATGTAAAGTGGGTATCTGTAGTAAAGAGACAAAGACCAAAATGCCACGAGAGGTGAAGCAAGGAGTCGTCATAACATTGTGTGATGGGATTTCTGCAAACAATACATGCTCTTGCAATTGGCAGCATCTTGCTCTGGAATCAGTGGCTATGCTTACATGCACACTTACTATATGGAATTGTAACTGATTGATTTAAAAACTTTGTCAAGGTGGGTCTTCCAATGACTCTGCATCAACACGACTAAGTAACCCTGTCCTTATTCTTTTAAGGTATGACCATGGAAGAGCTTGACAAATACTGTAAATACAGTACAAAAGTCTGAGACAAAGTTGTATTTCACAAATAACTGTTCAAAACAGAGGTGCAAAGGCCATGAAACCAATCAAATATCTTTCCAGGTAGTTCCCCACAAGGGCTTTCTGGGTCATCAATGCGAGACTAAAGAATTAAATTAATATGATTATTACTCTTATCTGCTACAACTGTACAAGTTTTCCTGCTGACAATTGTGCTGTGATGGGCTGCTTGAGTTTATTGCTGATGCTAAAGTGATACAATGAGACTGATGTTTTTAACTATACATGGTATTCGAAATGTCTCGCACTGGTGGAGTGTCTATGCATGTTTTTTTTTTTTTTTTAGCTCAAGACATTTGCTCCAAAAAAATGTTTTGTGTAAAATGCTTTTTTGGTTTTGCATTCGCTCAGTTTATTTTACTCAAGTAAACCGGGCTTTTCACCTGACGTCATGCAAATGAAGGGGAAAGGCGGGGGTTGATATGTACATTAGCAATGCATAAAGTACTTATGCTGCTTTTGAAGATTACTAGTGAACTTTTGTGAATGTGGTTTCCATGCGCAGAGAACTGGTACACGAGTGAATCTATACTGTTGTAATAAAGCAAAATACCTCATGCCTGGTTGATTTAATTATGTGTTTTACTTCTCTTGCCCACATTGTATTTTAAATGTCATTGGCGGGGTGGCATGTTGTTAGTATTGAATCTGGTTTATCTTACGACTCATTCAATAAAAAATTAACTGGGAGGTATAAAATGAAATTGACCAACACAGGTATTGCAAATCACCATGACTGAAAACCGGCAGATTCTAAAGCTCTGTGTCACACATCCTCCACGTATGCTCCCAAGGCTGTTTGGATTGGGAAGAGTAGATGTTTTGCCTTTGTTTCAGGACCTTGAACCTCCAAACAGAAAATCCTTATGCCTTGTTATCTAATGCCAATTGCTAGCGAAAGGGCGGTCTGGACACATTCTTGTCTGTCTATCTTTCGTACGGCCTGCATTTCTCTGCGGGACTGACCTGCTTCTCCTGAACGGCACCTTCTTGCTCGTTCCTGCAGGTAGGACTGTTTCATTTTCTTTTTTTAAATATGTCCCTAGCTTGTGGGACTCTGCACTCTGTTCCTCTTTCTGAGAGGACATTAACCACTTGTTGGTACACATGCATGTTACGCTGTTTCGGGCAACCGAGCTGTCTCAACATAGCCAAGTCACTAACTACACTTATTAATGCCTGGGTTTCCTGCTCGCACCAGCAATTTTGAGTAGAGGGCGGACACACGTTGTCTTTGGACATAGCTGGGATCAAAAGAAAGGGAATTTAGTAAGCAGCTCACTTGCTCTTCGTCTTTAACTTTAGCGTAGTTTTCACAGCAAGGGTATTCTCAAACAGCGGCTTTAATACTACAACAAGGGCATAATGCAGTTCATGGTAAGTGGTTTTATACAGAACTGTAAACCCACAAGAGATCTAGAACATGACAGGCAAGACACAGCAAAAAACAATAATAAAAAAAGCCGTCCACATTATCATTAAGCCACTACTTTCTGCCATCTGGAATCCACAGTAACAACTGACCTGATCCCTTGCAGTATTTATAGTGATGTCACTTAAGGATAAACACAGTCATTACCATTTACACATGAAATGAAGGTTTCCATGCAAAACTGGGAGTGGAGATTCCCATGTTTTTCGTCATTCACGCGAGTGAATGAGATTTAGCCTATCCTTCTCTTTGGCAGTTTTTATCAGCTGCAAACCTGATTTCAACAAGTTATTCTCCCAAACGTGCCAGCGCATCGCCATTTCACAAGTAAAGTGCCACGCATGGAAACCCCAAGACTGCTGCTGCAAGAAACTTTTGTGGGGGACCTAACTACAACCATGCTGAACTCTTAAAACAAGATTCAAGGATGTGATGAAAAAATAAAACAAGAATCAAAAACCAAATAATATGAAAGTTGCAGCCGAGAGATTTGAATTTTGCACACCCTCTGTATTCTACCTTAAAACATGCATGCACATGCACTGTTTCCTTGCTAGTTCTGTACCATTGTAACATTTTGAAAAATTGGAAATATTGTAACTGTTGAAGAGCAAATTATGAAAAAAAAGTGTCCAGTAGAAACAAAACTTCACAGCTTTATTCACAATATTAAAACTTCAAATACACGCAGTTCCAACAAAATACTGACAAACATTTGGTTAGCTTTGGTCTCTCGTGGTATTCGTCGTAGCAGTGTTAAAACTCAGGGTTTCATAAATCAGTATGTAAATGGGGGGCTGTGTGCAGTAAGGTAGGATACCTAATGTAGGAATGTCAGAGGCAGTCTGCCTGTCTTGAAAAGGTGTGAGATCCAGTACAGAGTAAGTGCGCAGTTTTTTTATATGCGGCTCTCCTTGCTTTGTTTAACCACCTTACATTATTCGAAATACTGTATTTAACAGGCAGCTCCCAATGTCATGTCTTTCAAAACGTTTACAGCTGTTGCAGACAAATGTGTTCATTTCGTTCTGAATGTTGTACTAAACGTAACAGCTTTTTTCTGACAAATAGAACATGACATCTGTTTCGTGAATCTCTTTCAATCGTAGTACAGAAATGCCAATTGAATGCATTAAATATCTGCTGTCTGTTCGCCGCTTCGATCATATGGGTAATGTCTTGCCGGAGACCGTGCGCTTGACAGCCGAGGATACCATTCCACCAAGGAACCGGATCCCAGTGCTTCCTCCGGGGATCAAGGCAATAATGTATCCGACGATCGCTGCTATCTGCAAGGCAGCGCCCAGGGCGGTGAGGGCGGTGCTGTGGAGGCTGAGGGCAGAGTACAGGGTCCCCGTTAGAGCTGTGAGGTACAGGGCGGCACCCGGGGATGTGGTAACTAGCAGCTTACTGGGTCCCTGCAGTATCGCAGCACCAACCAGTGCGAATACAGAACCCAGCGACCAGAGCAGAGCGAACTTGCGGGCTTTCAGAAGCAGCAGCGGCGCGTAGAGAGCAGACAGACCGAAACAAAGAACAGACATCGCAACGCAGATTCCAAAGCTAATCAGTCTTTGCGAACGGCTCATACCCGGAAGACACGAGTCTGGTTCACTAGACCACGGCCAGGTAACACCGGGGCTTGATCCCTGGCCTCCGGATGCTGATCCAGAAAAAGGACTCGACCATCGGCCGAACCAAGTTCCATTCCCTGTACTCGGAGACTCGGCATCTCCAATATCGACGGTGCTCGAAGCCGATGGCGACCCAGCTTCACCCCCACTTTTCGACTGAGCCAGGTACTCCTGCAATTGCCTATTTATATCAGCCATATTGTGAAACTGAACGTTCTCCTCAGAACCCCCTCACACGGACACGCGCATAAACAGGAAACGGGTTCCAAATACCGTATTATCACACTTATAAACGCGTCTTTTTTCTGCTTGATGATGGTCACTTGCGCTTATATTTGCATATACAGTAGGCACATGGTATAAATTCACATTGCGACAATCATAGTGGAAACTATTAGTTTTTAAAGCATTAGGAAATTTAGATTAAATTGATATTTTGTAAATATTTTGATGTTTAACTTGTCCTATTGTTAATAATAATAATAATAATAATAATAATAATCATAATCATCATCATCATCATCATCAATTAGTTTGTGTTAGCCGCGTAGTTAATTGATTGTGTAGCCTATGCTTTGCAATTTCTTGCAATTTCAGGTGTTGTGACTCTTGGTCTTCCAGTTCGTGGCCTGTCATTGACAAAGTATCTGGTTATACCGTCTCGCCAGGTTTGAAATTGCTAGCAGTTAGCACCCAGTTAAGACGGCGAGCCACGTACGCTCCCCTAGTCCAGCCTCCAACATGCCGATTGCACGAAGGCGCTGCTCTCTTGACAGACGTGGCTTTTTTTTGTGTGATTTTCTTTATTGCTTTTATTCAAACTTGCAATTCAACAGTTGAAATCACTCCATGTCCAGTGTCCAATCAGCTGTCTCACTAATTATGTGATTAAGTGCATCTGCTTCAGTCATAGTCTCTCAAGCGTGTCATGGTCAAGGATGAATGATCGAGTGATTAAAAAGAAACCAAAAACATTTAGTCAATGTCATTTACATACCTTTTTTTTGTGATAAATGTATTACAATAATGACAAGTATCTTTTGATGATCGGTGTGTGTATGTATATAGAGTGGCGGAGAAAGAGGAAGAGAAAGATGGGTCCCACTGCAATACCTTATTGTTGACCCACATCACCTGTGATTTAAGGGTTTAGAATTGAATGTCTATGTTAAATTTAAACGTACTGTAGCGATCTAGGTTAACGCAGGCAGGTGCATCACGCAGGACGAGGCAATCCACATTCAGGCGGAGAGCGGGAGTGAACCCGGGACTTCTCACCATTGTTGGCCAATTTAGCGATTTTGTCGCTAGATCAAGCGACTTTGGGGTTTTCCTAGCGACAAAAACATTGTCAAAGCGACTTGTGACAAATCTAGCGACTTTCACTGCAGACAACAGGGATTTTCAGAGAAATAAGTCGCCAAATTGTATCATCACAACATAAATCACACGCAGCTCAATACACCACGCTTCTCTCGTCCAGAAGCAGTACAGTGGTGGCGTTTTTCATGCAGTGCAGATTTCCGCAGTTCTGCACAGTTCTGGACATAATCGCAGAGATGCGCGTACTTCGAGGGCTGCTGCGTGACGTCACTCAACTCCACCCGCAGAAATCTGTGCAGAATTTGCACAGCCCAGCGCAGCTTTGAAAAGTTGCAGCGAGCTGGTTGCGTCTGTGAACCAAAGAGATAACGAGTGACCTGCTAATCGTAGTGCAAATAACTACTACAACGACATCAATTATTTAAACAAACATAATGCACTAATTCAGTGATAAGTGATGTATAATGTTACAATAAAATCAATTACATAAGACTAACTCTATAGATTATCTGCATAGATAATCCAGACAAATATAAATAGGCCGTTTAAAAATGATCAACCATCATTATCATTATATTGGTGTTTACTCTGGTTAAGCGATTCCAAGAGGAAGTGGTAAATTGTCTAGTGATATTTCTGGAGACTTTACAATGTCTAAATAGCGACATCTAGCGACTTCCTGCTTTGTGAAGTCGGTAACACTGCCTTTCGCACTTAAGCATAGCGCGAATGCAGTTCCACTAAAGAGCCGGCTGCTTTGTAAGGAGCGTATATCGGGCTTATGTCTTTGTGTGTGAATACGTCACCTACCATCCCCGCTGTTGTCTTCCCCTGTGCACGCTACACTATAATGATTAAACGCAGTGGCCGCAGAGCCGGGGGTAAGGGGGGCACCTTGGCCATGGCCCGACCACGTCTAAAGCAGGTAAATGGGAAAAATCGTTCTAAAAATATACAGTATTTAATTCTGGTCCATGGCCATGATGTCTCCGTTCAGCAGCTTTCAGGAACCACCTCCCGCACACACCACACGAGGTACATTTTAAAACGTATTCTCACCCTGGAAACTAAATTAACCAAGAACCCGTAAAGTTTTCAACAACAACTTTGGAAACCTATTAATGACTTTGATTTTGACTGCTTGCACACACAGCTGCTTATGATGCCTTGCATTTTAAAAGAAGAAATCGGAAACGAAATAATAACAAGTTGACATGCATCCGATCCTTCTCTGATGCAATGATGTAGTGCCAGTGGCAAATAGATTACTTCCAGCTGCTCTGCTTGTATTACACTATACCGGTGACCACAGCAACAGCAGAAAGGTTCTATTCGTCAGTTCATCGCATAAAAAATAAATTGAAAAATATGTGGGTAAAGCCATGAGGAGACCCTCGCCCTATCAGATAACCTCAATTGCATTGGAATTTGCACAGAGAAATACAGACAGAATTTATTTGGAAAGTGTTTCGCGTTCATTCTATTATATTCTAAATAGCCATGTTAAGTATGGTATTGAGTAACCTGTGTAAGATATTATATAAATTTCCAATTTAAAATATTTGTCGTTATATTGTAACGAGCACGGCTGGACTGACTCGCCGTTGCCACCTGTTGGCAAATGGAGTGCTGTGCCCAGAGACAGTTTTCTACACTTAGGTTTATGCGTAGCAGAGGATGCTGGGAGTGAGAAATATGGTAGGGGGAAGCTGAATTATTATTGTTGTGTTTCATTATTAGTTATTGTCAAGTTCCAATATTGTTAAATCCATTACCCTAGGGCTCTGGGGTGGGGAAGGGCCGTCTGTGTAGGTGGGGGTGTGTGTGGATAGTGCTGATTTGCTGTTAGCTGCTCGATAAACTGCATTGAATCTGAGAACCTTTGTGGGTGTCTCCAGTAATTCCTGTGCTTGGTACAATATTATGTAAACTTTTCACTAGGAAAGTTATTTATTGCTGCCCTGACATAACATGTTTTATTTTATTATTCAAGGTAGCCTGGCTTCAAAATGCTGAAACTAAACATTGGTCATTTAAAAATACTTGTACCACATTTTTGGTTAAATCACCCCCCCATTAGTACATGATTAAACCCCCCCCCCCCCCCCCCCCCCCCCCCCACCCCCCCCCCACACACACACACACACACACACACACACACTTTAAGTGGTGCTCCGTAGCCTTTGATTGCATGTATGATATTTTAATTCTTAATACAAAAATATCCAATCAAATAAATTAATGGGAACATGTTAGGGATTTCCCCATCGTACAGCAGATCTGAGTCTATTGTGAAATGAACACAGAGTGAAGTTCCATTCAGATGTTTCCTTTGCTTTTCTCCATATTTTTTTTATAAATGTCTTAAGTTGAGCAGAAATCTTCTGAGTTGAACCAACACTTCTAGCCCCAAGTCTAAGCATGTTATGGTGCAGCTTTCCAGCTACCTGTCAGCTCACCCCAGCTCCCAGCCCCCTGACCGTATTCATTATCAGCTCCAAATTCAGAGCCATGTCAATATAATAAGAAGTGGCAGAGCTTTCTACCTGTTGTATGTTTCCAAAATAAGCCATTTAGTGTTTCTATATGATTTAAAGTTTCTGAAAAGAACCTACATTTGCATATATTTAGGTATTTATGAAGACATTTTCTTGTCATAAATACAAATGGATTGGAGTTTGCTATAAACGCATCAGAGCTGTACCTTATAAAAAGCAGTACGTGAGTAGACATTATCCACAATCTAACAGTTTTTTTATTGAATTAAATTCGCATTGGGTCTCATTTGAGTACCAAGCACGACTTAATTCCGTCATGCGACATCACAAAGTTCTCCACAAGTACAGCATTCATGTATCTGCAAGCTGCATTCGATAAATGTTATTTTTAACATGAAATTTTGGCAGCATGTATTGGGTAATATTTACTGGAATTATATTGCTACAATTTAAGATTATTTCATCGACACTGTTCGAATTACAGTAGATGGATTCCATGCGAGACAGTTAAATTACTGCTCTCTTCCCCCAGTCACCATGCTCTCTCACAGATCACATTGAGAACATGGTGCACTGCATTCACACCAGTCGTGGCAGCTGAACATTGGTGCACCGTGCAGCAGAGATACCCTCGTCATGGTATAACTCATGAGGTACGTACCAGTGGGTCCCCCTGTGCGAGGCACACTCTTGGGTCAAAGGTAGGTGCCCCCACATCCGGCCCAACGCTGGGTTCTGGAGGCAGCAGCTGGACTATGAGAGGAGGCTGTTCGGCGAGAACACTGTCAACATGGAATCCACTCCTCTAGAGTCCTGCCAGAGGCTAAGACACAGGAGAATAGCCCAACTGGTGAGATTCAAGAAGGATATACAAGGGGTTAGAGAAAAGCAATGATGTAGCTGGGATGTGCTGAACGTGAGATTCATTTTTTTTGTATGACAGATCTGACTGACCTGGTTAATAAACTAAACAACGGTGCATGTTTCACAATAAAAAGTCTCAAAACTATTTGTAGGCCATTCTGGAGCTTTCCAACCTATTCCTAAAGCATTAACAACCGTGCTAGGTTTCCATCAGATGTGTTCTGAAAATAAAACAAAACACTGATGTTAAAATGCTTAAAATAAAATAACTCAACAGGTTCTTATGCGCACATAAGTCTTGGTATCTGTAAGATTAGTGGTTTGCGTTTCATTTTTTTTTACCAAATAAACGGTGGTAAATGCTTTGAGTATGGCACTATAATGGTTAAAGAATGGTCACGTATCTTTCCAGAATCATTTCCACAGCTTTCAAATCGGTCTTGTCCTGGCTGTCCACACCCCACTTCGTATGTATTTGAAGTTGGTATAATCTATTCAGGTTTTGCAAGACACTTGTTTGATGGCTGTGTATACATAAAGTGCACAAATATAATAGTACCTTTATGAATGATATACCGCACACGCTCTGTATTGCACCCGGGAGCTTATTATTTTCTCTTCTCTTCACCTGGGTGGTTATTTAGATAAGAGCGTCGATTTGAGAGTAGATGCTAATTGACCACTATGGAATCACTGAGGCAGCACCACTTGGGTTTAAATATATATATATATAAATATATTCAAAGGATCCCACAACAGCCTACACGACCAGGATAGTATTGTAATTCCTAAAGTTAAACACTTTGTCCAGCGGCTCAGACACAAGTTTTGCATTTGATCTCAATATCATCAAATGCTATGAATGTTTCATTTTAAACAGGCTACAAATACCCTTTTAGGGAGTCACCTATCTGTGGTTCAGTCTGTATTTCCTCAAATAATGCAACTTGTCAGTACATTTCAGTGAAATTGTCATAATATAGCCCTGTAACATTTCAACCATGACTACTGGACAAAAAACATTTCAGTAAATCTTAACACAAGTTGAAGGAGAACTATATCGAAAATATACATTTTTGAGATTCTTTGTGATATGAGTTGTAGACACTAGGGTTAACTTGTACAGTACCTTGCAGTCAATGTGTTGTAGACAAACAGTGTTTAAACTCCACACATAACTGAACCAGGAATCTACCGAGTTAGCAGTAATGCAAGTATGGCTACCATAATGTGATTCCATTGTATAACGTAGACCAAAAATAAAATGCTGTTTTATTCTATTTATAAATCATTTTCTTGTAACATTATATATCACATGAAATAACTTTAAGAATAAACATGTTTCAGTGTTGAAGCTTTAACAGGATTTGGAATGTTTGTAACCAATCAGAAACCCCATTGTGAGGTTTTCTTAATTATGAGAATTTTATATATTGTATATTTATATATTGAAAAGACCCTGTACCCTGATACTGCTAGATTATTAAGAATCCCCCTGGATGGCCTCAACCACTTACAGTATTTTAGGGATAATTCCCTGCGACGACCAATAAATGGTGATTGAAGCAATCCAGGGTGCTGTAAAATGCTCTTATAAAAATTGTCAGTGGCTCATCAAGTTATAGGTTGATCAAACTAACCCCTAAGACTAGTACCTATATTTGATTTTTTTTATAGTCAAGTTATTTAAATTGTATTAAACATTTTATAAGGTTATCAACTGCCCTCACCTCCTAAATCTAAGAATTTTGAAGAAATCAAAAGCACACCAGCAGCTAAACTGAACACTTTATTTCTTTGACCTGCAAATCCAGTCAATGGAATGTTGTCCACAGCCTCCTCTTAGTGTTTCCTCCCCTCACTGGGGTTTCAGCTGAAACTGCACAGGTTCTTCACGGGACCAGTCCTTCCTTATGAACTTTTATATAAAAATAGACTGCTTCTCTCAACAGTGTTCGTACTGACCAGGCCCTACTACAGGTTACGAGTTTCCACTGAGCAGCCGAGATGCTTGGTTGACGTTCAGAACTTAAAAACTGCATTATACTGCCTATCTTCAACACAAGTATCTCTAATACTGGAAACTCCTCTTGGTCTGAATGTCATCCAGGATCTGCTGGAGCTCCTCATCTTCAAAGCGGCCCTCCAGACTGTAAGGAGAGAAGCAGGGTTAGCAGAAGAGATACGGACAAACTCCATCCGTCTGTATGTCACACTTACATTATTGCATATATTTGGAATATCGCTCATCAAATTGTCATGAAATATAGTTATTCTTATTGTCTACCAGTCTGTACATACTGTTGGTATGTGTTGTGGTTCAGGTAAGGTGCAGACACACCTCTGCACAGGCACTAATCGATTATTATTAGTGATCATTCATTTAGTTTGGATTATTTGCACCAAGACACTAGACAATTGCATTACTGTAGTAAAGAGGAATACTGCTACTGTGATGTTCATGTGCGTTTCGTGTGTCTGTGTGGGGGGTTAACTTAATTAAACTGAGTACCAGAAAGTTACATTAAATTATAAAAACAAAATGAAAAAAGTGTGTTCGAGACAGAACAATCTACTAATTGATGGAGGTTCACATGACTTAAGTTAATCATGATTATCCAGATATCCATCCCCCACAAGGGGCCTGGGGAACCAAATCCTTAAAGCTGCTCACTGACCTGGGAATGAGAGCCTTGGCCTCCTCAGCTGTCTCTGGGCACAGATTAGCCAGACTGGCCAACTCAAACTTGTGAAGCTTCTTCTGGAGCAGGAGACTGGAGGGAG
This sequence comes from Polyodon spathula, assembly GCF_017654505.1. Lineage (NCBI taxonomy): Eukaryota > Metazoa > Chordata > Actinopteri > Acipenseriformes > Polyodontidae > Polyodon > Polyodon spathula. Next base: position 23,615,747 of record NC_054547.1, read on the forward strand.
GGGGAGATTGCAGGGTAATAATTGACTGTCAGAACCACTCAGGTTACCCCAAATGATTACACCTGGTTTACAATGGATGTGCATTCCACCCATAACTTTAAGCATATTCAGTACAGCTAAAAAGAAACTGCCAGTCAGGTGGAAGAAACTGCCACGATTGTACTTTTCTAGAGCAGCTCTTTCGACATTTCCAAGAAGATCACTTAAACTTCATTAAAAGACAGCATACATAAATCTATGCCTAAACATAACACCAAAATCTTACAGAAGATTTTTCTAATTGGAATTACAAACAAACTTTCTTTTATAGTGTGAACCGGCCATCAAAGACAAACATATTTAGTTAAACTAATCTCTTCCCATGAAGCTGCACTAGATTAGATTTTTAAGGATACAAAAATAAATGACAGGAACCTTGATTTACTGAAACCAATTTAAATGATGGTCAATATAATGAAATAACTAGTAGCAGAGATCTAGTTTATATTCTTGCATATGCTGCTGCCCCCTTAAAAAAAGGAGAAAATGGTACTAAAAAATGCTGTTGCACAGTATTTGACCCACTTGTGATCCAACTGCTTTTCAATAGGGTTCTGGACCTTGCTTCTTTTGGACTTTCTACCTCATTTCAGGTTGTTTTGTGAAACAAAGTACATTTAAGAGATTTAGGCAAGAAAACCTCAATGTTTTGAAATGAAAGATTACTAAAACGGCAGCGTCGCTGCGAGACGGACCTGCGGACACTGGCGATGGTCTCCCTGTTTTTGAAGCGGCTGAAGCGAGCCGTGTAGTTGAGGGTCTTCATGAAGACCTCAGACAGCTCCTGCTCGTCCTCTGCGCTCTCATTCTGCTGCTTGCGATGCTCCAGCAGCATGTGCACCTCCGAGTTTAGCAACGTCTCTGCGTTCTAAAACTCTGAGAAGGGAGAGACCTCGTCTATTAGCAAGTGATAATAACAGGGCTTGATCAAGCCTGTCCTTGTCTAGAGCATATAACCAGACCGTATTTACACTTTGAATAGAGTGGAACCCATGTATCCTTCACAGCACTTTTGAGTCATTCCCAGTGCAGCAGGTTTTAGAATCCCCCTGGCACCATCTAAAGCTCCAGTACAGCAAAAAGAGTTTAACATTCCACATGGGGTCTAAAAACCTGTTGCACAGGATGTGAATCTATAGGAAAAATCTGGAAAACAAAACTATCAACAAGTTGTATACCCCTTTAATGTGCCAATAACAATGGACCAATCAAATGCTATTTTTGCCAGTGTCAGTGGTTATATAAAGACAATTAAGACGCCATGTGTCAAGAAATAGCTCTCTCTCTCTCTCTCTCTCTCTCTCTCTCTCTCTCTCTCTCTCTCTCTCTCTCTCTCTCTCTCTCTCTCTCTCTCTCTCTCTCTCTCTTTTTATTTCACCTTAATTTTAGTCAAGTGATGGGGCGCACCACGCTGGTTTAGTATTTCTGTAAAATGACGCTTGTTTGTTTTAATGTTGACCAACAATAATAACAATCACATTAACACAATAACTGATAAGATTGTATTAAAACTGAAAATCAAAAATCAATAAAAGTATATTATATTACACTAATTTTCTCAGTATTTACACGTGTAGATCTGTATTCTTTTTGAATAATTTACATATTAAACCAGATCACATGTAAACATTCACTGTTAAATATCCTTTTGTTTGTGTGTGTATGTAGCCATACTCTATTTCTTTGTTTTATTTCGTCAGACACAATTTTATTTTCATGACTAGCTAGTCGGTTTTTTGTATGTAATGCTGTATTCGTTCGCTTCGCTCCCGGTGTGCATAGCCCTTAGCCCTCGTTCCATCACCTCAGTAGGGGTTTCACTGGTTGTGAACCCCTAGGGGCTGGATGTACATTTTAATATGCTGCATTTACTGCAGTAATGTATTTGCCAAAATAAGAAAGCTTGAATCAATCCAATTCTGGTATCCTTAGTTTTTTGCCTCCAGTAACACTAAGGTTACAATCATAAAGTGCTGGGGGACACGGCTACCTTTTGGAAAGAGAAGCTGAGCTGCATCTTCCTCCACATCGCCGACTTGCCCGGGGTTAGTGCTTCCTCCAGCCGCCATCCTGAACTCCGATCGAGGGAGAAGTTCAACCCCCAAAACAAAAATGTAGGCTTACTTGTTCAAATTGGGTTATTTCATTTCACTTTTCTACACAGTGCATGTCCAACAGCCGCTTACCCAGAACCAGAAACACTAGTAAATACAAATGTGAAAGCGAAAAGAAGATAAGACGTGCAGAGTTATCGCAGGAAAAATCTACAGCACCCACACTCGAGTGGATGTCACAATTAAATATTACACTCGCAATATCCTTTACAAAACCAGGTATCATATGGATTGTTGTTATGCTATTAATCGTTCGTGCTCTAGAAAAAAATACTTATACAATTAAAAATATAAACTAATAAACAAAACATTTGCGTTGGCCGGGAATCGAACCCGGGTCAACTGCTTGGAAGGCAGCTATGCTCACCACTATACCACCAACGCCTTACTGAAAACCGCTGCTGATGAAAACCACTTACATGAAAAGTCACAAGTAAAAACCGTTGCTTGACTGGACATGTAAAAGTGCACTAAAAGCGCATGTACTGCTGCATTGCTAGCATAGTTCCCCACACCGGAAATGCAATTATGTTTCACAAGCAGTTATTGCCTGGCCACGCCTTTAGCTCCATGTGGTATGTGTCTGCTTCACAAAAACGAAAAGAGAAACAGTTCCCTGAAAGAGAAGACGACCACCACTTACATTGGTATGGGATATTCCTGCACTTTGGGTAGGTATTGCTGAGCTCTGTATACCAGAGCTGCCGATAGGCCCCTTCCTGGGATGATGCACCCGGTCCCGCCCACCGAGGGGATAAAACTGCTATCCAAAGGAAGCCATTTCTCTATTTCCATCAAACCCGTGAGGGCGACCGAAGCGGGTGGTGGTAGTTTTCTCTTTCAGGGAACCAGAGTTATGGTAAGTAACCTAATGTTCCCTTTCAATTTGAAGGCAACTACCACAGCATTAAGTATGGGATAATGTATACCCGAGCCATCTCGAGGGACAAGGAATGGCAACATATGAGGGACTGTGGCAGGAAATGGCGTTGCAGTGCTGTCAGACCAGAAGGCAGAACGAAAACACAGAGATAGGTACTGCAATTCAAAGGCAAAACAAAAGTAACACTTGTTCACAGAGCCCAAATAAAAGGTTTTAAATAAAATAAATCACAATCACAAACACAAAACAAAACCCATATAGGTCAGGCAGGGCAATCACAAAAAGTGTTGTTTACCTGTGAAAATGCTGCATGATGGAAGCCCTCACAATGAATGGTTCCAAGTTAAGGCAGTAACATTTTTGGTATAGTAACCTAACAATTAAACCTGTTTGCCTGAATACAAGAAGCATAGCTACAGTTTTTAAAATATCTTGTGCTTCAGCCACTACAGATTAGCACTGATGAACTTACTCTACTTAACTAGCTCTCGTCTCTCCTACTTTTCTGTTTTTGACGGTAACGGTGGCGCCCGGACATCTAGATTCTCCGCGCAGAATGTCCACCTCACCCTCGCCCGCAAGTTTCTCAAAGGTAACCCAGCACACACCACGATACTCAAGTTTTCAAAAGGTGTTCCCTGTTCAGCATGACAAAAAGCAAGAGAAAAGTACTTCCTGCCACTAACTGTCACGTTTTCTGCATCTTCATATAAAGTAGAAACAGATCAATAGGAATATCGTAGGCTGTCAGTAGATGCTTAAATAAAGGAAAACATTAGTTTACCTACCGTAAACCCGGTTTCCTGAAAGAGAAGATGGCCACCAAAACATCGTTAGGGGATACACTCCTGCCTATTGGTAGGTGTCACTGAGCTCTTTTTATAAAAGCTGCCGATAGGCCCTCTCCCCTCTGTGACCCTCTCGTTCCCGCCTCCCAAGGGTACTTCATGTAGGGGAGACTCGTTCTCTTTTCGGACGAAACAATGAGGGATCTATTACATTCAAGCGATAGAACCTGGAAAAACTATGCGGGGTAGCCCAGCTAGCCACATCACAAATCTCAGCCATGGAGGCACCTCGGAAGAGGGCCCGTGATGTAGCCACACCTCTCGTACAATGTGCAGCTATCCGCCCAGGTGGGGGTAAGCCAGAACCAACATACGAAGTCGAGACTGTGTCCGCAATCCAGTGCGACAGTCGCTGCTTCAAAAGGGATTGTCCCAGGGTCCGTGATCCATGGAAGACGAAGAGCTGGTCAGATTGACTTAGCGCTCTTGTCCTATCCACATAACATCTCAATGCCCGTACCGGCAGAGAAGGTTCAAATTCTTATCCTCCTCTATAGCAAATGGTGGAGGATGAAAGGACTCCAGTTCCACAGTGTGGCAGAGCAGAGCTCTGCCCTTTATAAATTGGCAGTTATGGGGTTAAATTCCTCTACCTGCCTGGGTGTATTGTGTTCAGGTGGCTGGGGTCGATTAGAGTAATTAACGATCAATCAGCACGCAGCCACCTGACATAAAAGGAGGCCTCAGCTTCCCATTAGGGAGAGGGGGAGCTGAGGAAGCAAGCTGGTGTTTGTATTTGCTGTTTTTGGTTTTGTGGGTTTTTTTAATTTTCTGTTCCAGTGAAGGCATCGCCCAGCCTGGAAACCTTTATTTTTGTAAGTCTTGTTTTGTGTCTTTCTATTTGTGTTTAAATCCCTTTGTTTTGGCCCTTGTGCCCTTTTATTTTGTGTTTATTTATAATTAAAGTATTATTTTTTTGAACTGCAGTCTGTCTTTGGGCTTCTATCCACTCGTCAGCCTGTCACACACAGACTGATTCAAGTGGAAGTCTGTAACCACCTTGAGGAGAAAAGCAGGATTTGCACGCAGTGACACTCTGCTACCATCATCCCAAATACGTATGCAGGAGCTATGCACAGACAGTGCCTGCAGCTTACTAACCTGCTTTGCGGAGGTGATAGCCAAGAGGAGGCCTGTCATCAGGGACAGGTGCTTCAACTCAATGGAATATATAGGCTCAAACGGGGACTGCGTGAGAGCCTCCAGTACAATCTCAAGGCTCCATTCGGGGAGAGTAGCCCTCCTAGGAGGGTGCAATCGCCGAGCGCCTCAGAGAAACCGGGTAGCCAGAGAACGCGCACCCAGGGACATTGAGTAAACTGGGGCATGGCAAGCAGATATAGCCGCTAGGTAAACCTTCAATGTGGAAGGTGATCTGCCAGCCTCAAGCAGATCTTGCAGAAACTGCAAGATGACAGGCATGGGACAGGGGATTGGATCATGACCGTTAGAACGGCACCTATCTTGAAAATATTTCCACTTATACGCATACAGTGACCTAGTAGAATGCGCCCTAGCATTCTGCATTGTACCTACGACCACGTCTGACAGCCCTAAGGCTGACCAGCGGTCCCTTTCAGGGGCCAGACCCACAACTGGAGCCTGCCTGGCTCCGGGTGCCGAAGTGGACCTCTCGTCTGGCTGAGGAGATCTCGGCGAAACGGGACCTCCCGGGGCGGGCCGTTCAATAGCTGGCACAGGGATGAAAAACAGATTCTCCTGGGCCACCTGGGGGCCACTAGGAGAACTGACGCCTTCTCTGACCGGGCCTTTTCAAGAAAGGTCGGGAGTAATGACAGAGGCGGGAACATGTAAAGGAGCTCTCTGGGCCATACGTGGGCTAGGGCGTTGACGCCGAGTGGACCGCCACAGCGGTGGAGGGAGTACCACAGGGAGCAATGTGTCACCTCTGCCTAGGCGAAGAGATCGATCTGCGCCTTCCTGATCCGTTCCCAAATTCGCTCCACTGCGTGAGGATAGAGCCACCACTCCGACGGATGCGGGCCCTCCCTCGAGAGGAGGTCCGTTGCCTGATTCTCCACGCCCCGGAACATGCATCGCCCGAAGGGACAGTAGGTTCTGTTGGGCCCAAATCAGAAGCCTGAAGCCTGAAGGCTAGGCAAGGCAACCCTGTCTGTCTGTTCCGCAGCATGGGTAGGAAGTGCTAGAGGGCAAGGAACACTTGATATGCAGGGATGTCCAACGGCCCGACCAGGGCCCGCTGACTCCTTTGTGTTCACATACTGCACCCCAACCTGAGTTGGAGGCGTCTGTCGTCACCACCCTGCGGTTGTAGACCACTCCCATTCAGACTCCTTGGACCCCAGGTAAGAGGGAATCCTCCACTAGCGCAGGGCCGTCGTACACGCAAGGCACGCTGTCAGCCGATGGTGCCTGTCGTGTTTGGGATGTAACTGGAACGCAATGAGCCACGCTTGTAGCGGGCGCATGCACAATAAACCCAGCTCAATGGCTGACACCGCTGCTACCATCAGACCTAGTAGTTGCTAGCACAAAACAAGGGGCACCCACAATCCATGTAGAAACAGGGAGAGGTGGTGCTGTAGAGCTGCTACCCTGTTGTCCAACAGGTTTGCGAGCATCATAGTGGAGTCCAGCCGGAGCCCCACATACATTATGCACTGCACCGGTGTCAGCCGACTCTTGGCATCGTTGATGGTGAGGCCCAGCCTCACTAGATGCTCTGTCATTAGTGCATTGTGACATTGCCCCCGTGTGACTCTCTCCAGGTGATCAGAGAGCACACAGGGCTGAAAAGCCACGCAGGAGCCTTTCAGGGCTGAGAAGGGTGCTTGGGGCCTAAGCACCTGTCCTGTCCTGTCCTTCTGTGGGATACTGGTCCCACAGGCCTCACAAGTATGGAAGCCAGCCCTGCCTGTCATAGTGTGGAGTAGACTGGCCACCGTGTGCACCGAGCACAGTGTGCACCGCGTGTACCGAGCACCGTGGGCAGCGAGTGTCGTGTAGCAGTGGGTCTGAGGTGCATTGAGTACTGCGAGCACCATGTTCGGCGAGTACCGCATGCACTGAGTACCTTGTAGCACCGGCGTGCTAGCCTGATCAGTACAGCGAGTCAATGGGCACCATGCACCCGTGGTACTGAAGTAGCATGGGCAGAGTCTTACACACCGTGTTATTAAAAAACACTGGGGCAGCTGTGCACGGTGCCTACCCTGACCGCATGGACACACACCTGAGCAGCAAGTAGCGTACAACAGGGGGACAGGGCCGAAGCCGCGGCGGGCGATTGACTTACACACACAGTAATAAAAACAGTTTTTAAAATGCGAAAACATTTAAAATATTACAGGACAGATGGGAGAGAGCACACTGTCTAATTATTGTGAGACCTACACCAGAGGTGAAGGCCAACGACGAGGGAGGGGGGACCGAAGGGGTCACCGAGTGGAGAGGGCCTATCGGCAACTTTGATAGAAAGAGCTCAGTGACACCTACCAATAGGCAGGAGTGCATCCCATAACGATGTTTTGGTGGCCATCTTCGAATTGGAAGAGAAGTGATACTTTCTAAAATGCTGTCAAAGTAGTGTGTCTCATTTCCACTTCCTCTGACTTCCACCAGAGGGAGCTGTTTCACTGTTTGAGGAAGGTTTTTTCTCCCATTTTTTCCTATGATTTTTCCTATTCTGTGTACTGATATTTAAATACATAAATAGTGATCTAAATGATAAATAGGAAAAAAGAAGACCATAAATTGATGGTCCCATGACCCAGTGAAAGTGTTTGTTTGTTTGCAGGCAGTGCTGTGTGTGTCTCTGTATAAAGGGAACAGAGTGCCCTGGATGGCCAGCCAATTCATTCAGTACATTTTGACTGGACCTACAAGTCATATGCCAATCTATGTTTTACTTGCATTTACATTGGAAATAATTTTTCAGACAACACAGTTCTTATGAGAGTGTGGTGCGCGAGGGTACAGTAGGTGTCGCTGTGATAGTAAGTAGCAGATACTCGGTGCCAGCTATTAATAAAACAAAATGTACAAGTCAACAGTGTTAGCAGTTCAAATGAAGTGAAACTCAGTGCGTTGGCTGCTATGGCGACAACATATCCCTTCTCAATGGCTAACAAATCAACCGTCATTGGTGATTTTTTTGAAAGTATACAAGAAAGATACAATTTTCATACTTTATGGTACGAGTTCAGAAAATCGCACTTCACAATGACCAAGAAAACAATAACAAGTACCGGTGCTACAAAGCCAATTTTTGTTAAGTAGCTTTTCCAAGCTGATTAAAAAATATTACCGGTAACACATACAATATACGGCTCTTTTTAAAAACACATACGAGTCAATGCTTATTTTGCCCTGTTCGCACTAGCATTTTTTACCGGTATCGCTGTGGAACAGTACCGAAACATCTGTCCACACTGGAGTTATTATCGGTGTCGTACCGATACAACTGTTTCGGTACGAAACTCATAAAAGAGCAGGTTTCGCATCGATACTGTTTCGTCACGACTCGAAACTGCTTAAGTGTGGACCGGTAAACCGACACGGTATCGATACGGTTAAGTCAATATTCTGAAGCGCGCGCACATTCTGCTTTACAGTTTAATAAATACTTTAAACAGCTTTAGATTTTACGGTGAGCAGTACCTTTATCATGGCTACACCAAAAATGCCAAAATAAGTGACAAAATAATCTCCACAAAATTTGTGATGATGACTGAGGTAAATCGTACTGCAGAGCAGTGCCGCTCTAAAATAAATAAATAAATAAACAAACAAACATTCCCAAAGCTGTGATGCAAGTCAGCTTGCTTTTCAACCTTGTCTTTTTAAAGACGGCCAATTGTTTTCACCTTTTTGTTCGTCTCATCTTTTCACGTTCTGATCGTCTCTTAACCCTCCTATTATGTTCAGAATTTAGGTGTTTTGGGTCACATTGACCTGATGCAATTTCAAACTAATTTAAACAGCCTTAAATTGATTAAATATTTTTATTTGCAAAGGTGTTACTCTTCTATGCTCTTTTAGTCTGGGAGCTGTGATAAAAACTTCTTTGACTGACAACCTGGGAGCTCCTCATTTTGGAATGTCTTTACCAGTGAGTGCTGTTGCAATACTGACAGAGAAAATTAGGCTCTGCCTTGTGTGTGTGTGTGTGTGTGTGTCTATATATATATATATATATATATATATATATATATATATATATATATATATATATATATATATATATATATATATATATATATAAACAAAAAAACAAACTATATATATATATTGTTTGTTTTTTTGTTTATAAATATCTCCAGACAGGTGCAGCCATTTCCAGAAATAATAATACAAATATAATAGTAATAAAAATAAGTTTGTTTTATTCCTCCACACAAATATACACAGATAAATGAATCAAAGGTTCTGTTTTCTGTGTATAAGTTCATGACCCCAACTTAGGAAAAGTCATAATATTATACTGAAAATTAAAAGAAAAACAGCATTTAAGCTAATTGGAAACTAGAGTCGGGTCAAATAGACCTGAAACCTAATAGGAGGGTTAATAATGATTGAACACGAAAACAAAATACTGTACATGGACAGGAAGGCAAAACATTCCATATTACACACCAGCGGATCAATTTCTGACAGCGGTCGTCATGGAAACTAGTTCATAACCCAAACACTGTCGATTTAAACAAACATAAATGTGGAAATATCGCAACTGTATCATTACTGTACCGGTATTGAAAAGTAAGTTAGCACAGAAAGTGATTTCGTACAGGTATATTCTATACCAAAACAAACTGTACTAGTATCATACCGGTACAAGTGTGAACAGGGGTGCTATACTATTGGTACTCTTGACTCAGGGAAAGCACACAGTATGGTACCGTACTGTACTACTCGTGTGTACGAAACTTAACTTTGCAAGCAATGGTAGCGCAACGAACCCGGCCACGGCAGATATCGCATCATTCCGCCATCCACGAAAATATGTGTGTGCAAAACTTAGCAATGAGTATGCCGTGTATTGGCGATTAAAATTGTCAGATTTTGCTATCCAAGTCAGGCTTACATACAACACATGCAGTTAAAGTGTTTGCTGTCTTAAGTGTCTGCAGATCACATTATGTGTGCAGATATTCATTCTTCAAGACAAACATTATTAATATCAGCGTTCTGTTCTGACTGATGCAAATCTTTGCGTCTCTATTGCTCTTGCTGAGATCACCTGTAACTGAAGCTCCTTGAGGACCTGCCACTTCTCCCACTTACTGTGAGTATTAGCAAATTTCTAAACGTACTGAATGTAAAATTACTGTATTTTTTATTATTTGTAATGTATCTTTATTTCTAATTCACTTGAAAGAGAAAGCACAGTGCTTTTTCAGTTCAGTTTTTTTTTTCTTCTTGTGCTTCAGTTTTGTTTGCTACAATTTGCTTTGTTTTTGCAATGGTGAAGCACAATGTTTGGATCTGCTAACACAGACACATAAGAATACAGTAGTTATACAATTCTATGGTTATGGCAGGGAAAGAACTGCTGCAGTAACAAATCAGTAAAGAAGGCAGACTGGTAAAAATGAGCTTTGATTCTCCCAAAAACTCCTTTAAACCTAGTGAAGAACTCTCAAACCAAAAACACGTGTAAAACTGTATTTGTGTAACTCTGTTTTTAAGTCGGTATGGGGATAGGCGTGAAAATGTGCTTTGGACCTTGACCTTCCTGTAACCAAGAATTTTGGAACATCACTAAAATAATTGAGTACCCCTGCACTAAATCATCGACCCGGAAGGGAAACGACGTGGCAGCCAATAGTAATTCCCTATTTGTCATGCTCATCGGCTTTTGAATTATACCGATGGCTCTAATTCTGAATTTACAGCAGTGTCAATATCAAAATAGTTCTGACTGTTGAAAAACAAAATGTGTTGTGATGTGGACGACATGGGATACCTATGTCACACTTTTTCATCTATCTGAATAATCGCTTATCAAATTGTCACGAAGTTGTCATTCTTATTCTATACTACTCTGTACTTGCTGTATGTCATGCTCATCGGCTTTTGAACCATACCGATGGCTCTAATTCTGAATTTACAGCAGTGTCAGTGGCTGTGTTACTGTTGTAATACTTCAGACTAAGGCTTGATCCTAGCTTACATTTTAACATACTGAAATACCTTCCAAAATCTGCAGTACGCTCTGTAACAAAACAACTGTACGTCTATGCAAGTTAGCAAAAGGGTTCTCTCACAGCTACAGTCTGTTACATACTTAGGGTTATGCAGATGTGTGTTACTGCTAGTTAGTGGCATCTGAAAAAAAACCTTATGTAAGAGTTTGTATTTATTAATGTCATTAATCAGGCTAAGTGTCTCATATTCAAAGAGATTCAGCAGCTTGCCTATACTCGTGCATCAATACCCTTTGTACCTTAAAATCCTTCTTGATATGCTGTAACCTGATTTGAGTAGGCGTCTAAAGTTGGGTAGGTAGGGTTTGAAGCAAAGAAAATATTTGCTTTATGTTTTTCTACATTCAAAGAAATTTAGCTGCAGTAAAGTTTTTTCAGTTTTCTGTTTCAGGTTTATGTATGGAAAACTAATTGAGAGACAAGACATGAAGAAATTTAAGTTCTTGATAACATAATGCATCTGGAAGGTGGTTAAATTACTCTAACCATGTAGCATTGTTATTCACCCAATAGTCCTTTTTACATAATTCACACACATATGCCCACATTCTGAGCAATGCATTTCACCTACGTGAATTATCTCTGCAAAGACTACTAGTGACCCGCTACTGACATTCAAAGGTGGCACGGGTGGGCACTGAATGACATAGACGCAACTTTATTATTTGTATTTACTTATCCAAGGCTATATAAGTTATTTAGTTGAAATCATCCCTGTGCTCCACAATGTCAGTTTAGTTGCTTTCTCGTAACTTTTTGTATCATTCGAGTATATATAACCACGAGACGTACTAACAACCCTAAGAGAAAGAAGTGTATTGACCAAATACAAGTGAGGAATATTTAACACTGTCAAATGTAACATGTTTTACCACCTCTGATAGTCCTGGCAATGTAGATTAGTAGCCTGGTTAATGATGGAAAATAATTTTTCGGGAGTTTGAAAGGGTGGCTTTGCAGGGGTGACGTCAGATCAGAAATACAGACTCAGGAAGTAGCAGGGCGAAACTGACACGCTACTGCGCTCAGTATTTTATTAAATAATAGAAAATAAAATATTTAAACAAACACAAACAAAAAGGCGAGTTGGCCAAACAAATAAACAATAACAGTAACAAGTAGTATCGTGCTGGTGCACAGCCAGCACGTCTAGCAATTATCTCTCCTTAATACTCCTAACTCCTAACTCCTAACTCCACTCTCAAACACCCTTCCTCTAATGAGCTTGGAGTGGGTATTTTATGTCTGTTTCTGGAACCTTAATTACCTATTAAACAATTACCTTATTAAGGCTCCAGCCACATTCCCATGAGCTTTAGATGAATGGGGATTCAGCCCCATCCACACTTTATGAGACCGACTTTTTCGCCGGTCTCAAATATTAAATAACAATGACGGACGACTTTCATCCGTCTGCACAAAACACAATATAATTCATTTTGATAACGGACACATAGCTAACCAAATGATTCCAGAAAGTTTTACCTGATGTGTATGACTTCATAGACCTCACATGGTACATAATAAATGATTGTCACAATATGCTTTTCCTACTACTATACCGTATTACTTCAATTCGGCACCGCTCTCGAATTAAAGACGCCTCGTATTGACGCCGTAGTCATATATCAGCTTTAAAATAGAGGCTGCCATCGAATACATGCCGCTATCAATAAAGAAACATTAAGGTATTTTTTCTCCCCTTACAAAAAAAAAAAAAAAAAAAAAAAAAAAAAACCTCAGTAAACAAATAAACACGCAACACTGACTATGCACACGTAACGCCCCCGAAGAGACGGGACCCTCAACTTAGCACGTGCATTACAAACTGATGTACACACACATTTATTTTATGGTAGTACAGTTCTGAAAGAAAATACAGAAAAAACTACGTACAGAACAGCAGTCCTTCTGAAGTTCTCATGGGTGGTTTTATTGTTTCGTTTTTAGTTCAACTGTAATTAAAGTACTCGATCCTGTACAAATAAAAACAATGTGCTTACTATCTATGAGAAGATTTAGTTTCGGTTTCCCTTGCAGAGAAATTACAAATAAGCAAGTTATATTGAAAAAAATAACCGCGTAGGATATATTGCAGTTTTTACAGAAATCAAACTGATATTCTGAGGTAATTTTTGGTGCAGAAAAACATCTACGTCACACTCTTGGATTTAACTGCCACACCAGCATTATCCCGCCCCTTAACAACGAATACACACTCCTGATTCGCTGGTACAGTACTCCCCTAACCTTCCAACTCCCACCTAATAGGCTCTCGGTAATTGTCACTGATAAATGTACTGTAGTCAAAGTAGGTTAGCCACACACGCTGCTACCTACAGGTAGGCTACAGTATTACAGAAAATAAGAAACCGCGGTACTTCTAAAATGTCATAAGTCATGAAATAAAATATTGCAGTGTTTGAAAATCGTAGTATTATTAATAAAGGCCGCCCTCGTTTAAGGGCCGAAATAATTTTGATCAATTTAAAATAAATGCTGCGGCGCCATGGTTTCAGCATCTCTGCTTTCCTTTGTGAGGACTTTTTGAAAGAGAATGCGGGGGCGTGTTGGAAGTGCAGCATTGGAATATCTGAAAGAAATAACACACTCTTGTTCATTAATACTTCCATTAAAATACAAACATTTACCACAATGTGTGCATCATTTATTCAGGAATACATATTGAGTATGATTTACTGGAATTATTTTGTTAGTTCCAGAATACTGTTTGTATTGTCATGGTTATTTGAGCTCTTTGTGAAGGGGGCTATTTCATTTGTCTTGCTTTTGTTTTAATACCCCACTACTGTGTCTACTGTGCTATATTTGAATGGCTCGTATCTCTGGGACTATTTGTTCCATGCACTCTAGACATTATAGGTAAAACATACACCTTTAGGGAAGTTTGTTGGATGTTCTTTATTGTGTTACTAAGTGATTGTTTGGCAGGCTTTGTAGGTTTTGCGCGTGGTAATGGAAGCTGCAGTAAGTAATTAGATTTAACATAAAGGTGATCTAACTCACAGGTTCGTTACCCCTTTAAGACCTGACCCAGGACACAGAAATGGATTTTAATAGCGCTGACGCGCACATTTAATAAACACAAATAAAAATAAACAAAACAAACAAACACCTAGCTCCTTCTTGGAGCACTAACTAACACAAGCCGTAACCTAACTCATACAGGACGGCTAAGCTGTTTACCTGTCAACACAAACCACAAACGAGGTCTTCACACGCCACCTTTTACTACGATTGCGCACACCTACAATCAGGCTCCTCACACATCAACAGCCCTGAAGAGATTGGCTGCCTTCTTTAAATCCCCTGCACCTGGCTCTAATTTGCAATTAACATCAGGTGCAGGGGATTACTAAATAATTAAACAATTAAACCAGTGTGCATTTTCACATGTTTCTGGCAGGGAGGATATTAACCCCCTCCCTGCTGTATTACAATTACATATATATATATATATATATATATATATATATATATATATATATATATATATATATATATATATATATATATGTATATATATATATATATATATATATATATATATCAGGCAGCCTATTTATTTATTTATTTATTTCTCCCTTCACATTTGTAGAAAAATACATTGTTACAAAATGGGTGAATAGATTTACTTCAATTGCTGTAATCTGTTACCAGTAAACTTGTCTTGGAATGTCTTAACTTACCAATGAGTGCATCATAAGCAGATAGTTCAAGATATCGCACAAGGTGGCACTGGAAGTAAATGCACTTCGTAGCGTTTCAATGATCTGTGATTTATAAACATCTCCTTATTTGCCAAGTCCAGTGCTTTGCGAATTTGGACATGTTTATTTGGGTGGGAGAAGATCAAGTACAGTAAAGCATGGGTGATTAATAAACAGCTTGTCTAAACTTAGCACACACAATTTGCCCTTACCCACACTTACATCAATTGTTTTTTTCTGCTATATATTTGTTCTGGCACAAAAATTTACTCTGCCACCTTTTCAAGCAGGGTAGACTGTCTGTCTGTGGCTGCTCGGAGATTGTAAAGCACTTTAACATGTTGCTCTGTATGAAAGACGTTTTCCTCCATTTCGATTAGAGCAGCACAGTTAACTGAGTAGGCAGCAAGTCAGAAGGAATGTACACCCAAAATGGCCGTTATGCATGTAATAGCATGCGATTGCTACCCGTGTATTTAGGAGTTTCCTGGGTAATGATTCGTGTAACTGTGTGCTGTTCTCAAACCGTGCAGGTGCACACCCCAAGTGCTTTGCTGTGGTGGGTAGGTGCAACTGCACTGCCTGGAGGTGGGGGTTCCCTGGGTGGTCCTCATTTCCAGGGAAGAGGAGGAGGGGTGACTAATTGAAGGCTGTATGAAGGCCCACCAGTGAAGTAATGCAGCTCTGCAGGGGAATGAAGCCACCTCTTCCTCTAAACTGTGTCCGTATTTTGTTGAAACACTTGCAATGTAGTGCAGCAACTCAAATATCTTCTTTTTCTAATATGCTAAACATCAGTAAAACATGAGTTTTATAGACTTGTTATGTTGATAAAAGTTTTAGGCAGACTGTGATTTCAGTTTTAAAAAAGCAATTACCACATTGTGCTTGCTTTGGTAACCCATAGAAAAATGATTTACAATGTTGGTGTGCAGGAATGTGACAGTGAGACAACAATAGGAAGTTCTTACCTTTAGGAAACTGTACCACCAGCAAGGCTTTGCTCATTTCGATGGGATCAGTTATTATCTTGTTGATCTTATGCTGTGTAACTAGAGGCTGTGAGCCAAAGAACAGTTTCAGAGAGGAATTAACATTATTCAATGCTGTAAAACTACATGAACAATAATTTAACTTCTTCCTGCAAATAACCTTAGGATCCAAATTTAATAAAAAAAAAAATTGGATGCATTTATGGATTGCTTCAGCCTTAAATTTAATAGACAGGACATTTGAATTATCCTTAACCATAAACCCATCAATATGTGCTGTCAGTTCAGATCTAGTATAACACCTTATGCATAATATCTGTTGATTTAGGAAAATAAGCTTGTTGAAGAAACTATATAGGAAATGAAGAAGGATCTTCATTAAACTCGGCATACTTGTAGAGACTGTGATGAACTAGGGAATGAACTCTGTTGCACTTGTATACATTTAAGCCAGTAGAAGGTCATGGAGTTGCAAACATTCAAAGTAATCCCAAAACGGCAAGTCTGATTAAAATAAATAAAAAAAAATAGGAAGTCCAACAAGACCGAGTTTTCCAGGAATTAGTCCCTCCTGGAGGCTTGGGTTCAAATCCCAAAGAGATAGAACTGACCAGAAAAACTTTTCCACATACAAAAACAGCCAGGTTAGAAATATCTATCCTGTGGCAAGTAGCTCCCTAAGTGACAAGAAAACCCACTTTCACACCAAGAAAGTGTTTTTTTTTTTTTTTTTTTTTTTTCATAGTTTGGAATTGTTTTTGGTTTAGCTCTGAATTTTGTAATGCTTTTTTCTTTGTTTTTTTTCAAATGATGATTTCTCAACAGGCAGTGAATGTCAGATCTTCTAAATATTTCTCATTTATTTCCCATTTCTAAAGCATCCTGACTTAATGATATTGGGCTCGCATTCGGTACACAACTGTATTTGATGACTCTGTAGGTCAAATACAATTACAGCCCTTTGTTGTAACCTGCATATCTCAAATTTGTAATGATCTATCCGTACCTCATACTAATTGTCCATTCTATCAGAGGTGCCATTCTCCTTTCATTCAGCCCCTGGGTATATTTTGGTTTTGCTCACAACAGACTATTTTCTAATGAATATAACTTCAGCCTCTTATTCATGGCTCCTCTTAAAACATTTCAATAGCTGCATTTTTAAACAGTAACCTGAGTTACGACTGCTTTAGGTAAAGCAGGAAAAGAGTTCACTCCCTAATGTGACAACAATCCTGTGGTTAGCAAAGGTGATGAAGGCTGTGCATAATTCTGTGTTATAAGAATTTTTTTTTTTATACTGCAGTAGTTTCCTGCTAAGATCACATCATCTCTGTTGAGTGTCGTCGTGCCAAGAAAACAGCTGAAAACACAGTTATCTGACTTTGTCTTGGTGTGGGACGTCTGAGAAAGAGAGAGACATAGCGAGCAATAAGACAGTGAAGCCTGATATAATACATTTTAAATACATTTAGTCTAAGATAAAACTAGTTTGATTTTAACATAGTTGATCAGTTTGATCTGCATACAGAGCTATAAATTAAACAGCCTCAGAGTGTGGTGGGGCCATGCTGTCTTGCCTGTGACTCTGATGCTGTGCAAGTGTCTCTAGTCAAATCTCTCCTGGGGCAAATTCAACAAACACCAAAGAACATGATTGTGAACCACTGCATCTTCAGCTCAGAAAAACTGTGCTCTAGGTGGATGAAGGTGTGGAGAGGGAGGTGGAAGGACAGCAGAGGCTAAGCACAGGCTAGGTAGGAGATGTGTGAATGAAGAAAGGAGAGAGTGAAATGTGGAGATGGGCTCTGGGGTTGCAATAACAATGTGATGGTCTGCTATACTGATATCTCTTGAAGTGTTACACCCTGCAAGGTTACAAAGAAACTCATTACGTTACTGCAACACGATGGCGCGTGATGTCAGACCAGGAAGGAAATCACAACAGTACTGTGGTATGGAAGAGCTGATGCGCGAGTTTATTGAAAGTAAAAGATGTAAACACGAAACACTGAACAAAACAAAAGGCCGATGGACAAAACACGGCGAACACTAAACACACAAGTATCGTGCTGAGCAATGTCAGCATGAGTAACAATTGCGTTAGTTTTAGCTTTAGTTGCTCTCTCTTGTTGTTTCGCCCTGAACACACCAACCTCAGTTGACAGATGTGTGCAGCTGTGCCTGGCTCGATTGCTTGTTATATCATTCAATTTGAGCAGGCACAGTCTGCACGTGAACTAGTTGTGCACTCCCTGTGCCCCCATACAAATACCCACTTTAATCTGCATGTGATGTGATTGTGCAATCCCTGTGCCTACCCCTGTGCAGTCCCTCCTGCAACACTGCTGGTTTTCAGTTCCCCAAATCCTCCAGTAATTTCAATCCTGCATTGTTGCAGAAGGGAGTATGATCTGGATACACTGCAGTGTTTCGACGAACAAATCTCTCCTGGCGAACATTCTCTTGTAAAAAAAGAGGTAGAATTATCTATGATATGTGAATAAAAATATCAGAACAGAGAGGATTATGTTGAAAAATATATTGCTGCGATGCAGACAACATGGGATACAGCTAAGGTGATGTAGGTGGGTTTCCTGTAAGCATTGCAAAGGGTTCTGTTGCACTTCAAATTTGTTCTTTACACAACCCTTTAAAATAGAATACCAGCTCTAGTAGTCACAGTAAGGAATGCAATTAATTCATTCATATGCCAATGTGAGGGGAGGAGAAAACCGGTAGTGTGAGAGAAAAACACTTAGTGCCAAAGTGAATCTGCCAAAACCCTTCAAGGTCTTGGATATAAACCTACTTTTTATTTAGAAAAAAAGCACAATTTATGTTTAGCTGAAGGGGTGCCAGGGAAAGCTATTAAGAGCAATCATGATGGAAAATAGCAGTTGTCAGTGATAGTATGTATTTTTTTTTTATGGACTTTTTCCAAATTTTCTTATAGAGGATGCTTGAGAATAGTAGTAGATGTGTGGGGCATTGACACCCACGCATTTCAGTACTGCCAAGATTTCTAGAGGGATGGAGGGTGCAAAGGTAGTTATCTTCCTGATCAGTTTTAATCCTTCTGGTACCCTGCTCAGTGAGGCCACACATTGTGGGTTCCATTTAAAGAGATATTTTGACACAAAACCAAACATGATTTATTTAAACTGCATTCAGAATTGGGCAATTGAATGTTAATACATGTGAAGTGTTGTAGACAGAGGATTGATATTGGTGGGACTGAACCAGAACACTAAAGCCCCTTTCACACTGGAATGCTCTACCCAGGGCAGGACCCAGTGTCATGCGGGTTGGCTACGTGATTGCACACTGCATTTGATAAAGCAGGGTTGACCTGGGTGACAGACACAAGTACACAATGCACGTATCAATGCCCCGGAAGCAGCTTACTATGGATGCAAATTATTAAAGCAAATGTTTCTTCATCCCTGCTGCAATTTGGCTCATGTTGTGTCTCAATCAAATCAAATATGGCTAAACAGAATAAACAAAATTGTTCCCTGCTGAAGTGAAACCTTCATGCAGATGTGACTGTTTTATTTCGTTGGCTACGAGCAGCTCTCATGCATTTATTTTGTCTCAACCCGGGTCAAAGCATGTCGACTTACATCCTGAGGTGGGTCGCTGGGACCGGGTCAACACAGGTATGACTTAGGTACGTGGTTTCACACTACGTGGGATTGTGACATGGACCCGCACCTGGGTAGGAGTGCCAGTGTGAAAGGGGCTTAATAAAAATATCTTACCATTGTAATCCACTCATCACAGTCTGTCAGCAACCAGACAGGGTCGACAGGCAATTAAAAAGGCAAACAGAATGCTGGGTTATTTGGTCAGGGGATGTTATAAGGAGGTTGTATAATGCATTGGAGCACTGCTTCCAAACCTAGTCTATACATTACAGCAATAACATTGTGGCTGTGGCAGGCTGGCGAGTGGATAGAGGCCCAGAGACAGACTGCAGTTCAAAAAAATATACTTTTATTATAAATAGATACAAAAATAAAGGCACAAGGGCCAAAACAAAGGGATTGAAACACAAAAAGAAAGACAAAAAAACCAAAATGTACAAAATAAAGGTTTCCAGGCTGGGCAATGCCTTCACTGGTTTAGAAAATTGAAAAATCACAACCAACAAAACACCAACCTGCTTCCTCAGCTCCTTCCTCCCAAATGAGAAGCAGAGGCCTCCTTTTATGTCAGGTGGCTGGGCGCTGATTGATCGTTAATTAACCTAATCAACTAATCAACCCCAGCCACCTGAACATAATAAACCCAGGCAGGTAGGGGAAATTAACCCCATCCCTGCCAATTTAAAAAGGGCAGAGCTTTGCTCTGTCACAGTGGCTTTCCAGCAAAGATCAACCAGACTGATCCCAGGGCTCAGAGGATGGGGTTATAAAGACAAGGTGAGGGAACTCTACCATCCAGGCCAAACCAGAGAAGGGTTAAGGGCAACTTGACCTCAGCACAGTTGGAAACTTAGTGGAGACAGACTTAGGACAGACATTTTATACAGTGGTCAGTGGATGGAACGAACTACCTAACCATGTTTTAGATACAGAGTCATTGGGATCCTTGAGCTGTCTCCATATCTGGGACCAATCTTCTGCAAGGAACCAGGTGAAACCATTAGACCAATGACCTCTTGTTTCTAACTTTTCTTATGTTAAAGCATTTATAGATACATATTATTGAATAAAGACCCTCTTGTTTTCCAGATAAAAGCTTGGAATATGCATATGGCTTGTAAAATTAATATGATAGTCATCAGCAGACCACAATGTGAATAGTTTGACGTTTCATGTACAAGATCGCTTACATAATTATGTACTGTATTGTTACATCCTTTGCTCTTATATTTTGGAAAATGCTACCGGGAACACAGCAAATAATGGAAGCAGTTTTATTTATTATTATTATTTTTTTTTACAAACTTTAAATTGTGTCTGTTTTAGTAACCCCAGTTCAGTGTATTTCCTGAAGAGATTGTGAACATAATATAAAACGTCACTCACCACTCTCTTATGCTGGAGGGATTGGAATATGTGGAAACACGTTGGAATCAGTCAATTTCAGTATGTGCTTCATCCTTGTCTCTCTGTCTCAGTGGACAGCTGGAGCATTTAGAGTGCTTTAGGCTGTCAGTTTAAAGGCACTGATATGTTTTATTTAACTGAAAGCTGTTTATTTAATTTTTTCTGTTTGTTTCTGCTGTTGGCACTTTAATTCAGGGATGTCTACACTTGCTGCTCTCCTGGACAATTACTGCACTTTAATAATAAACAAGAACACACTACATTCAGCTCTCCAGCACTGCCACTCTGCACCTTAAATATAAATACTCCATTCTCAGCTCTCCAGCACTGCCACCCTGCACCTTTATGATAAATACCCCATTCATCTCTCCATCAGAAATCACAGCAAAGGTATACTGCTGTCTCCTTGGCGTGTTTACAGTCCTTGCACATCAATTTGGAAAGGGTTTGGAGCCCAGACCCCATTATTATATCTCTGCGACAATAGGAATTGAACTCCACACTACTAGAGCTAAGACAGTCTTAAAATAATTGTAGCTAACAAGTAATTCCATCACCCATTTTGCACATCCTTTAGATGCATGGGTCTCAAATAGGCAGTTTTTAAAGAAACACGTGCTATATGTGGTACTACTATAGCTTAAAGAAATCACTGTTTTCAAGCAATGCTGGCCTGGAAGTCTGTTATTGATTTACTTAATGGGTCATGTCGCCTCATCAGGGAAAATCATATTACTGGCTGAAAGCATTTCAGTCAATAGGGCAAGTAACTGGTTAGTTATTGACAGGAAACAAACCAGTGAAGGAGTAGGGACAATTTCTCTCTTCACCTTTACTACAACATGTTTTGTTCAAAACTGCAGATCTGAAATCTATATAATAAATGGATGTGCCTGGTGTTGAAAATGTATGGAGCCAGGGGGCTGCTGTAGCACAGTGAGGCCACTCAGTCGCTTCTGATTTTGCATCCCTAACCTACAGGACCACCAAAGCCAACGCAATACTCCCTGCAGAATACACGTTTTGCCTTGTATACTGGCAAAACTGTATACCTATTATCAAAGATCCATCTCCAAATGAACAATGTGTGCTGTGATGGTTTTCTGGGGTCTCACTGGCATGTAATATCTATCCTTATTTCTGCTGAATAATCGCTCAAATCTCTTTCCATTCATGTGGGGTTTTTAATATAAAAATGCTAAATGTTATTTTTTTAAAAAAATTCATTCATATTTTTCTTGTACTGAGATTTGAATCTGACTATAACAAGCAAATCCCAGGGCTGAACAGAGTTATCTGCAACTGGAACAAATGGGTCTGGATCGGCGCCTGTCTTTGATGATCAGAGTGTTTTTGTATTCCTCTCTGCAACAGACAGGGTGTCAGGAGCAGGGGGGGCAGATAGCAGATCTACCTAAATGAACAGAGTGTATGTCGCTTACCCCTCAGCTCTCTCTCTCTCTCTCTCTCTCTCTCTCTCTCTCTCTCTCTCTCTCTCTCTCTCTCTCTCTCTCTCTCTCTCTCAAATATAAACATGTTGTAACTTTTAGTCGGATCTCAACCTCCGTGCCTGGCAGAGCAAAGAGCTATGAATCCATACTCCAGCCTGCTTTCTTTTTACTGTCTGTTCAACTTGAACATAAGAAAATGTATCAACAAGAAGGGGCCATTTGGCTGAAAGGATCCAAGTGACTCGATATCAACAACATGACTAGGTATCCCATTCCATACCTTCATGACTCAGTGTGAAGAAGTGTCTCCTTCCCTAAGTCTATCTCCACTCAATTACCAAAGGCATCCTCTGGTCCTGGTTTCTGTTCTGCACTTAAAGTATTTGTTTCAGATAACTTTGTCAATGCCTTTTAAGATTTGAAAGACTTAATGCATTGAAGTCTCACTAATTTGTTCTATGCTAAATGGATTTAAGTCACTGGGATTAGTCTGTTTGCTCTTTGTTTGGTGTTGTGGTGACTAAGTGCAGTCTCACCAGTGCATTACAACCTCATCATAACCTCCTTTGATTTGTACTCTCCACTTTTGGCTGTATACCCAGGCATTCCGTTTCCTTTTTTGATTGCTTCCATACTGTCTGGTTGCTGACAGCAGTAAGATAGTTCCACACCAAGGTATTTCTCTCTCTTAGTGCCTGTGAAAGGTAAGAGATTGTGCAGTGCTGGGGACTCTCTCTTTCTGACATAACAGGCACAACAGGAATGAATACAGTTAGGTACAAAACTGTTCTCGATGCCGTGACTGTAAAGGTGTGGGACTGATGACACTTAAGCCCTCTGTCTTGTCTTTCAGTCTGTTTCTGCTCAGATTAGGTTTGACACAGGTCAAGTGTAACATGGGTTACCACAGTGCCAAGCAACTGTCTCACCTGCAGATGAAAAAAATATTAATGGATAAGCCCTGGGTGGACATGCTTATTCTTATTCCACCACTGTTTATCCTTGAGTTAGCATTACCCAGAATGGAACCCCAATGCAGACACTTTTGTCAGCTATTTATGTATCACCCTGCTATCCAGATGATGTAGTGCCAACACTCGTACAAGGCAGGGTGTCCTCCTTCTCCTCCCCATGGTGTTGCTTTGCTCACTACCCCCGTGGACTGGTCCGGTCACTCCTGCCCTACCCTGTTTGCGGTCACCAGTCACTTCAGACAGACAGTGTTTTTGCCGAGATGGCCCTGGCTGACTGAACATATGTCTGCACTCCATTAGGGCTTCAAATTGACATGCTGACTGTCAAACAAGAATGATGAGCTGCGGAAACAGCCCATACTGAGGCAATTAGAGAGGAGACAGCGAGCTGATTCCAAACAATTAGGAGGGAGACGATCGCAGCGCCCAGCCGTCCCGCTGTCACCCAGTTCCTTGTTTTCATAGCCTCTCAGCATTTCAGCTTTCACTTGCAGAGCGCATCAGCGTAATTAAGCTAAATTGGATGTTAACTGGCTGCAGCTTGAAACGTAGGATTCCTGTCAGTGCACACAAACAATTAGACGTGTGTTTTTGTTTTGATAAGTACATTCTTTTGTGTGGGGGTGATGAAAGTATCACTTGTGAAACCTAAGAATCTGACAGCATTGGAGTCTGAGGCCCTCTGTCTCTCTGCAGGGCAGGGTTTAGTGCCTGTGGAAGGTAAAGAAACTGACAGGCTGAGACTGAAACATGCTGTCTGTCTCTATCCACAGGGCAGGGAGAACACAAATCACTAAGCAGACTTGTTTTTATCTTGCTCTTTCACAATCTTTACTCCTATCGTTTTTCCTCCCTCCTCTTTTCTCACATTATATCTCTTTTTTTTCTCTTTTCCACTTAGCCCCTCTCAACCCCCTTATCAGACATTTTGTGTCCTTGGTTTATGTTCTCATGTTTAAAGATTTGGGAATCATGTTAGTGGTATGGGGTGACAGAAAATTATTAATAATAAACAATGGATTAAGACAATAATGTTAATTCAAAAGTTAATAAGATCATTTTTAAAAGTTAATTAACCTAGTTAACAGTAAAGTAGGTTACTAAACAAAGTGACCAGTAAAATGGTGTTAACCATATACCCATTTTTAAGCAACTGAAGAAACAAGTTAATAATGAATTGCTTCAAAAGTCAGAAAATGTATATTGTTAATTATTTAATACCTATGACATTTATTTGGCTCCAAATATCCTATTCTTTTGCTGTCCAGAGCAAAGAGGACCTTATTGATGACATTTATTAATGCCATGTGATAGTGATGGGTGTACTGTACTCTGCTGTGCATAAGAACATAAGAAAATGTACTAACCCAGTTGCTGTTAGCTGATTGATCTCAAAACATTGTCAAGTTGCATATTAAAGGATCCCAGTAATTCTGCCTCAACAACATCACTAGGTAGCCCATTCCATACTTTCACCACTCTGTGTGAAGTGTCTCTTACCCTCTGTCCTAGGTCTAGCTCAACTTAACATCCATCTCCTATTTGTACAATTGTTTCTTAAAAATAAATAAATGTATAAATCTTGATTTGATGAACAGAGCAGATAGAAGCAATTTAATGTCTAGACTGTTGTGAAATTCTAAATGAATAACTTGCCTTGTTTTATGTATACAACATTTTTAAAAAAGGCATGGGGATTGAATGCTGATATCTATGTTGTGGGCATATACAACAAACGGAAATCTCTGAGCGATGCCTATTTTAGGAGAGCATTTGATTAGAAATCAGTTTTATTTTATTTAAAAAAAATTTATAATTATTTTAATTTTATTTAGTTCTTGATTTTCTCCCACTTTTTGTAATGCCCCAATTATTATTCAACCTGGCTCACCGCTGCAACCCCCACACTAACTCGGGAGAGATGACGACTAGCCACGCGTCCTCCGAAAGGAGTGTCGTCAGGCATCCACTTTTTGTCAATCTGCAAGCCCGCCATGCAGCCATCTCAGAACTTACAGTGTTGGAGGACCATGCAGTTCTGAATTGCGTACAGGTGCCTGGCCAGTCACTGGTGTGCGGTGAGTCAAGGACTCCCCAGCCGACCTAACCCCTCCCCACCTGGGTGGCACTCGGCTAATTGTGCGCCATCCCCTGGGAACTCCCGTCCACTGTCGCCAGTGGCATAGCTTGGATTCAAACTGTCAATCTCCAAGCTATAGGATGTATCCTGCACTCTGGGTGGAGTGCCTTTACCGGATGCGTCATTCAGGAGCCCCCTTCTTAGAAATCTTTTATGACATGTTTTTGTTTTACCAGCTACTGCTCCTCAAGTCAACTACACAGCAGTATATACAGTAATGCCAAAAATTAACCAATTAGTCAAGTGCTAATATCAATGTTTTTCTGCAGTATTTCATATTAGGTTTGTGTAATGGTTTGTGCCATCGCCTTCCTTCTGCATTAGGAGTTGCTTCCTGTGCAGTATACTATATTATTTTAATTGGCCATTATTACGCTGAAACAGTGACTACTTATTTCTCCAGTATTGTCCAGGTCCTTTGTGCAGAATTTAGTTTAGAGATTTGTTTAGGAAATATTTATTTATTTAGTTATTTATTTATTTATTTTTGCACAATTAACCAGTGGTGCAATTGGCAACCTAATTTCTTAATTGATTATCAGAGATGCATTTGTCAAGAATAATCAAGGCACTAACAACATTTTATTTTTCAAAATCAAGAACAAACAGTAGGATTTTTTTATCAGTAAATCCAACAAGTAAAAACATTGCTGTCCATAACAGTGTGTAATACTTGCAGTAAGAAAACTTTTGATTAAAAAAAAAAAAAAATTCTGAAATACTTGCGTTCAGTTAAACACTGAAAAGAATATCTGTGCATCCTCACCATTTGTCCGTTTTAAGGCATGTCAACACCATTTACCATCTACAGAAATCCAATAAATTGGCAAACATTGTTTTTTGATTCATGTGACTTGTCCAACGTGAATCCAGAAGATGGAAGCTTGTATCTGTCATACTTGCACTAAAATAAACACATAACTACATTGTTAATGTTTTAATGCAAACTGGCAATGGGGCACTTCAAACCAGACTCTTAATTTGATGCATCAATTCATCCATGCATAATCAGTCCAAGGAAATTAAATAACAGATGATTAATAAAATCAATGCATCAATTAATTGTTGCATCTCTACAATTAACTAATACTCCATCCCAGAAAAAGGGAGGATGACTTTAATTTTGGAAAAGACCACTTAGCTCACAAACTTAGAAAAGCTGTGCGTTTGTGTCTTGTTTATTTATTTAACAAATCTCGTGCAGACGGTGACCATCTCCTGAGTTAATTCATTGATTAATTGTTGCTAATCGGGAGATGGCCACCTGTATAAAAACCAGCAGATTTCTGCGATGAGGGGAGAGTCGTGAAGAAAGTGTCATAGGTGAGACGTGAGTCTAAATTTGTGAAATAACAATTGCTAGATGTGCTGGTGTATTAACCAGCACAATACTTGTTAGTGTTACAGTTTGTTTGTTTGGCCAATGTGCCAGGAACTGGATGACCTCCTTGGTGGTCTGAAGGACCAAGACTGGTGCCTTGCTTGTGGAGTATAGAGGCACATAATGGTTGTCTGCCCCTTCCAGGAAGAGGATGAGGAACAGCGCAGGAGAGGAAGGTGCGGAGAAGGAGCAGGAAGAGAAGAGGAAGAGGAAAGCTGCAACAGTAACCACAGCAACAGCAGAAGGAGGTCGGGGATGATGGCTGTGAGGCCTTTGTGATGAACCTTGTGACAGAGTTGTGCCTTATAGAGCACTGTATTCTGCAATTTTGAATACTGACTTTGGATACTGTATTAATTCTGGAAATTAGTGGTGTTTTTTTTCTATCTTTTGCTAAATTGCATTGCCTTTTATGTTTTACGCAGTTCTGTGTATGGGTAACAGTTTGATTTAATTTTGCTGTTGGGTCATTAATGGGGAATTTTACATACTGCTACAATACATGCCAGATTTAAATGTACTGTATTACAGTCCACAGTTGTCTCTTTTAGCAAGTGATATTTTCAGAATCATATAGTTCTGAATTAAAATACCTCTTCTGTTGAAAATATAGTACTCTACCAACAAAACTAATGACAGTGCATCTAAGTGGAAGCCTACTTATTTTAAAACACAGTCCTTTCATCAATGTATTTTTGACATTGTGTCTTTTTTTTTATGTTCCCTGAAAAAGCGGACAAGGGTTGGAACGGGCCAAAGTGAAATAATCAGATATGCGTCTGTGACAAAGACAGCTGTAGTGGGTGACATCAGACCTGGAACAATAACACAGGACAGGCAGAGACGTGGATGTTTGGTGAAGCCTAGCTGTGCTCAGCATTTAATAAACAAAATAAAAGAGATTTAAACAAAACAACACAAGGCACTTGACACCAAACAAAACAGACAAACAAAACAAAAAAACAGTAAACGAAACACACTAACAAACAGCAGACGAACAGACAAACATGGTGAGTGAAATTATGATCTACTTTACTTAATGCTTTTGCTTTCTCCTTCTCCCTAAACACATAACCCTGAGTGAGGGAAAGCATGCTGCTTTTATGCAGCTGTACCAAGACTCGATTGTTAATCAATCATTCAATTGGAGTCTCGGTACAACTGCATGTGAATTAATAAAGTGCAATTCCCTGTGCTCGCATATTATTACATTTTACCTGCACGTGAAGTGCTGTGCAATCCTCGTGCCTAAATACAAATATACATTTTAAACCCACTTGTGTTCCGCAGACCCATTTATATCCCGTGTACCAATGACTATACACCAACATTAACACACTACATGTAACATACAACACAAATAAATAGCCCAGCGGTGGGGCACTTTGCCACGGCATCACACTCATTTAACTGTCACTGAGGTCAACATTTTATAGGGTCAGATATGTGAATGCTGACTGTAATGCTATGGTATAATATCTCCTTTCAGTTTCAGGGCCCTGAGTTCGCATTATTTGTGTAAACCACCATTGATTATATTTAGTGCTATGCATATCATTGTCACTAGCCTTTGTATTCCCGTTTGGGTTACCGGGGGAAGCTTCATTGTTTACACAAGTAGCTGTACCTCCATCTGATCTAAACAGGCATGCATTGTAGGTGAATATGCTGGTAGATCCTTGTGTTAGAATGATTAATGAAATATTGTCACACAGTGAAAATGATAAAACTGTCTAGTAGAAAAGCATTGGAATAGAGAATCTTCACAGGCAGCTCCACTAGGAATCTGGTTGGTTACTGTAGAACAAGACATAGTGGCAGTGGTTATGCATCACATACATTATTGAGAGTATATGATTCTTGATTGTTTGGGGTGTCTGTCTGTAAATCTGTCCAGCTGTAAGTCACACTTACATTTTTGCATATATCTGGAGAACCTTGTATTAAGTTGTCATCAAACTTAGTATTAACATCATTTGGCAAAAGTAACTGAGAATATCAGATTCTGGAGATACGGTGGCTCTCAAAAGTATTCACCCCCCTTGGACTTTTCTACATTTTATTTAGAAACACTGGACACTGCAATTTTTGCCCATTCTTCTTTGCAAAATTGCTCAAGCTCCGTCAAGTTGGATGGGGACCATTGGTGAACGGAAATTTTCAGCTCTTTCCACTTATTCTCAACTGGATTGAGGTCCTGGCTTTGACTGGGCCACTCCAGGACATTGACCTTTTTGTTTTTAAGCCACTTCAGTGTGGCTTTGGTTGTAAGTTTGGGGTCATTGTCCTGCTGGAAGATGAATCTTCTCCCAAGTCGCAGGTCTCTTGCAGACTCAGCAGGTTTTCCTCCAGGATTTCTCTGTACTTTGCTGCATCCATTTTGCCCTCTATCTTTACAAGACGCAGAGAAGCATGCCCATAGCATGATGCTGACACCACCAGGCTTCACGGTATTGGTGTTCTCAGGATGATGTGCGTTGTTAGGCTTGCGCCAAACATAGCACTTAGCATTGAAGCCAAAAAGCTCTATTTTGGTCTCATCCGACCATAGGATCTTCTTCCACTTGATCTCAGTCTCCCACATGCCTTCTGGCAAACTCTAGCCTAGATTTTTTTTCAACAATGGCTTTCTTTTTGCCACTGTCCCATAAAGACCAGTTTTGTGAGGCACCCGGGCTATTGTTGCCATATGCACAGTATTTCCCAGCTCAACCGTTAGAGTTAAAGTTGCCATAGGCAACTTGGTGGCCTCCCTTTCTTAATAATGGACTTTACTGTGCTCTGAAGGATATTCAATGCCTTGGAAATGTTCTTATATTCTACCCCTGATTGGTGCTTTTAAAGAAACCTATTCCGGATTTGCTTTGAATGTTCCTTCATCTTCATGATGTAGTTTTTGTAGGGAAATGTACTAACCAGCTGTGGGACCTCCCAGAGACAGGTGTATTTAACCTGAAATCATGTGAAACACCCTAATTGCACACAGATGGACTCCATTCAACTAATTATGTGACTTTTAAAGACAATTGGTTGCACAAGAGCTTATTTAGGTGTGTCATAGCAAAGGGGGTGAAAACTTATGCAATCAATTATTTTCTATTTTATATTTGTAGTTAATTTAGAACAATTTGTAGATTTTATTTTTCACTTCAACATAGGGGACTTTTTTTGTGTTGTATCAGTGGCAAAAACTCCTAATTAAATCCATTTTGATTCCATGTTGTAACACAATAAAATGTAGAAAAGTCCAAGGGGGGTGAATACTTTTGAGAGCCACTGTATGTGGGTGTGTCTGTCTGTCTGTACATCCATCCGGCCATTTGCATGTCACACTAACATTCTTACATACATGTGGAGAACTACTTATACAGTTGTCATGAAACTTAAAATTCTGTACTATTGTGTTGATATTTATCATGATGATCAACTTTTTCATCAGCTTGATAGCTCTAATTTTTGTAAAAACCCTGATTGAATTGTTTCCCCTGTGTGTGTGAGTGTGTGAGTGAGGTCCACACCCTTTTCCTCTGTGCTCCAAGCAGGTTCCTCCTCCTGGCCTGTGACAGGCTCTTCAAGGTGGTCTTTCCAGAGGAAGCTGTGCGTTTCGTGGTGCCTATTCTGGAGGTAGGCAGGGAGCCAGATGTTGGATTGTTGTTGTCATTTTAAAAGCTTGTTTTCATTGTGTTGTGTGGTTTCAATCATGTTGAGTGGTTCTGTGTTCCATCGCTCTGATATTGAGATTCACTGGAGGATGCTAAGCCTGAACAGCCTACCCCATTCCACTCAAACAGTGTGATCCTGTGATAATTCAACTCTGCAGGCCTCTCCAACTCCACATTTACACATAACAAGAGTAGGTGGGGCAGGTGAAAATGAGAAGAACTCAATATTGGAGCAACAGAATGCTTTCAAACACTATAAAACAGAACTTGAAATGTATAAAAGGGTTCAAAATTATATTTGGAGGTACTCTTTAGGCACCCTGGTAAGGGGAACATGTATGATTTTGCAATTCCACTGGTGCACCATTAATGTAATTGTTCATATTTCAAACCATTTCAGCATGAAAGACCTAACTATTTAAGACATTGGCTTTGTACTCCATATACTACTGTATTCGAAATGTGGGTAAAAAGGAAAATGTTTTTTTTTTTTCAGAAAGCAGCTGCCACTGCCCCAGTGTCAAACGATTTGCGGTAGTGAATTCATATTTGCAGGGGTTATAAAAACCTGCATGCTAAATATTTGATGCCGGTGGCCATGACATTGACCTGTCACGAGTGTTAATGTTTGGTGCACAGCTGCAGTCTTTGCCTTTCTTTAGTTAAGTTCCATAAGCAGTGTTGTCCAGAAACAGTACCATTTCACTGCCACATTTTTTTGATTCAGACAAATAATTTCATTAATCTTAACCATGTAACATTTCCATTAGTTACTTATGTCTCACTTGTGCAGTTTTTAAAGAAATACATGTTAAAGCAAATGTTTATTTTCATTTTGAAACAGACAGCCGGTACAACACTAAGGCTGCATCCACACTGAACAGAGCGACGCGAGCGAAGTCGCCGAATGTCAATCCACACGTGGAAACGAGCCAAAAGACTGGAAATAAATACATGACCCTGTCCATGCATTCCTATTGGACATACTAGAGGTGGGCTGTCCCATTATTTCACATTGGCTACGTGGTGTGTGCTTGTCCATTTTACAAAACAGGCAACAATTGTAAAAAAGTTAGGCTGGCAACCATGTAAAAATCTGTAGCAATAACAGTTATTGACATAGTGTCAATAACTTATCATCATATCTATAGTAGTATATAAAAGATATGTATAATACTAGTTTATATATATATATTATATATATATATATATATATATATATATATATATATATATATATATATATATATAAGCTTACTGTAATCTCAATTGTGTTTCTTTACAAATTCCTTCTTTGATCCTTTTTTTTATTAACTTTTTAAAGTATTTTAAAGTGTATTATTATTATTATTATTATTATTATTATTATTATTATTATTATTATTATTATTATTATGTTGGTTGTTGTTAAGCACTACATAATCACCATCTATCATTATTATTATTATACCCCAGAGATGTACCCTAGTTCAATAGGCTCTGTGCACATCCTACTTCTGCATTCTCTTATACCAGCATAGTTACTTCTGGTTAATGTCTGCTTGCGTTAGAATACAGTATTCCAGTATACTTACCAAGGATCACAGTTAATGATGTCCATAGAATAGTTAAACTATGCAGCAAAGCTCCATCAAACAAACTGGAAAAGGGTTTGAAAATGTATGTTTCCAGCTGCCTCTGCAACTGCGAGGGGAGTTGTTTAAGATTGACGGTTGTGTGTGCTGATGCGCTGGGGAGGCAAAATAAGCTGATACCTGGAACCAGCATTACACTTCAGCCATTAACACCAGGCAGAAGGATATCTACATCCTCAGCTGGAAAGAAAGGCAAATGGATTGAGATGCAGATGGATCACATTAGTTTACTGTAAAGCTTTGTCTTAGTTGGTGCTTATCTTGGTGAGAGCTGAGTTCAAATCAGCATGAAGTTTAACATCTACTCTCATGTAATGAAAATTATTATAATCTGTGTTATTATGTGCAGGTCACCACTTACCTTGTATTATTAGTTACTTTTATTTAGTTTTTACTTTTAGAATAGTCTGGTGAACTTGATAAACAATCCTTTACAAATATGGCTCATAAGCTTCAAAACTATGTATGAGCTTGGTAATGTTGGGATGTGTTACACAGAATACAAACGTGTTGCTGGCTTTGTTCTACAACATATAGAATAGTAGGACCTTGATAATATTTTTGTTTGTTTGCTGAATTTCCACAAAACTTCACTTTATGCCTATGTATAGACCAAAAAAATCCAAAATGTCACATGTTCAAGTTATGTGAATGCGGGACCTTTTTTGTGTCATTTTTAAAAGCCAGCAAAAGTGCACATTTTGTATTTAAATGCTGGATATGTAGACTGCAGGTATGCTCCGGTTTATTTTTGCTTATTAATAAACCTATTTTTATGCAACTAGCATAATCGGCTATGCAATCATATAATAATGGCTACTGCTTGACTTGTTTTGAGGTGTGACGTATTTTGAGGCGTGTGTTTGATGTGTGTCAAAGGGGTTAACCTTGCTTCTGATTGGTCAGTTTCATTCCTGTCTCGAGACCCAAAAAAAGAAAAAAAGAAAAACAGGTTCTATTTTAGCGATGCAAAATGTTCTCAAAGAGACGTTGCTCGCATGGCTTGATGCTGGTGTAGATACTCCCATTTGACTGCAGTGACTTCTAAATTATTTACCCATGTCGCTTGCATCCAATGTGGATACGGCTTAAGCTCTCAGTTTGCTTGGCTTGCCAAGGAAGTCTGATACTGCTTTACTTCCTGGGTCATTTCACCTCGGCAGTGTCTTCATGGTCATGGCATGTTACTGGCTGAAAGCTTGTCAGTTAATAGAGGAAATAGCTGATTTGTTATTGATAGGAAAGAAGCCAGTGAATGACCCAAGAAGTACAAGAGTCTAAAAGCATGGCTTGCAAACAGTTCTGTAACCTAGTGTAGTACCAGATACTAGATGAAAATGCCTGTTTGCTAATACATGTGTTTTTTTTCAAAACTGCACATTTGAGACTTGTATAATGAATAGATGTGCAGGCTGGTAAAAATGTATGTTACAAATTTGTTAACTGTAATTACTTTAAATAAGCACAGTACTGTAGTCTAATGGCCTGTTTGCAATGGAACCAGTCCAGCTCTACACGTATGTGTAAATGTGTGTTTGCAGGAGGAGACGTTGGAGCAGAAAGAAGGCAAGATCCTGCAGGACGCCTGGTTGTGACTGCATGTAACCGCTTAACGAACAAGGCTGTGAGGTGAGGCTGTGCCGACAACGTCACCGTTCTCCCGGTCAACATTGACCCCTCATTGCATTGGCTTATTGCTCTGTGCCCATTCCTCAATTAGGTGGTGTCACAAAGATGGCTGTAGTGGGTGACGTCAGACTAGAAACAGGGAGCAATACAAAACAGGGGACAGATAGAGGTGTGGAGTTTGGTGAAGCTGAGCGCTTGGTTGCGCTCAGCATTTAATAGGTAAACAAACAGCAAATAAAAAGGTTGTAACAAAACACTGACATCAAAACAGGACACGGCACTTGCGGTCAAAATAAATAGACAAACAAAACATACTAACACTAAAGAAACCCACTGACACACAGGGACGAATACTAAATATTTTTAATTCTCCTTCTCCACACCCGTTACTTCACCCTGAACACACAACCCCGAGTGAGGGAAAACATGCTGCTTTTATGCAGCTGTACTGAGACTCTATTGCTAATCAATCATTCAATTGGAGTCTCAGTACAACTGCACATGAATTAATAAAGTGCAATTCCCCATGCTGACATATTATAACATTTTACCTGCACGTGAAGTGCTGTGCAATCCTCGTGCCTAAATAAAAATATACATTTTAAATTCACTCGTGTTCATAACCTATATTATATCCCGTGTACCAACTACAATACACCAACATTAACACACTACATGCAACATACAACACAAATAAATAGCCCAGGGGTGGGGTACCACAGGTGTACAGACCAATCGGGATCGCAAAACCCCAGTGTACCCTCAGACTGGGAGACCAGAGGCCATCTGAGCCTGGGAGAGATCATTGGCTGCCATAGACTAACACTCGCTGATGGACCTTTGGTAGTGTGAACCATTTGGAATTAAATTTGCTTTTGTTTTACTAAAAGAGCATCTTTCTTTACATTAGCCTCATAACAGTTCTTACAAGAGTGACAATAAAGTACCAGGGTTTCATTCTTTTGAAATATTTGTTTGTCTTTCTAATGCAGAGATAGACAGCTCTGGACTGTTCCATCCCAGATATAACAGGTACAATTAATTAAGGTCATTGATCAGGTTAGCTTTTTATTTCATAACATTCAAACATTTCTGAAGGCGCACCCTATAAGAAGCCCCGTACTAATGTCAGTTTTAAGTAGTTGGAATAGTTCACTGATCTTACTGTGAGTGTGTTTTTCAGCACATTCAAGCAAAGCAATTTCTGAGGTGTTTTTATATAGATCTATCACCAGGAATATAGCTATCTGGGCTTTTGTGCTGTACAAAATGTATCTCTTAATCTCAGCTTAGTTTGTGGTTAGCAGGCATATGAAGAGCACATTACAGTACACTCAGAGCTCCACTCTTGTGATCTCAGCCTCCTCCCTTGTCTGGCTGTAGAGGAAGGTGGGAGCAGTGTGCGGTGTTTCAGGCAGATTCCCCACTGAGATAGCAGCGCTGTGGCACCGAGTCCTCCAGAAGACTGTAACAACCTGATCTCTCACTAAATCACTGGCCTCAGTGATAATGCTTGAGAGATTGGGGAGTCTGGCTGGCAGTGAGCAGGCAGCATGTGTCTGTATGCACACACTCCATGACATATGCAAGTTACATCTCAATACTTAACACATGACAAACATATCTTTAAATCTTATCACAGCACCTCCTCATGTGCTGTGCTGGAAGCCTCTTCATTCTTTTCATGTCTTTCACGTTGCAGAATACAGATATGTTCTTCAGATTTGATTGGGAAGTGGTTATTAAAAAAAACTCCTTTAAGCAGATTTCTAACTTTCTTCAAATCTTTACAGAAATCTAGAACAGTTTAATCAAAGTCAAATTGTATTTATTCCTAATATATC
Source organism: Polyodon spathula (assembly GCF_017654505.1). Taxonomy (NCBI): domain Eukaryota; kingdom Metazoa; phylum Chordata; class Actinopteri; order Acipenseriformes; family Polyodontidae; genus Polyodon; species Polyodon spathula. Next base: position 23,651,313 of record NC_054547.1, read on the forward strand.
AGGCTGTATTATATTCACAGATTTCTTGATTTCAGTGAAATGTATCCATTGCCGTGTGGTATGTAGTTAAATGTGAAAATGTCAATTTCTAAAAGAATAGTGTAAAAATGTAAATATCACTTTAAAAGAAATACAGCAAATGTTTGCCTTATTCTCACACTGCATTTAGGAACCTGGCAGCTGGTTTAGTTTGCTTCCAGTGAATGATTGAACATGCTGCATATAGCTGCACAATTTAATTAAAATGTCTTCAACAAAAAAGACACCAGCTGCATCAGATCACTGTCCTGTACCAGAATTCTTTTTTATATTTATTTATTTTTATTTTTGTTGATCATTCACTGAGAGTGAAAATAGAATGTCTTTAAAAGGGAAACATAAAAAATGAAAATATTCTACAATGTAGCATTTAAATATTTAGCATGTAAATATTAGTTGTATAATAACTACATCCATTTTTTATTTGATGCTATTTTATCTGCTTTAATAAATATTATTTTTAATTGTGAATATCTAGAAATACAGTACTTATATTTAGACCCTGAAATGCAGTGAATTTAGCCTTTTTTTTTTACTGTGAAAAAAATACAGCCTTACATATATATTTAAAAAATAAATCATGGGTAAAACATTTTGTGAATATGGCTGTGACAGAAAGACAATGATTCTTGGTGGTAAATCTCCCTCTCGACCTATGAGGACGCTAAGTAACGGGAACAGAGTACTCTGGACTACTTGACCTGACACTTCGTTCCGAGGGCTAAAAGGAAGTCAATCATGTAGAAAAGAGACGGAGCTTCGGTACACTAACTCATTGAGCCATAGTAGCCTACTGAAGCTATGAAAAATTCCTCTAAATCTAAGGGAAAACATCTTAGTATACGTAATTCATAAGGCTTCAATCTAAAACCTGGGGTCATAGTCGATTCAAAGGAAAAAAACGTGCTTCAAATTGTCAATTCAGGATTTGCACTTTTTAATGTTGATTTAAATTGATTTATTTAATTAAAATCATTGAGTTCTGTTCTAAGTAAGCCATATATTCGATAGGCAAATCTAGGATTACATTTTTTTAATAGGTAATTTGCAATTGTTTTTTGTACAGTTACAGGTCTGCAGTATAACTTCTCAGCCTAAGTTACGCAGTCAATTGTCTGACAAACCATGCAACTGTTGTGCATTGCCATCGCAGATTATGTTTAGGACACAGAATCGCAACAGTTAATCACAATGAAACCCAAATAACCAGCCTCTCATGGGAATGAACATTTGTGGCTGTATATTTAAAGTCATTTACTTGTATTGAAAGTTTCTGTTGGGTTAATGCTGGTAAGAGAAGTTGACCGCTTAGTTCAGGTAACGTTAACACAATGCATGTGTCTCTAAAAGTTTTTCAAGCTAGTCCTTCTGGAGTAAGGTGTTCTTATGTTGCAGCTAAAACCAGGGGTTTGTGATTCATCTCTTCACTGGATTCAAACTGGCAGACTTCAATTCAAGCATGGGCCAAGGGTTATCTTTCTTTGCAAATGCTTTTAGTTTCCAAGTTTAATTCAATTTCAATCACTTGATCTTAAAATTAGTAAGAGAATTGAGTTCCGGGAAGCTTGAGTTATAACACTCAACATAGAGTGTCTGCACACAATTATGATGTGTACTATGTTTCTCATGTATATATATATATATATATATATATATATATATATATATATATATATATATATATATACACACACACACACACGCCTTCCTAATATTGAGTTGCACCCCCTTTTGCCCTCAGAACATCCTCAATTTGTCTGGGCATGGACTCTACAAGGTGTCGAAAGCATTCCACAGGGATGCTGGCCCATGTTGACTCCAATGCTTCCCACAGTTGTGTCAAGTTGGCTGGTAGTGGATCTGTACTCCGAATAGCTCGTTCTATCTCATCCCACAGAAGCTCAATTGGATTGAGATCTGGTGACTGGGCAGGCCACTGCAGTAAGCTGAATTCACTGTCATGTTCATGGAACCATTCCTGGACAATCCTAGCCTTGTGGCATGGGACATTATCCTGCTGAAAAAAATCCATTAGCAGATGGATACACTGCTGCCATGAAAGGATGCACCTGATTGGCAATGATGTTCAGATATCCTGTGGCATTCAAACATTGCTCAACTTTTATCAAGGGGCCCAATGTGCGTCATGAAAACACACCCCACACTATCAAACCACCACCAACAGCCTGCAATGATGGATGCTTGTGGTTTTCTCCATACACTAGTCCTCCCATCATCTTGAAACAGCAGGAACTGGGATTCATCAGACCAGGCAATGTTTTCCAATCCTCCAGTGTCCAGTGTTTTTGTTCCTTAGCCCACTGCAACCACAGTTTCTTGTGTTTTGCTGAAAGAATCGAAACTCTGTTAGGTCGTCGGCTGCCATACCCCATTGGTGTCAAGGTACGATGAGTTGTGCATTCTTTTATGGGTCTTTCGGCACCAATGTTGACTAACTGTAGCCTGTCTGTTGCTCTGCACAATTCATGTCAACCTCCTTTGGCCTGTTTCATCAATGAACCATTTTCGACCACTGGCCTGCCACTGGCTGGATGTCCTTTGGGTGGTGGCCCATCCTTGATACACACGGGAAAATGTTGAGCTTGAGAGACCGAGCAGCATTGCAGTTCTTGACACACTCAAACCGGCGCGCCTGGCACCTACTACCATACCCCGTTCAAAGGCACTTAAATCTTTTGTCTTGCCCATTTACCCTCTGAATGGCACACTTACATAATCCATGTCTCATTTGTGTCAAGGCTTAAAAATCCTTCTTTAACCTGTCTCCCCTTCATCTAAACTAATTGAAGTGGATTTAACAGGTTATATCAATAAGGGATCATAGCTTTCACCTTGTCAGTCTAATTCATGGAAAGAGCAGGTGTTCCTAATGTTTTGTATATTCAGAGTGTGTGTGTGTGTGTGTGTGTGTGTGTGTATATATATATATATATATATATATATATATATATATATATATATATATATATATATATATATATATATATATATATATATATATATATATAGAACAGCCAGGGAGTCTGATTTCAGGGACAGTCGAATATTCAGGTACCGGGCCTTCACTCAGCTTGTACTCATCAGTGCCTGTCGCAGCTGTGGAGTGCAGACAGCAGTGTGCTTATCAGCTCCTGTTGATAAGAGCAGCCCAGGAGTTATCAGGGCAGGCCTGAATCTGTGCAAGTGAATTCACACTCACCTTCCCTAGCCTCAAAAAATAAAATTGTTGTGTACATACAGAATTCAAAAGCCAGACACACACATATCCTTACAAACCAATAATGGCAATATTTATTCAGAGCGGAAGCAATAAATAAAGTTTTTTAGGTAAACACTTAAATTATATTCTGGTCCTTTTTATGATTTGCAATCATTTTGAATAGTTCTTAATGCAATACTGAGTTTTTTAACCTGTTTGATATAGTCCATAATAGACATGTGTAACATAGGCTAGATGAACCAAAGGGGTAGTAAAAAAATATCTTTAAAAATTGATTTTGAAACTAGTATTTTTCAATTATATCACATCAGCGCTGAACTTGAAAACAAACACATCTTTGAATATTAGTTTCAAAGCAAATGTCTATTTACAAATATGTACAGACAAACGTTTTAGTGCCTTTATTAAAAAGATGATGGCCCTATCCAGAATGCGTGTCTACTTTAGTTTGGGGTTGACTTTATTCAACAGATACCCCAACAGGAAAAGCCACAGCTGGATAGAGCATTTTACATAACTTGGGTTATCCAAGGAGTACCCCTGAAAATCCAAGACAACAGTGCTGTAAAATACACTAATCAAGCCCTTTCTACCTTAGAATTTCTGATAATTTGAAGATATTTGCATAGATAACTTAGACAAGAGTCACCAGCTCGAGGGAGTTCGCTGCCAGTGAAAAGACATCCTGGGTTTTCAATAGCCATCTCACTGCCATGGAGGCCTCAGTGGTGCAGTTACTGCACTGAAATACAAAAACGCTTTCTTGGCTTTTAGTTTCTGCTATCCACAACCAAGACACATTCTCAGTTCCTCTGTCTGTGAACCTTGGGGGTCTCTTGTCCAGTTTGGTGGTCTTGTCACGACAGCCTTGTTTTTCTTTGAAAGAAAGATCATTTTACATTCCTTAGAACATTTCTGCAGAAGGTCACAGATTCGCTGGTGGAAGAGGTGGGTGTGGTCTCCAGGAATCACACACCCAATAGAATCCCTGAGAAGCTCGACCCCTTCTGTATAAAAAGGGCGGAGCCGGTGCCATTGTCCACAAAGACAGAGATGTGCTGACCTACCTAGAGGGGGAGAGAGGGATTTTAATGGTTGGGAAATATTTTTCCAAAGAACTGGCTTTCATGGTGCTCCTGTTTTATTTATAGCAACTGATTTGGGACACATGCAGGTGACCAGAAGTTTATTAAGTGCCCGAGCTTGGTCCGAAAACAAGGACACACTGCCTACTCACAGGGCTAGCACTAGCTCTTAACTTACAGACTTTGTTCTAGTAAAGCTTTTTTACACAGCATTCCATTTAAAATGTGTGTAAGATATTTAGTCACATTGCATTCTAGGTAAAGTGGCCTGAGGAGATAAGCCACAATGCATTCTGGTTCTAATCAGTTCGCAGACAAAAAGATAGTAGCTACTGATGCAATCATATTATGTTATTTAAAGGCCATCATGTTGTTCTATCAGCTGGCAACACAATGGACTGGAGGAAGATGAAACGCATTTCATCAAGCCTGCTGGCTAACAAGTAATTTCATCTTGAAATCTATTGTGTTTGGCTCAGACCTCAAAGAGCTTCCAAATGTACAGCTGTTCAGAGAGTTTCAACTTCTGCTTCCTTGTCAGGACCTTGCTGTGAGATAAATGTTATCATCCATACATTTAAATGCAACTCAATTATAAATCCAACTCTGGATCGGCTACTTCCTTCAACACCGATTGACATTTGTCTATTTGACTTTCTTTTAGTTTTGCCTCAGAGTTCAGTTGTTTTTTCCTTAACAAAACAGTAATTATTCCTTTTGTAAGAACAAAACAATTACAGCTAAAGACATACAGGAGTTTTTTGATCATTTGGCACTATAAGAAAATCATTACCACATAAAGAAGGTAGTGTTTGAGGAAAAGCCCTGGGCCAAGGTTCAGAGACCAACAAACATGTTGTCTGCAATGTTGCTTCTACAAAATCAATAGTCCTTTGATACAGTTACCTGCAACTTGTAGCTTGCACCTCACTTTCTACAAAAAATGTACCTCTTTCTACATTAGTGTGCCCTCAGCTTTAAACAAACCAGTTGTAGTATAATATGGATTCACAGATTCACACAAAGATTTCATTTCAGATTTTTTTTTTTTTTTTGAAAATAGTCACTTCATTTTTCATTTTCTTTGTAGCATCTACTGACAATGCTGAGAAGAACTTAATGGGACATATTTCCTTTATGAAAACACAATACTAGATGGAAATTATAATTACCAGTATTGTATTCTGTGTTGCTTGGGTGCATAAAGTGATTGAAACAATGAGTAAAACCTGAATGAAATAGTAAGTGATCAGGCGTGTCAGGTAAGTAAGGGTTGTCATTTCAAGGGGAATTGAGGTTTAGTACCTGCAGATACAAGGTGCCGGTGGCCAAGACTGTGAAGAGACTCCCAGCAGACCCCCCTCCAGCTATCGTCTCTAAGGACCTGGGGAGAAGGCATTCATTCTCTGCTGGTATGTTTACACTTACAACTCAAACCTGAACATGGGATCAAACTGATCAATGCAGACGTACAAAAGGATCTGAAGAACCGTTTAGCCAATGAAACTTGGTACTGTAGTAACGTTATTTACCATTAGTTCATGTGAATATCAGATTCTGCCAATATATGGGGGGTGTCTGCCTGTCGGCACATCCGTCCATCCGTATGTCACACATTTTTGCATATATATGGAGAACTTCTTATCAAATTGTGATTAACCATTTCATTGCAATTTCTTATTCTATACTATTCTGTACATGCTGTTGATATTTTTTCATCATACTGATAGCTCTGATTTTAAATGTTTTAAAAGTGACCTTGTAAACTTCTCCCTATTCTCGCTGCTAATTTTGCCTTCCCAACCCACAGTTAGGTTATTTTTAAAGCTTCATTCTGAATGTCCAACTGTTATCTACTGTGTGGTAGTGTTCTGTCATGGCTAGTTCAATCAGAGTGTATTTATTGTGTTAAGAACTAGCACCATCTAGTGAACAAAAAAAAAAAACTTGATCCACAGCAGGTGTCCACTAGATGGTGCTGGTGCTTACTAACATAAAGACATTTTGGCTGATGTAGCCTATGATACATATAGAAAACTATAACTGAAGATTTGCTTACTGTATGGGTTCAGGCCAAAGCACAAAAGACAATATCTGAGTACTTGCAATAAGAACCAGAATAAATGCAACCCTCAAAAAAAAAAAAAAAAAAAAAAAAAAAGGAAAAGGAACATTTAATCTGAAGTTATCTTCTCTAAAAGCAAATACCATTTTTTAATTTACTGCTTATGATCTAAAAAAATGGTGTTTGGTTTGTAAATATATACACTACTGACACATTATGCAAACAACAGGGACTGTGGATTGTATTGCCCATTTTTCCTCAGACCCCTCACTTACTAAATATCTTGATATCCCTGAATAGATAATGTCTCCTCTTCACAATGATGCTCAGAATTGTAATGAGCAATCAATCCCACAAGTTCAGTGGTACCCCAGTATTATTAATTTACTGCAGTGCTGAATGGCTGGGGGGAAGCTTTGTGAAGCAGGTAGATGGGACAGCGGCACTCACATGTTGTGTTGGCAGAGAGACTGGATACAGATGGAGACCCGGATGCAGTCTCCCGGTCTGGGCTGCAGCTTCCTGTGACACTCCCTGTGCTCTGTGGAGAGGGAGGGAAGCGGTCATACATTGGACATTAGAAAACATGACTACAGGCAACAAAAACACAGACTCTCTCAAACTATACATTATATTCAATGTCATAATGCATTAGTAACATGTTACTGTAATTGGATTACATTTTTCACTAACTTTTAACTGTAATGAAATCCCTTTTCAGTCAGGTAATAAAATCTGGTAATGTAAAAAATAAATAAAGTAGTTACTTTTTGTTACATAAAAAAAGAACTATGGCTAATGCATAACATGGAAATCAGAAAGCACTTCAACACAGCAGGTCAAACATGTCACATGAACGCGCTTCTCATATCATCTTGCTAGAAAATGACATCAGAGGAGGGAGTGAGTGGGTTCGAGAGCTGACCCTAACCCCAACCCTTTCCAACTCAGGAAGACATTACTACAGGCAGGGGAAAACACAGCATCTCTCCATCTGTGAGCCATTGAAAGCAACAGTTTGTCAAAAAAGTACTATTCCAATGTCCTCAATCAACCTGCTAAAGTACAACATTGATTGTTAAAGGGTTTGGTACCCATGTAATGTGAGGGCCAAGGTCACTGGCTGCAGGCAGGTACAGTGAGGGGTGGATCCATGGAGCTTACTCTCGTAGCTCTGTGAGGCCACCGCAGTGCTGAGTATCCCTGCTAACTGAGTCCAGTGCCTCTCTCAAACGCAGGCAGGAATATCCACAGCCTAGTGTGCAGCAGTGATACCCAGGGTCTTGTTTGGTTTGTTGCCTCCTGTGTGCCTGGGTAGGAGACGTTACTTCATGGGTTGACAAGCTGTGGCCTGAGCCGGGGAGAACCTGGTAGTCATAGTCTGTGTTGACTTAGGAAAAGACAGCCACAAGGTTCGCAAGATAAATTCATAGAGCCAGGTGACAAGATCAAAAGCACAACGTGCCTTCCCAGAAAAACAAGCAGTACCCTGAGCAGGAACACAAAGACACGTGGACAGAAACATGAATGAATGGCTCAGCTTTGAGATCAGCTTAGTGGCCTTCTCTTGTTCGTAAGTGTTCTTATGAGAGTGGCTTTGAGATTGCAATAAGAAGCACTCCGATAGATTGAAAACACTATAAAAAGAGCAATAAAAACTCATCCTACTTGTGACTTAAGCTAGTTTTGAACCCAGGTCTAAAAGATTGAGAAGCTATACCATTATTGGGGCTATACCTAAAACTTGGCAGGGTTTCTTATATATTACTCCAGAATGTGTGTCTGTGTGTTTGAAGTGAGGGGATGTCTTGTTGCCTGTGTTTTAGGTGCATTTTGTTTCTGTGCTACTATCCCTTTAAGGAGAGTCAGTTCTGCTGCCTGATTCCAGGGAGGATGAGCTGGTTCTCTGGGTGGGAATTCTGGGGAAGGGAACCCACCCTGTTCTCTGGCACAAGCAGCCTCTTATCTGGGGAGACACACCCCAGCACACAGCCAGCACCCTCAACCGGCAGAGTGGATTTCTATGGGGAAGGAATGAAGAGGCTCTGTATGAAAGTAGTCTGGTTCTCAAAAGAGGGATGGGTGAGGTATACAATTATACGAGCAGGGAGATTATTAGTTGTATTATTTTTATCATTAACCCTTACAAAAGTTTGCCACAGTCAATTTGCAATTTTCACTTGCTTTTCCCATGGTTATACTATGCAGTTCAGAATGGTTTGTAGTGTGTTTTAATATGCTTTACCATACCTCTCTGGTCTTTACAATGTGTAACTGTTTTACAATGGTTTCACTGTGCGTTATTACTCTATGCTGTAATTTTACTAGGGGAAACTTTTATAAGGGTAACCCCAGCTTGTGATATGGGGATATAGTGGATGTGGCTATAAGACATCCCTTACATTTGTAACATATAATACACCGAGAGATGCGCTTATCCAATTGTGATGCAACTTGCTAAGGATATTCTTTAGCACACGTAATTGAGAGTATCTGAATCTGGTGCTATATGGAGGCATCCTGTCTGTGTGTTTCTGTTTTTACTTTTTGTGAGTGTCACAATCAAGTCCATCCTTATCAATCCCAATTATTAAGCCACCTCTTAGATATTAGTCAATGATTTCTTGTCATTGTTTTTACATATAAATTGTGTTTGGTACTAAAACTACAAACAAAAAGGGAAGCCGCACACACAAACATACCCTAAAAGTTTTTAACATTTATTGACAAAGACGTTTCAGCTGCAAAGCCTTCATCAGGGTATAGAGAACCACTAATCGATTTTATAGACAAAGTAGCAGACGTTAACAATCAACAAATTAAGATGTCACAATCAGCTTATATAATTGATAGTTGTATAAAGACATAATAGATTGAAACAAGTTAAAGATAAGTATAGAATCACTTAGATAATGTTGCATGATTTGTGATCAATAGTAATAACGCAAAATATAAAGCTAACATATAACCAATTATACTTTATACTGGATAATTGTAACACCTAGTCATTAGCTTTAAAAAAAAAAAAAAAAAAAAAAAAAAACTAAATGAAATTAACAATTAAACAAAGACACAAGCTTTATTATTGAAATTTCTAAACACATATCTGTAAATCCCCCCCCCCCCCCCCAATATAAAATTAAAATTTATCATGGAAGAAAAAAAACAATAATAATAATAATAATAAAGGAACAGTCTAAGATCAAAATCAATATTCGTACCATTAGGATTAAGAGTATTTACATTATGGATCCAAAAGCTTCTCTTTTTAAGTAAAAAGTATCAAAATCAGCACCCCTCCTTGAAAATGCAACCTTTTCTATACCAACATATCTAAAAGATGAAATTGAATGTTTGGCTTCTATAAAATGGGCAGCAACTGAATATGTTTCATTTTTACATCTTATCGTGTTATGATGTTCCGCTATTCTAGTTTTAAGAGCATGTTTAAGAGCATGCATATGATCCTCTCCCCTAATGCTGTAGTCAGGAGCCATAAACTGTGATATTTGTCCACAAAATATAGGTTGATTTTAAAAGCAGTGACCATCTTTCAGGGATTCCAAATGATTATTCTTAACAGAATTTAAATTATAAGAGCAATTTCTGCTGCAGTATCTTCAGTATTGCAACACAAACAACTAGCTTGTTTGAGACCAAATCCTGATGCAGGACCTGGTTCAATGTAATAATTAAGGACATAGCTGGAATAACCTGGACTGTAAGTGTTGACAGTACCAACCTGTGGCACAAGAGAGCCTTTTGAGGGACCAAGTATGACAGGAATGTTAAAAATACTGTAGCGACCCAGGCATTGTTCTGTGTCTGCTGGATTTGTATGTTGTCCCGTTTGTTTGTCTCGTCTGTCTTGTGCTGTGTACATCTTACGTGTATTGTTCAAGGTGCCACCACTTCACTCAGAATAGGGAAAGGAGCAGGGATAGATCCAGTTGGTTAGTCGGTAGAGTAGGCAGGAGCAGCAGGGGGAGGTATAAGTACCGGCAGCGGGAGAGTTTAAGAGGGAGTCGGGAGGAGATTGAGAGGGAGTGGGGAGGAGTTTGAGAGAGAGTCGGGGGGTGCAGAGTGAGAGCTGCAGGAATGGGAGTGGTAGATGGAGGTGGGTCCAGGCGCAGAGAGGAGGCAGCCACGTGACCAGAGATAGAGAGGGGGGTGGGGTTCAGGTATGGAGAGGGTCTAGCCACGGAATCCTGCCACGGTGTGGCCATGGGGCCCAGGTGAGAGACAGCCTGTGAGATGGGACCTGTGTGAGTCAGGGTGAGAGAATGGAGTTGGGGAGTAGAGTAGAGAGAGAGCGAGGGAGTTGAGTGAGGAAGGGGGGGTTTATTGTTTTTGTGGGGTGGTCTCGGCCCTAACAGCACAAGTCGTGGAACCAGAGATAGAGAGGGCCCTAACAGGGACCGTTGTAAATTAACCAATAAATTGGTTTATTTGTTGCACCTGAAAAAGTGTCTCCGTCATCTGCTTTGCCTTCTGAGGGCACGGGTCGTAACAATACATAAAACATATTTAAAAAACAGTAAGCAATATTTAAATCCACCAGCGTTTACATAACTGAATAACTCACATGGTGTCCAGTTTAAGCCACTTCACTACAAAAGACACAACTGTGAGGGTGCAGTGAAGGGTCATCCCAGAATTTAACGGCTGTGGTAATGGAGACGAGATTAAAAGACAGTGCAAGGAAAGAAGTACTCATACATGAAATCATATAAGTTTTCTTTAGGCACTGAGTTCTGTTAAATTCTGACAAGTCTAATTGTGTGCTAGCAAGGAACGAAGCCACATGTCATAAATATTTTCTTGTTTTCTGGCACTTTGCAGAAGTAGGACTGACAGACAGTGCCTGTAACCAGCCAGTATGGAGATGAACAGGGACACTTACCGATGAGCAGACTAGCAGTGAGCTGGTAGAAGCCGGAGACTGGTGCTGTGTAGCGGCCACTGCTGATATTGAAGCCCTGCCCCCGCTGGATCAGGCTATCTCCACCTGCTGGCTGCTAAATGAGGATGTGAGAGAAAACGAGAGAGAGAGAGAGGGATGGTCAAGGTAACTCAAATAAATAAATAAATGTCTTGTTTACTTGTATTGGATAAATAATTATTCTACAAACAACAGCTTTTAAAATACACAAAAAAGAGAAAGAAATGGAACTATAACGCCTCCTATAAATGTTTATCATAGTAAAATGTAAAGTGTAACAGAGCATATTGAAGCACGGCATACATAAAGATGTATGCTAAAGCCAATTTAAAACCATGGTAAACCATGGTATACATGGGAAAAACTGCATAATGACGATGGTAAACTCTTATAAGGGTCACTGCACAGAGATAGTGTTTAATCTGCAGGTGATGTTGCTCATTTTATAACATTGTTCTTCTCCGTGTACATTTTTTTCACACAATTCAGCACAGCTGGGGCTGGATCTCAGAAAGGATAAAGTGTGTATGCATGGAGACTGGGCCTCTCCCTAACCCTTAAGAGAGAGCTCTCATGAGGGCAGGCTAACTTGAGAGTGTTGCTGGAATGGGTCTCATTCCATCTGGTGTTCTTTGTTTATTTAATGTTTGTTGTTTTCATGTTTATTATTTTTCTCTTCTGTTGGTTATCTAAGTCTTAATTACAGTTTTGAAAGATTTCACGGCAAACGTGATATCTGGTACTACTTTGGGTTAAAGAAAGTTCCCAGTTCCCATGCCATATTCTCAGGAAATCTGTTACACTTGCACTTCCTCTGTCATTTCATCTCAATAGTGTTTTCTGGATACCAGCATGTTACTGGCTGAAAGAAAGTCAGTCAACAGGGGAAGCAGCTCCGCCAGAACAAGAGGGCGTCATTTAATGGGTCTGTTGTTATTTTGGTGGACATACAAATATTCTACAATTTAGTATTTACTGTCTTTCAGGTAAGCATTTCAATATTTAGGAACATTTGTTGTATAATAACTAGAGAAAATGACCAATTTTGAACACTATTTTTTTTTTTTTTTTTTTGCTTTAATGCATAGCATGCTCAATCATGCAACATCTTGAAATATCTATTTTCAGACTGTGACATGCCGTGAAATAAGCTTTTTTTTTTCACCATGAAAATTACAACTCTTGTGATAATGAACTAAGAATTTGTATTTTAAAAATCTGCACATCCCCAAAAAGAAAGAAAAGGGAAAAAACTGTCTTGTAACAAAGCAGAATGAGAGTAGTATTGAACACTCTCGATGACCGTGTCCACTCACAAAGGTGAAGTCACTGAGTTCCAGCAGACTGCGTCTGCGAACCATGCTGTTGCCTTTGAGCTGGCAGTGGAAGGCGGTCTGTATGTGATGATATGGGCCTGCCAGGAAGGGCTGCCTGGCAGTGCCCCCCAAGGGCTCGTCTCCCTGGCCATCGCACAGTGGGCACCGCACACTCGGCTCCAGGTCTCCCCAGTGTTCTGCCGCTTTTGCCAGGAGAAACACACAGTCAGAAACCTTCAGGAGGAAACTGCAGGAAGAGTCATTGTCCAAGCACCAGAAGCATGTCAGTTTGAGAGCAGTGAGGCCCATTCCTTCAAAAAAACATTGATAGCTCTAGAGAAGATATCAATAAATATATATCTCAGAGAAACCTCCCCAAATTGAACAATGAATGTCTTTGCAAACAAATGCTAGGGTACTTTTAAAGGCAAAATCAAATTGTGATAGGGTGACCCCAGTGATACAAACCCTGGTTGTCTTGCTATAATATACAGTGACGCTATGGTTGTAACTTGATTGCCACATTGTGAGTTTTAACATGCTCAGCTGTGGTTGCCTACTGTTCCAGCTTACCTATGCAGTATGACAACATCACAGTCAAGCAGACAAGAGCTAACAAAATAATTCCAATTCATCTTATCTAATATGTAATACCATCACTGCATAGATCTCATATTTTCAGAATGAAACATGCACTCAGTATGTTTCTTTGATATAGATTTTCTTTCCAAGCAGCACTTCCTGTTGACACTTATCGACGTTGCTTCAGGGAGTTTGAGTCCTTGTAGCGAAAACAATTCAGAACCTTTTTGCTTTTTTGTAGGGAATGACTCTTCTGGAGTGTGTTTTGTTTTTTTAAATATATCTATTTTGTCATTTATTTTCTTTAGAAGAACTCAAACTTCCAAAAGTTTCATCAATTAGCTTGCCAAAATTGCGTTCTTCCAGCTGTGGTTCCTCCAGAACTGGTCAACTGGTAAACCAACACTGGCCCTAATTGTAAAGTTATCTGGGGTACTGAAAAATACAGTAGTAAATATGATAGGTATTTTCTATACTATTGCTTTTGTTACAAAATATCCCACCTCCTGGTGCAGGGCCAACATAATACCTGTCCAGTGTCTGCTGGAGGGGTAGTGTACTGTACAGGACAAGAACAGTACTGCTCACGATCCACAGGGTGTAATCAAGTGAGTGTCTCTGGTGAGGTGGTATAATGCTTATTCCAAGGTTATTACAATACCTCTAAAATTATTAGTCATTTAGCAGTCACTTTTATCCAAAGTGACTTACTGAGACTAGAGGGTGAACTATGCATCAGCAATGTTGCAGAGTCACTTAGAATAGGACCTCAGTTTTACATCTCAAAAGAAAGGAAAGAGCACAAGGAGGTTAAGTGACTTGCTCAGGGACTGACATAATTTCTGTTTTTAATGTCTGTTTTTCTGGGAAGGAGTCTGCACCCTGGGTTTGGGATATCTGTAGAAGTCAAATGTTCTTAACACAGGTAAAAAAAAACACGGCTAAAAGCACAGTAGCTCTACAGCACTGAAACCGGGAAAATGGGAATATTTCCTCCTTGTAAATCATCGCACCTACAGGTTTCAACTCCTGCAATGAAAGTCATCTTCCAAAAATAAAGGCGTGGAGAAGAATGCCAAGATAATTTCAAATCATAATCCCCCACCCCCTACCCTGCAGGAGGGAAATGCCCCTGGGAGGAATCTGTGGAATTCCTTACCGGAGCCAAGTCCCATCCAGCTCCAGAAAATTACCCTTATTAAAGGATCAGAACAGAATGGGGCCTCCATCACTCCGGCATCAAAAACATTCTTGATATCATGGTCCAAGGTGACGCTGCTGCTGGTTTAGCACTGATTAAAATGAAGGCACAAGATATACATGAATGGAGAGCTTAGTAAGGTGAATGGAGTGATCTGGTGTTAAGGAGATGCTGGAGAGAATATTTAAGCAATTATTATATGACAGTTGGAATCTTTATGCCAATCACTAGAATTCCAAATCCTGTTATCCTGTGATAAAACCATGAGCCTGTGATAGCATAGAACATAAGACCATAAATATATGCCTCTCTGGTTCCTACTAACTGACTGATTGCAAAACAGTGAAGTCAGATCTTAAAGGATACCAGTGATTCAGCATCAACAGCATAACTAGGTAATATATGCCATACCCTCAACAATCTCACCTTCATTTCCAGTTGTCTGGTTTCTGACAGTGATGAGTCTGTTACAACACTGTAAAGTCATGTTTCTGCCCAGTTCTGTATGCAACCTTCGGTGGAGGTCAAACTTTTAATTAAAAACCAGGATCAAACAAGGAAAACAACAAAACTCTTGTCCTGTAACAGCTATAACTACAATAGAGTGTCCTTGAAGACTGTCCTCCCAATACCTCATACATCTCACATCTGACTCATTTTATCCAAGCCATTCACAGCTCCTGGGGGTGCACTCACACAGCCCACTGACCCTGCTCTGTGTATTGGTTATGGAATCTGTGAATGGCTTGTGTCAGTGCTTATATCATCAATGTACCCTTC
This sequence comes from Polyodon spathula, assembly GCF_017654505.1. Classification (NCBI taxonomy): domain Eukaryota; kingdom Metazoa; phylum Chordata; class Actinopteri; order Acipenseriformes; family Polyodontidae; genus Polyodon; species Polyodon spathula. The sequence goes on from NC_054547.1 coordinate 23,666,564, forward strand.
GTAACCCATTCCGTCTCTACGACAATCAGACCAATAAGGAGCCATATACAGGACATTCCCCTTCCACTGCACTCCAGCTCCTTTAGCTCTATCCTCGGCCTGGTTCTTACCTTTCAGCAGGGCCCTGAATTCCTCAAGCAGTTCCTCGGGAGGGAGAGCTGGCCCGGGCAGGCCGGGGGGGCCTGGTGGTCCTGGAGGCCCTGGGGGGCCAGGCTGCCCATGCTGGGTGAGGAAGGACACACAGCAACGAGTTACCAAACTGAGACCATACAGTAGAGACTGAAGCCCACTGCTCTTGATCAACAGGGCAGCTACAGCAAAGGCAAGGCGCTGACTTCATTTTAGCTTCTTTAGTTGATTCAACACAAAAACACAAGGGTCCAGGTACGACTGTGCACATACTCAGAGTTTCTGAGCAGTTCCCTTTAGATGTTTTAAGCTGTTACATATTAATTAAATTGAATAAAACATGCTAACTGCACAAAACACAAGTGTTCCATCAATCAGTGATTTAATATAGAGCCTGTCGTAATCAAACTAACCAAAACCTCAAATATTTTACATGTGATTTGTCCTATCTTTTTTTTATCCTGTCTTGTCATTGGCTTGCTTAAATAATGTGGATTTTCCTTCATCTCGTGGGATTTGGTTTGTCTCTGTCCCCAGGCTGTTCCTGCATACCCTTCCCCTCACTCACCTGCTGGTTCTGCACTCTGTGTCGGTTCCCCTTCCTCCCATTCACCCCTTTGTTGGAATTATTCTTGAAAAACAGCCAGGTGATCTTGGGGTCCACGAAGCGAGACTCTGAGGGGGCAGTATCCTGGAGAGAAGGAGGTGAGATGTTAGCATGAATATCAATAAGACACATATTGTGGGACAGAAAGTGATTGATACATTTGGAAAACACAAAAGAGCGGAATTCCAGGGAAGTGCTAGGATTCTAGAATGCTCTACTTTTAGAACTTACTGGGAATACTATGTTAAGGGCATCTCACTTCAAAAGGCAGAAGTCCAGAGCAACACAGAGAGTGTTGAGGGTATGGAATGGGAAACCTGGTCATGTTGTTGAGGTGAAACCACTTGGATTCTTTAAGACCCAACTTGACAAAGTTATGAGATCAATCATCTACTAGGAATTGGATGGGCTCACTTGGGCTGAATAGCCTCCACTCGATCATACATTTTCTTATCTTAAGAGGTGGAAGTGACATTTGATACACCATATAATCATTTGATATAACATTTAACGTTTAACATTGGGCACATTGGGCTTTTACTTAGATTTCTTTGATAATGCTTTATGTTTCATATATAAGCCCATATGTAATAAATCCAATAACAAACATTTCAACTAGAAGTTATAGTCATTGTCACTGAACTAGTGACATTTCTTTTAGTATTTCTAAATTCAGCATTAATGAGATTTAAATAGTTACAGAAGAATTCAAAGTCCACAGGTGTCTCATACCAGCCTCAGGACTGTGTTAGAAATTCCCGACCCGCAGGAGGATTATTTTATAACACAGCTGCTGGAACAACACACCCAGTTACTGAGAACACCCAGCCTGCTTGCATTGAGATCTCAGAAACCAGTCTAGCATGGTCCAGTCAACCGTCTCTTCTAGAGATATACTGCAGTGTAGCATGATAAAAGCATAGGAAAGGAAAACACAGCAAATGCATGATAAATTAGAGGCAAAAGGAAATGGGAAACATGCATGGTAAAGCATCGTAAAAGAAAGAATAGTGATAAGCCTTTAAGCACAGCCTCTAATGAGACCTTTGCATGTTCCACCCCAACCCTCGTGAGCACAAACGTTAATGCAGGGCTCTCCCTGTGAGCTCCCTGTGGGCCCCCAGCCAAGGTCTGCAACTCAGCACAACCAGGATTCAAACCAGCAAGCTCCTGACTTCATGATCATCCTGCAGACATACGACTTTACTAGATTAGCCAGTAAGGAGATTTTAAAGTTGGAGACAAACTTTAAGACATTGAAGAGGACTGCTAGTTGTTGACCACTTAATTTAGTATCACGACATAGAAGGTACTGTTGAGCAAGTTTCATATTACATCCAGAGAAAGACCTTCACTATTTTGTGCCAAACAAAGCAGTTAGACCAAGAAAAAGGAGAAGACTCACGGGCCAGACATAAAACAACAAGACCTGTCAGTAAGGACCGCATTCCTATGGGAAGCACCAATGCGAAATATGAGAATAGCATTCCTATGGGAAGCACCAATGTGTAATATAAGGATAGCATTCCTATGGGAAGCACCAATGTGTAATATTGTCAATGCAGTTGCAGCTCTAAAAGATTGGCATACTTTCATTCTATTAATGTTTTACATTCTTAAACAAATCCTATCAGAACTATTTCTCCCAAGAGCCACAGGGTTATAAACACAACACCTCATTGAAGGCTCTTTACAGTAATGATAGTTGATATAATCAACACAGTTTAGTGCTGTTTCTGATCACTGGGGTAAATAGAGACTACAGCATGGACGTTCATAGTCCTGTAGTTATTCCATGAAGAAGGATTCCTAAATAACCCAGGAGCCCCTTGAATGAATATAGATTTCAAAAAGAGATCTGGAAAAACAATATTCACTCAGGACCGCCGAATATGAATAGTGGGTAGATGGTATTTGCTAAAATATACTTTTGTCACTATGGGGAAAACCTAAAACAAAGGAACGATATGCTCTGCTGCAATTTTGAAAAATAAAAAAAGACACTTGGACGAGCACTGGTATTAGTACTAAATCATTAAAGGCAGTGAACTCTCCTCTGACCTTCACTCTTTCCTGCACTATTTTGACCAGATGATTCTCCCGCGTCTCTCCCTCCCATAAGAATCTTTTTCCCTGGGACATTAATTCTCTTGACAGAGATACTGTATAGATATCTGACCACTAACTGAGAGAAATTAAGAGAGATCAATATATATATATATATATATATATATATATATATATATATATATATATATATATATATATATATAATATACGCTGAGAACATGAAATAAGTCTTGTCAAAACAATTATTTATTTATTTATTTTTACAAAAAATGAATTTGCATTCATTTATATCAATAGGCACATTAGGTCTGACCATCTCTCTCTCTCTCTCTCTCTCTCTGAAAAGAAATGTTCACTCAATACTATTATAAGTCAGGGACAGTCTTGCCAACCAACTGTGATAATACTGCAATAACTCAACTAACGAATCGGTTTGCATATAATGGATATACTGCTGGTGATGGTGACACATTCACTGCCCAGGAAATACAAGCCAAAGAGAAGACAGAATACTTCTGTCTGTCTGTCTGTCTGTCTGTCTGTCTCTGTCTGCCTGTCCATCCATGAGCCATATGTTTTTAAAGTACATCTTCTTCACATCACAAACACATGGAAATCCCATAAATTATTCATGAGACAGTATAAACTGCATTTTATATACCAGTACCAAAAAAATATTTGGAGCTATTTCTATTGGAAAAATGACAAAAGGTGTTACAGGACAAGAAAAAGTCAAATGCATGACTATGCTTTTACCACAGTTAGTTGAATAAACATCTCTAAGTGATAACACTGACATGACCGTACCAGGTTGTTGAGGCTGGGTTGGGTGGTGGAGTCCCTGCCAGTCTCTGTCCTCTGTGTGTGTTGGTCTGGGCTGCCCCTCAGTCCCCTCTCCGCCCAGCCTCCCCACACCAGCAGCACGCAGAGCAGGGGCAGCATGGCCTGGCGCACTTCTGAACCTTGGGGCATCTCCCTGCCTCGCAGTCTGGACAAGCAGTCTCTATGCAGTATGCCTCCTCTATATGGGTCACTGGTTTCACTCGTTTTTATTTCCTGTCTTCCTCTTTGTCCTCACGTTCCTTTTCTATCCCCCTCCTCGTTCTTATTTACTTTTCTTCAATTAGTTTTGCTCTTGTTTTCTATTTATTCTTTTTCTATTTTACTTTTTCATTTTTATTTTAGTCCCTTTAATAATCTTCTTAACACTTATTATTACCTTGTTGGGTTTTAGAAAATCCCTTTTTCTATGATTGCTTTTTCTATTCTCACTTTACTTTCCTCTTCCTTGCTGCTCCCCTCCTCTCATGCCATGGTGCTGAGTAGCCTCTCACTGTGCGGAGAAGCCCATGACACAGCAAGCAGGGAGCCCCCTCACTCGGAAGGAAAGTTGGGACATCTTCTTGGTAAAGCACTCAGGGGAAAGCCACATCTCTTCAGAGAAACACCACAGTCTTGCTCCAATCCGTTTGCAACACTGAAGACGGGTCCTCAACACTGGAAGATCTCAATTGCTTCTTATTTTCAGTGTCCCCTCCAGAATGCCCTGTCTAGATACAGACAGCTGGGCTGGAATCAGCTGGTAAACTGAAGCTGTCAGTGCAGAACCTCTAGGCTGCAGAGACCTGATCCCTGCCTCTCTTCACCGTGAAGCACAGGAATGAACAGCATGCAGGAAACTCCTGCCTCTTTATGCAGAGGATCTGGACTCTCTTTCTTGTATTAGCTCTCTCAATCCCCCACCTCTCCCTCTCTCTCTCTCTCTCTCTCTCTCTCTCTCTCTCTCTCTCTCTCTCTCTCTCTCCCTCTCTCCACATTCTAACCACCCTGTTTAACCATGTGTTGATTTCGAAGAGTTCACCAAGACATTTGGTTTCCCCAGGGTCCTACTGTCTGCCTGTTTAGAGCAACAAGAAGACTTTTAACCCCCTGCTGTGGCATATGAGGCATATGAACAAGACACTTCAAAGCAAACAAAGTCTCTTTAGCCATATGGGCAGTCAATCGGAATCTCATGGGTTTTGTAGTGTTTTTGTATGATGTAATAGAAAAGTGACACAAAGTTCCCAGTTTAACCCCTACAAGCATAACCAAATTTGGGCCTGGAGGAAGAACAACAGTTCAGTTTTATACAGGGGCTGTGCCAGTTCAGATAGTCCAGGCTGAGAGACTAATGCTCTATAAACATACACATTCAATGTCTCCATCTGCACCATGTAACTAGTCTATAAAACTCAGTTCTTTCTCATTTCAGTATCAAACCGCTTGCAGTCTGCAATCCAATCTGCAACCGGACTGCACACAAATATTGCCTCTCTGTATTACTTTTTCACCTACCTTCAACATTTCTGTGTTGTTCAATTCATGTGGAATATGACTGACTCAAGCAAGGAGCAGTTCTACTTATGTGGTTCAGCTGAGCTGGTTCAGTAAGCACATAGAGGTACTAATCTATGCTGAAGTGCATAAGAACATGAGAACATTTCAGCCCACCATTGCTCATCCAGTGCTGGGTCTCAAAGGATCTCAATGATTTAGCATTAACATGTATAGTTAACCTTTTCATAGCCTCGTCTCTCTCTGTGTGAAGAAGTGTCTCTCTACACTTACTTTCAATCTGGGTCCTCTGTTCCCTGTTTCTGTACTGTGTAATTAATGTTTTAGCTAAGGTTAAGTTTGTCAACTCCTTTTAAGATTTTAAAGACTTCAGTCAAGTCCCCCTAATTCTTTTTTGTTCTAAGCCTAATAAACTCAGTCCCCTCAATCCTCTTAGCTCATTCCTTTAAACCCTTGGATTACTCTGGTTGCTCTTTGCTAGACTCTCTCCAGGGCCACAATGTCCTTTTTGTAATGTGGTGTTCAGAATTAAACACATTTGAAGACATTGAAAAACACTTTATGTTGAAACATTTGTCAATTTTAGTTTCTGTTAGTGTTTCTAGATTCAGCAGTAGTGTGTTTAATAGTTATTCTAGAAACTCCCCACTGTTGAAACCATAACAGGAAAACAAACATGAAATTGCAAAAATGAGCACACCCATCCTCTGCCTTATCAACCAGCACCTGGATATTCATGGATTTCTTTTGGCCTTCATTAGAATAAAGGGTGGGGGAAACATTACTGGAACTGAGAGCTAAATGCCAGTACTGTTTCTGTTTTAAATGACAGTACCTTTTCTATTCTAAATGCCAGTACAGTTTCTGTTCTAAATGACAGTACTGTTTCTGTTCTAAATTACAGTATTTTTTTTCTATTCTAAATGACAGTACTGTTTCTATTCTAAATGACAGTACTGTTTCTATTGTAAATGCCAGTACTGTTTCTGTTCTAAATGACAGTACTGTTTCTATTCTAAATGCCAGTATTGTTTCTGTTCTAAATGACAGTACTGTTTCTGTTCTAAATGACAGTACTTTTTCTATTGTAAATGCCAGTACTGTTTCTGTTCTAAATGACAGTACTGTTTCTATTCTAAATGCCAGTATTGTTTCTGTTCTAAATGACAGTACTTTTTCTGTTCTAAATTACAGTACTGTTTCTGTTTTAAATGACAGTACCTTTTCTATTCTAAATGCCAGTACAGTTTCTGTTCTAAATGACAGTACTGTTTCTGTTCTAAATTACAGTATTTTTTTTCTATTCTAAATGACAGTACTGTTTCTGTTCTAAATGACAGTACTGTTTCTGTTCTAAATGACAGTACTGTTTCTATTGTAAATGCCAGTACTTTTTCTATTCTAAATGCCAGTATTGTTTCTGTTCTAAATGACAGTACTTTTTCTGTTCTAAATGCCGGTACTGTTTCTGCTTTAAATGACAGTACCTTTTCTATTCTAAATGCCAGTACTGTTTCTGTTCTAAATGACAGTACTGTTTCTATTCTAAATTACAGTATTTTTTTCTCTTCTAAATGACAGTACTGTTTCTGTTCTAAATGACAGTACTGTTTCTGTTCTAAATGACAGTACTTTTTCTATTCTAAATGCCAGTACTGTTTCTGTTCTAAATGACAGTATTGTTTCTGTTCTAAATTACAGTATTTTTTTCTATTCTAAATGCCAGTATTGTTTCTGTTCTAAATGACAGTACTTTTTCTGTTCTAAATGACAGTATTGTTTCTGTTCTAAATGGCAGTACTTTTTCTGTTCTAAATGCCAGTACTGTTTCTGTTTTAAATGACAGTACCTTTTCTATTCTAAATGCCAGTACTGTTTCTGTTCTAAATGACAGTACTGTTTCTATTCTAAATGACAGTATTGTTTCTGTTCTAAATGCCGGTACTGTTTCTGTTTTAAATGACAGTACTGTTTCTGTTCTAAATTACAGTATTTTTTTCTCTTCTAAATGACAGTACTGTTTCTGTTCTAAATGCTGGCATGCCAGTGTTCTGTTTCTGAACAGATCTAGACACTAACACAGGAGTGACTCAGTAAACGATCTCCATGACCTTTAGGAGCACATCAATGGTAGCTGATGGTGAACTCTTGTTTTTTTATATCCTGTATTTACTGAGATTGAAAAAATGGGGAACCTAAGTGCTGATTGTGTCTGTCCATCTGATAACTGCTTTGATTTTGCCCACATCTTTAACAGCTGTTCATCAGTGGTGGCTGGAAGAGAAAAAGACACATTAAGTTAACTTTAAAGGAAGTAATGGAAGACAGGGCATTCTGAGATGATCAACGTGGGAGAGAAAGCATTGCCATGCTTTGTAAAATATATCAGTATTTCCCCTGAGTGTGAACTTTATTAAATCTAATATAAGGAATTGAATAACATCTCTAATCCAGTGAAAATATAAGGGTGAGGCAGCTTGCTTCCAACCAAATAAAATGAGCCAATAGAGTTGCAAAGGCCATGTTGTTTGACTGCTGTCCAGATAGATGGACATTGCCAGGTACTACCCCGAAAAGTGCAATTAGTGGGGAGGGGTCAATATGCCCTTGTAAGGTCTGAGAAAGAGTCTCAAACATAGATGTCCAGAAAGGAGTCAACCCAGAACAGGACCGGAACATATGAATAAGAGAAGCAAGAGCTAGTTTGCACAGGTGTCACAGGTTGGATCCAGTTCAGGGTAAACCCTGGCCAACTTGACTTTTGATAAGTGGAGACAATGTAAAATCTTGAACTGAATCAGACCATGTCGAGCACAGGCAGATGAGGAATGCACACGAGCAAGAATGGATTCCCAGGTATCCTCTGTAAACCTTCCTCCTATATCTTGTTCCCACAAGGTTTTCAGTGTTGATAGAGAGGGGCAATGCATAGACAGTATGACATTATACATTTTAGATTTAACTCCTCTGCCGTCCGGGTGGATATCCAGCAAGGAATCAATAGTGGATTTGAGAGGTTGCTGAGGAAATGAGCCAGTTTATTACACAAAGTCACGTATTTGCAAATAACGGAAAAAGTGTGTTTGTGGTAAGTGATACTTCTGGGAGTGTTAGTAAAATGATTGTCAATATATAAATCTCTCAGTGACGTATACCATTTCTGTACCATACACTAAAAGAAGGAGGGAACACATGGTTTACATCTACAGGGGCAGACATAGACAGATTGTAGACCAAATTTCTGCCTAAACTGAGCCCAAATCCAGAAGGATTTACATACCAGTGGATTAATACTAAACTGAGAGATAGATAGGGGAAGGGAGGAGCATAAAAGAGCTGGCAATGAAGTACCCTGACAAGAATCAGCTTCCAGGGTGTATTTATCTTGACAGAGTTAATGCGGCCAGCCAATAACAGAGGAAGCTTAAAAAGTATAAGCTATAAAAATATGAGTGAGTAACTGTAATACCCAGGTAGGTGAAGCTATTGAGTGCAATCTTGAAGCAGAAATTATCAAGGGGGCACCGGTGGGCTGCCGCACTGTTAGGGAAGAGTTCACTCTTGTGTAAATTGAGTTTATACCCTTAAAATCTACTAAATTGCTCAAATATAGCTAAGGCATGGGGGAGAGAGGACATAGGATTAAAAATATATAAAAGATCATCTGCATTAGAGATACCTTCTGCTCTTGACTCCCTCGAATTATACCCTGCACCTCTTGATTTTCATGCAAAAACAATGAAAGAGGTTCAATGGCAATTGCAAAGGGGAGGGGTGAGAGAGGGCAACCTTGTCTTGTACCTCGGTGGAGAGGGAAGAATTTAATGTGTGTTGTTTGTGCAAACTGAAGCTGATGTGGAGGTATATAACAGTTTAATCGAAGAAATAAAATGTGACCAAAGCCAAACCTGTGCAGTGTAGTGAATAAGCAATCCCACTCAACACAATCAATTGCCTTCTCCACATCAAGTGAAACAATGACCTCCGGGCAAGGGGAAAGTGGGAATAAATATTATATTGAACAAATGGCGAAGATTAAAATATGAATGTCTACACTGCACAAACCCTATCTGGTCAGAGGAGATTGTGGAGGGGAGAAAGAATTCAAGACACTAGGGTCTTAGCAAGAATTTTAAAGTCTGCATTAAGGAGAGATATAGGGCGGTATGAGTCACACTCGAGAGGGTCTTTATTCGGTTTCAACAGTAGCGATATGGAGGCTTGGCACAACGTTGGGCATAAAGACAGCAATGAAAAAGATTCAGTAAACACAGTGCTCAATAAAGGAGATAAACTAGAACTAAGTTTCTTATCAAATTCTATAGGAAACCCATCTGTGCAAGGAGATTTACCACTCTGCATTGATCTAACAGCCTCAGTTATTTCATCTGGAGATAATGGCTCATCTAGGTGGGCTTTAGATTGTGGATCAACAGTTGGAATAGAAAGGTTCTCAAAAAAGACTCAATTAACAAAGGAGCTGTGGGAGATTCAGATTTGTAGAGAAAAGTAAAAATGTTTAAATTGGTCATTGATCTCCTGCTGGTCTGTTGTAGGCTGGCCTGACAGTAAATTAATTTGTGGGATCAAATGTGTGGCTACAGATTGACGCAACTGGTGTGCCAAAACTTTGCTGGCCTTATCACCATGTTCATATATTGCATGTCGAGATTTAATCATTAACTGTTCTGCTTGTTTTGCGGACAGCAGGTCAAATTCAGTTTGCAGGGACAATCGTTGGAGTTGGAGAGTTAGCATGCTGTTGATTTAATTGATCTAAGGTCAGTTAATTGTACCATTCAACCTGTTCAAATTTTATTGGCTCTAGCACTGTACAAAATTATTTGGCCATGCAGGGATGCCTTTAGGTTTTCCCAAAGCGCGGCTGAGGATATCCCTGGAGTTGAGTTGACATCTAGGAAAAGGTCTATTTAGGAAAAAATAAAATGGACACATTTTTTATCTGACAGCAAGAAGGGGGTTAAATCTCCAAGAGTGGTGTGGTGTCGTTTGTTTGGGAAAAACAAGCTCCAAAACCAAGGGGGCATGCTCTGAAATGACTATGCGATGAAAAGGACATAAGCAAATAGTGGGAAGCAATTTTTTTCCATAAAAAAAGAAAAATCAATACGGGAGCATGTCTGATGAACAGCTGAAAAAAGGAGTACTGCCGGGCTGATGGAAAAAGAAAGAGCCACAGGTCAAGAAATGAACGAATAGTCAAGGCAGATTTTGAGGGAGGGGCAGGATTTGAGGACGAGTGGTCTAGTCTAGGGAGTAAAGCGCAGTTCATATCCTCCCCGAGTAATAGGTGGTGCATGTGCATATCAGGTAAAGAAGATAAAAAGTGAGTGAAGAACCTCCTGTCATCCCAGTTAGGGGCATATTGCTGGCTAAAATTAATGGTAAGTCAAAAAGTGCACTAGTGACAACAATACAACAGTCATTTGGGTCTGCAGTCACCTGTGAGGCAATAAAGGGAATAGATTTGTGAATTAGGATTGCCGCTCCTCGAGCCTTGCTATTAAACGTGGAATGAAACAGCTGCTCCAGCCAGGACTTTCAGTGCCGTGAAAAGGTATTTGCCCTTTATCTGATTTTCTGCATCTTTACATATTTCTGACACTGAATAATATCAGATCTTCAACCAAAATCTAATATTAGATAAAAGGGATCCTGAGTGAACAAATAACACAACATTTTGGTATTTATATCATTTATTTATTAAAGAAAGTTATGCAACACCCAATGCCTCTGTGTGAAAAAGTAATCGCCCCCTTAGATTCAATAACTGGTTTTGCCACCTTTAGCAGCAATATCTGTAACCAAACACTTCCTGTAGTTATTGATCAGTCTCTCACATCGCCGTGGAGGAATTTTGGCCCACTCCTTCATGCAGAACAGTTTCAACATTTGTGGGTTTTCGAGCATAAACTGCTTGTTTCAGGTCCTGCTACAACATCATCTCAGTGGGGTTTAGGTCTGGACTTTGACTAGACCATTCCAAAACTTTAAACTTCTTGTTCTTCAACCATTCTGATGTAAACTTGCTTGTTTGTTTAGGATCATTTTCTTGCTGTATGACCTAGCTGCACTTCAGCTTCAGCTCACAGACGGATGGCCTGACATTCCACCGTAAAATTATTTGATACAGAGCAGAATTAATGGTTCCTTCAATGATGGCATATTGCCCAGGTCCTGATGCAGCAAAGCATCCCCAAATCATGATACTACCACCACCATGCTTGACTGTTGGTATGGGGTTCTTACTGTGGAATGCAATGTTTGGTTTTCACAGACATAATGGGGCCATGACATGTGCAGTACTTAAAGAAATACATGTTATTGCAAAAGTGTATTATCTGTTTAAAACATAGTATCTGGTACTACCTTAGGTTAAAGGAAGTTTTCAGTTTCCTTTTTCAGATCATCTGTTACACTTGCACTTCCTGGGTCAATTCACCTCAGCAGTGTCGAGGTCAAAGCATTCTACTGGCTGAAAGCATGACAGTCACTAGGGAAAGCAGCTGGTTGGTTTTATAATAGGAAAGCAGCCATTGAAGGGGTGTGGACACCCTCCAGGTTAATTGACCAAGCTACAGCAAAACAGGGCTTTCTGGAGTGAGAATACAGCACCAGTCTTAAACACTTGTTAATCAAAGGCAATACATCAGTGATCTCACATACAGGCGTTAATTGATGGTGTTCTGAGCTGGCATCAGTGCAGATGTTATTTACTTCTGAGCTAAGCTGATCCTTCATGGTATCAGAGATGTTAGTTTCTGAGCCACCATCAGTGTATATGTTAGTTCTTTTTTAGCTGAGCTGACCTGACCAGACCAACGAAATTACTTCATACAGCTATACAGCTAGCTTACATAATTTCCTTTCCCTAGCATGATGCATGGTGTGAGACAAAGCACATTTGCATTTCTTCTTCACTTTAAAAGTTACATTTTAGAGTTTTGCTCAATTCTCACAGGCAGCAAAGCGCTATACCCACTCATCACAAGGTTGAACGACAAGGCTGGCAATTGCAAACTGCTGATGTGCGCCAGCTATGTACAGTTTAATCTTAAGAGTTTCTTAACCCTTCGTTGATTCAAAGCTTACATTAAACACAGGAAAATCACACAATGTTTACAAACAGTTTCAATGATTTCTCACTTCCTTCAAATGGGAAGCATAAGTAATGGGTTGTATAATAACAAGGAACAAAGGCTGATGAAACAATAGGAGCTTGTGCCATTTAACTGGAATAATGTATACACTGTCCCACACATAGTGCGTAGTTATCACTCAATTTCAGGCCACATGTCAAGCTAAAGAGCTACAAGGTCAAGGAAATACGTAGCCAAAAACCCTTACAGGCTCTATAAATAAACGTTGCAGAGAATGCTAGAACGTGATTCATTAAAGGGAAAGTTTGGCTCATAAGATCACAAGTTGTATGTATTCCTAGTAAAGGCCAGTAAGTTTCCCTAAAGCCCACTCTTTCTTGAATGAAGTCCAATGCTGTACATTCATGTTTGTTTAATCCAATAAAGCAGAGAGATTAGCAGGGGTGTTGGGGTGCAGCAGTCAGAAGAGTCAGCTCCCTTTATTTTTGTATTTAACTTCCTCATGCAAGAGATTAAGGATTAAACTTTTTAGGTGATGCACCAAAACACTGCTGTCCTGTACGTTATAAAATCATGTTCTTTATGGACCAGCCTTAAGGGAAAAAGTTTATTCTGTAGTGCAGTCTGCACATACTGTACATATATCCCCTTCAGTCACTATAATTGTACCATGTTAAGATTGTGTATCTATTTAAAAATGCATAATGTTTTTTCAAAGTTTTGGCAGGGCAACTTCTCGAACTCCATAGATGTATTATGATGCCTGGTACACTTCACACAGGGGCTACAGGAGATGATCCATTTCCACATGGTGAGTCTGTGATCCTCATAGGAAACTCAAAAGAGTCCAGGGTTGGGGTAAAAGTATATACTGAGTTAGAGGGAGATTGTCCCTTTCCCTCTACAAAGAAAAGTTATAGGGAAAGTGGCTACAGCTCCTAGTATGGTTGTGTAGCCCTGTGACACACACTTCACAGGATATGTTTGTGACCACCAGTGTACAGCAGTATTTATTTTTGTATAAATGTGTGATAGAAGTGGATTCAGCTCTTTCAGGATATACCAGTTAGTTTAAAAGGCTCCTCGTATTGATTCAGATTTGAAAATGAATTGGAAGTTAATACAGTTCCAAGGCTTGAAACTCACAATAGTTCTGTTGCACCCAATCCTGGGTTTCAGAGTTACCTTCAATTAAGTGTATTATTTAAATGATCAAGAGACAGCATCCTGATGTTAAATACATTGTTCCTCCTTTATAGCTGAATACAATTCCTGTTAGTAACCCTACAGACTTGGGTATGACTTATAAGCTGTAATAAATGCAATCAGTTCAGAGTAGATTGCTGGCATCTGGTCAGTTCAATAATATACCTAAACCAGGGTAGCTCTGCAGCCCATGGCTGGGTGCAGGGCCAGCATGTGGTTCAAGCCCTGCTTTACCTGGCACACTTACATTGTTACATAGAGCTAGAGAACTGTTTAATATTTAGAGAAGCAGGCCTACTTTAAAATAGAAACATTTAATTAGCTAAAAACAACATAAAATGGACATTATAGAAATACAAATACAAACCCCTATTGCATTTTAAAGCAAACTCTTTTGGAAAACTGAATCTTTATTCTGAACAATATGCTTTTTCTTTTTTTTTGAGGAAAGCTGGTCAATAAGAAGCACTTTTTAAAATACAGGTAACTGTGCACCTGCTCCATTGGTGAGCAAGAGCTGCCTGCTTACTTGCATCACTTCCTAACATGAGACACAAGAGGGTACCAGAATCGTCAGAGATGCTCTAGCAGCATAATTTCCTAACATTAGCGGGTACAGCATCATCAGAGATGCTCTAGCAGAGCAGACTGCAGTCTCTGATGTGGATGGAGCAGGCTGGCTGCCATGTTTGCTTTAAGTTCCGTTTCCTGTAACAATGCATCATTTAAACCCACCACTCATTTTAGCCTTATCCATTTCACTTTTACAAACTGTTCTGTCAGAAATGTCATTACCCTTATCCTGTGCCCCCGGATATGCTTTGTTTTTGTCTCAGCTTGTCTGGTTCCCTCCCTAGCTCAGTCTCTCAGCTGAGGGAAGCATGGAAGGAGTTATTCTGGATCACTGAGGATTTGGAGCAGGCTGCAGCAAAGAGCACCCAGATTGCCTGACACAGGCCCAGGACACTGAGAAAGACAGTCACCTGCTACTAGCCACCCTGAAGTGCTTCCAGCACACTGTCCTGGACTACGGTCTGCAGGTCGGTCCTGGGGGATTTATCCCTTCCTTATTTACAGTTTGTCTGAAGTAACTGTAGCTGTTTTACACTAATAGGTCTCAAATATGTAGTTTTGAAAGAAACCCTGTGAAAGAAATACAATGATTCTTGGTTGTAAATCTCCCTCCCAACCTGTGAGGGTGCTAAGCAGTGAGAACAGGGAATTTGGCCAGCAAGGAAGGAGGCGAGACTCCGTTACAATAACGCATGGAAACGACGTGGCAGCCATAGATTGGAGAGGTGGTTGCACTAGTTTACCAAGGGGTCATGTGTGACAGCATAAAAGGGGACAGAGAATCATAATCTGTTCCTTTGCATTGGTTTGTATATGTAAACTGAGAAGGACTGTGAGAGACCTTGTTACAAGTAAAAAGTACAGTGAGTGTTTTGTGTGTCTTGTAATTGTCTTGTCTTGTGCATTACTATACAACTAACAGAGATCAAGAGCTTTCACAAAGGACCAGCACTAAACCGGAAAGCACTTCACCATTGTCACAAATGTAAGCTTGTATCACCGACCACAAGCACTACTAAACGCAGCCAGGATTGGTGACCGTGTCTGTATTATTGTGGGGTGGATATTGTTTATTATTTGGACTGTTATTCCTGTGTTATTTACCACGTGTAGTACACATTGGTGTGTATTGCCGGGGGATTATTGTTTGGTTGCCAGACCTGGAAAATAAAATAAAAACATTTCCAAACCGGATTATAATTATCTCTGTCTGCTTCTTTAATGCACTGCATTATTCCTGCACTTATTTCCACTCAGCCACTTTGCCACACATGGTGTCAGCACATGATATGGATCGCAACACACTGCCAGAGCTGCTGGAGGCACTGGACAGCAGACGGGTGACAGAGGAGAGAAGGAGGAAGGAGTGCTACACTGCGCTCATTGAACGGGTAGGGCTGGCACTTTCCACAGCACCAGCCCCTACAGGAACACCAGCGATGTTGACACAAAAGGCTCAGGTAATGAAGATTTCATTAGAAATTCAGGTGTGTCCGAAGATCCGAAGATCCCCGGACACACGCCCCAAGGTGGTTGTGGAGCTGTAGTGTGACGACATGGTACACTGACTGACCCCCGAGAAGAAAACCAACCTGCAAATGGGGGAGTTGGTGGTTGTGGACCAATTCTGCCATGTGATCGGCGCTGATACCCAAGCCTGGACACGGCGCCACAACCCCGACACCCTGGAGGACGCAGTGAAACTGACCGAGGATTATGAGGACTCCCTAGTCTCTGCCTGAACAGGGATACTGTCTGTTCCTGCCCTTCGGAGCCCAAGCCCCTCCTCTGAGGTGGCCATGTCCTGTACTCATGGAGACACGGTGGCATATCCCACATTAAAAGTATACTTATCAGCAGGACCAATAAAATGTCACCTGGAGGTAGGGGTAGCGGAAAGGTTGCCACTTCCAGTTATTCTGGGCTGAAACTGGCCAAAATTTAAAGAATTAATGCAAATAATGGCAGTCTCAGCCGCACATGTAAACGTGGCAGAAAAAAAAGAAAAGGGAACGAATTGGTGACGTATTTCCTTTTCAAGCTGAAAAGTTTTCTTTTATTTTCTGTCCTAGAAAAATTAATAAACAAAGAAGGACTATAAAATGGGAGGGAGCATCACTAAGACAAGGCTGGGGTCTGGTGGGAGAACACTCGGATGGTAACAAACACCAGTCTAAGGGAGTTGGAACACAGTGTGACCGAGAGGGCGGGGTTACTGGGCCATCTAGGGCAGATGCTACTCCCTCCCCTCTCAATATACCGGACATGTGGGGTTGATGCGTACCCTATGCATCGTCTCAACGAACTTTTTGATAGACTGGGAAAGGCAAAGTTTATCTCTACTCTGGATGACAAAGGAATACTGGCAGATCCCTTTAACCTACAGTTCTAGAGACAAAACCTTATTTTCAACACCAGAATGGCTGTTTCACTTTAAAACCAGGCTACATGGTGCGCCTGCTGCCTTTCAGAGACTGATGGACCAGGTTTTATGCCCACATCATGAATATGCAGCAGCGTATATTGATGGCATGGTTATTTACAGTTCCACCTGGCGAGAGCATTTGGCTAGGATTGCAGCAGTCCTTCAGTCTCTGAGGGTAGCCCAGCTGACAGCTAACTTGGGAAAATGCATGTTCGGCAAAACAGAGACTCAATATTTGGGATTTTTAATGGGGAATGAAAGTGTGAAACCCGTTGTCACCAAACTTCAGGCTTTGGTAGATGCGACGATCCCCAAAACCAAGATTCATGTGAGGTTGCTACTGGGATTAGCTGGTTATTACCGCTGCTTTATCCCTGAGTATGCCACAGTGGTTAACCCTTTAGTCAACCTCACCAAAAAGAGTGCACCAAATTTGATTAAATGGTCAGTGTCAAGGGGTGTTTGATACTGTTAAGGGAAGACTCTGCCAGGCTCCCACTCTCATCACTTCAGATTTCACCAAGAGATTAATACTCCACACCGATGCATCGGATGTGGGTTTGGGTGTGGTCTTTTCCCAAAAGGTTGACTTAGTAGAACACCCGATATTGTATATCAGTAAAAATATGCTATGCGGGAAAAGGAGTATTAGGCCATTAAATATGCTACTGACTCTATACAATACTACCTGCTGGGACACTCATTTGATCTTGTCACAGAACAAGCCCCACTCAAGTGGTTTAGCACAGTGAAGGATAGCAATGCCCGGAAAACTCGGTGGTATCTGGCATTGCAGCCAATCATGTACCGCATAGTACATCGTGCAGGGAAAGACCACCAAAATACGGATTATTTTTCCTTGGGGTGAGTAATGGGAAAGGTAGATTCAGCCGAGTGTTCCTTTGACTCGACTCTGAGCAGTGGGATATGTGACAGAAAGACAACGATTCTTGGCGGTAAATCTCCCTCCCGACCTGTGAGGGCACTAAGTAACGGGAACAGAGTACCCTGGACTGCTTGGCCTCACACTTTGTTCCTAGGATTAAAAGTAAGTAGGTCATTCAGAAAAGAGGCGGAGCTTTAGTACATTAACTCATTGAAATTATGTGGCAGCCATGGATTGGAGGAGCTGCTGCAATCATTTACCAAGGGGTCATGAGTGATGGTATAAGTAGGGGTCGAAGTGACATAATCTGTTCCTTCGTTTTGGTTATTGCAAAAGAACCCCGAAGGACCTGATGATTTGTGTATATGTATCATGAGTTTTTGTTTGTTTGTCTAACTGTGTCTTGTTATTATTAGATGGCTAACACGTTCCGGAACTTTCGCCAAAGAGCCAGCACAAACCCGGAACAGCAATGCACAAGTATCATGTAGAACCACTTGCACCACTAGCACTAATTCACGCACTAACCAGACTTGTGTATGTGTTTTGTGTTTTGTGTGGGGGTATAATAAACGGGACAAACCCAGGGATTACAAATTAATTAATACATACTGCTGTATTACTTAACATCATTTTATTGTTTACTGTTTGTTTTGCCGTCAAGCACTGGACATAAAAATATCACTAAACAAACTTTGCACCTGGATTATAATTGTTTGTCTGTTCATTGATCACATGCACCTGCACACTATTAACCACTTTGCCACACCAAGTAATTCAGTGTGTCAATCTGGGGCTATGCAGGAACCTGTCTTTGTTCTGTATATACAGACGCACATACAAGCACAAGTACAAAAGTCCACATTTGTACTTATACAACCATTGACATGATTCTTGTTATTTATTAATAATTTTAGTTGAGATTTTGTTGTGTATTTAACTTGTTTTATACACAACTATAACCTAAGAACGACACGTACATACCAGTAACCAGTACTCTGGTTAGTACTTTCTGTAAGTTTTCTAAGTGTTCTATATCATCAGCTCCCGTCACAATTATATAATCCAGGTAACACTGTGTACGTGGTATTCCTTGCAGCACTTGATCCGTGGCCTTTTGCCAGATCTGATGCTAATGAAATACTGAACACTAATGGTTGTACTGAAAAAGGCCCTTGTCAGTGTTAATTGTAAAAAATGTCCTGTCTGTTTCTTCCACTTCCATTTTTAGGTAGGCTTGAGCCAAATCAATCGTTGAGAACAGTGCGCCCCCTGCCAGTGAGGTGAAAATGTCATCAGTGCGGGGTAGAGAGTATTGATCAGTACAAAGCTCAGGGTTCACTTGAAATCACCACAAATGCACACTTCTCTTAATTACAGGCAGTATTGGCATTGCCCAGTCAAACCAGTCCCCCTTAGACAAAATATTTGCCTCTTCTAAACATCTGAATTGAGCTTCTACTTTGAGGAATATAGCGTAGGACATGGGGTGTGCTTTGTGAAACCTTGGCTGAGTATCGTTCTAAAGCACAATCTTGGCTTTCCAGTGCTTCAGAGTACCAATGGCATCTTGGAAGACTTATGCTGACTGGTTTAACAAACCAGACAGTTTATCCTTTGAAAAGCTGTTACTGAGTTCTGGTGCTACCTGCAGGGCTTTAATGGAATGCCAGTCTAGCTGAATTTTCCTCAACCATTCATGGCCAAACAAAGCTGTTCCCCTATGTTTACTTACACACAAATCCAACAGGTACTTGGCACTGTAGTATGTCACAGAAATCCTGCCTACCAGAGATATCTTTTCTCCTGTATATGTTTCCAGCAATATTGGAGTCGGCTGCAGTTTTAAATTTAGGAAACGTGCCATGTACTCTTTGTGAGAAATGACTGATAAGGCAGACCCAGTGTCTAACTCCATTTTAAGTGTCACTCCCTCAACTTGTGGTGTAATCCACATTATTTTGGCCACATTATATAAAGAGTTCAAGGCAAGATAAACCCTCCTCAGTTTTATCTGTATCTGTTTTTGGGATATCTCTTCTTTTCCACAACTGTGGGGTTTTTACATTAGCCGTTGCTTTACACATTATCTGAATAGGGCCTTGTTTGTTACACTGTCTGCACCCTTTGTCTTTAAACCAACAATTGCTTGCATCATGCAATGTCTTCTCGCAACCAAAACAAACAGTTCCTTCTACATTTTGTTTTACAGCAAGTTTGTGTGCTGCATATTCCACTGTTGCTTTCTGTTGTGTCTTTTGTCTCCATCGACACGGCTATTTCAATGGCGCGGTTTACAGTTAGATCTCTTTCAGTCAAAAGGCATCCGGGGCAATGGTTTTCAAGCAATGACTTTGGTCGGCGCCGTGTGACTGACAAGGCAATTTAAAGGCAGATCCTTAACCGTTACGAGTCACTGCTCGACAGCTGCCCTCAGATCTTCTAGAAATTGTATCAAAGTTAAAATTACTAAAGTGATTTCAATTATGTTAGCGAAAGTCGTAAATGGTCACCAGTGGACTTCTGAGATCACTGTAAGTTAAACATTCAATTTTGTTTTAACATACGGCTTCAAAGGCGTCTGTTAGAAGTACGTAGCCGCGACAATCTACATGACATCGGCTTTCTTTTTTGATGTATTGCTAGTTTACGAAAGAAAAACAGCTTTCCACATAGCAATCGAAATGTTCAATAACAAGGTCAAAAACGTGTATGTTTCCGGGTTAGAAGTTACGACGATAGTTTTTGCTTGCTCAAGGGTGTGTCCATCTCTTTTCGTAACGAACGAGTTTACGTCAGAAAAGCAACAAACACACCGCTAACATTGCCCAAACCCTCACAAGAAATTGTTCTGACCAACACAAAAAAATATTTGTGAGAGAAGATGGATTTTTTTTTTTTTTTTTTTTTTGTGCGCAAAGCAGATCTAACAAACATATTTATCGTTTTTCTACTATACAACTGCAAGACCACTAGGGCAGCTGGGATATCAAAATCATCACTGCAGATCAGATACAGGATTTAAGAATCTGAATCTGATTTTACAGAAAATATTTTTGCAGCATACTGTCTGTTTTAACGCACCACCGTTTTGTGAGAATTTGATTACTGTGACACTACAGTCAGAATACTTTCTTTGACTGCTTGAACAAATGCCACCTTTCAGAACACTGTTTGTGGTGCCACATTATGAATGTTTTTTAAGTTTTTTCTTTAGATATTTCCAGCCCTTCACTCCATTTTCAGTGAAAGCGGCATCGTTTGGACTTATTAAAAAGTGCCTGCAACGAAAGCAGAAAACTACATCTGCTTGCTTACTGTACTGTAAATATGAAAACGTATTTTGATATTCTGATGAAAATGAATGATTTTTCTTACCAAAGACAGTTTTCAGATACACAGGTAAACAAGGCTATGATGGTCATGTTGCAGTATCACCAGGGTTCAAAATAGAGGATTTAGTTGTATTTCAGTGTCATTCAAGGAGACAGTGCTTGGCTGGTTTGACGTTCATTCATCCTGTCAATCTGAGCACCATATAGATATTCAAAAGTTTACAATAAGAGTGCAGTTTTTTTTTTTTTTTTGCAAACATACCTTATGAATATGTTGAATGCCCCTTGTTTATAAGTACGATAGTGAGTGTAAATTTAGATGCTTAATAATCAGTAGTATTAATAATTGATTTCAATTGGTGTGAAGTGATGGAAATTGTGTTCGAAATTGGTATATGTACTGCAGGACTGCAGAACAGGTTAACGGATTTCAAGGTTTTTAGAAACAGTGCAGCTTGTTATCCTTACTGTTTTTCTAATTTGCTTAAATAAGCGTAACATGTTTTAAGGTACAAGCTAGTGCTGTGTTTAACTTCATTTATTTGGCTGCCTTATGTTGGAAAAAAAACAATGTCAAATATTTATGTAGCATCCCTGAGTGGTTTTGAGGTCTGTTTTGTGCTATAAATTATTATACAAGTTCTCAAAAAGACGCAGGAGAATAAATCCAGTTTACAGATTTTATTTGTGTCCTTCAGTCCAACTATTTTTCAAACTCAACACAATGAATGAAATTGTGGTGTGTGTGTGTGTGTATCTTACTGTACATTGTTAGTGTGCAATGTGGAATAGCCTCCCCAAACAAAAGACTCACGTTCCGGGGATGCCGGCCATATTATATATATATATATATATATATATATATATATATATATATATACACACACACACATACAGGTAGTGGACAAAAAAATGGAAACATCAATGTAAAGTCATTTAATATGGCGTTGGGCCACCACGTGTGGCCAGTACAGCCTGTATGCGCCATGGCATAGAGTCTACCAGCCTCTGGAATTCTGCCGGAGGGATGCGGCACCATTCTTCCACGAGAAAGTCATTCAACTCACGCCTGGTTGATGGAAGTGGAAAACACTGTCACAGGCGTCGTCCCAGAATATCCCATAAATGCTCGATTGGGTTCACATCTGGTGACTGAGAAGGCCATGACATATGGATAACATCATTGTCATGCTCATCAAACCATTGGGCGACCACATGTGCTCTGTGGATGGAGGCATTGTCATCCTAGAAGACACCCCCCATGGAAGAAAAGAAATGCTGCAACATGGGGTGAAAATGATCACTCAGAACCATTAAGTAGTGATTAGCATTGACGTTGCCTTAAGGAAATGAGTGCACCCAAACCATGCCAGCAAAATGCACCCCACAACATCACAGAACAACCAGAACCCTTCACTGTTGGAATTAAGCACTCAGGACTGTAGAGTTCTTTAGGTTAGTGCCACACGTGTACTCTTCCATTTGTCGAGAACATGGGGAAGGATGATTCATCTCACCATATCACATTTCTCCACTGCTCGGTAGTCCATTGCCTGTGCTCTTTGCACCACTGGATTCGCAAACGTGCATTGCCAGGTGTGATGAGCAGTTTGTGCACTGAAACCTGATTATGGTATCCTGCTCTGTGGCGTTCTCGGTGGACCATTTTTGATGAAACTGGCTACTCGCGCCCCAGGTTGAAATTTGCAGTCAATTGATCTGCAGTTGCTCGTCTGTTTTGCCTTGCACTTTGAATTAACGGATATCATGATCCTGAAGTATTCTCTTCCGCCCACTGTTGTCCTTTGCTGATGATGTCTTTCCCTCAGAGTTCCATGCCAACATCACCTTAGACACTGTTGCTCGTGAAACATCAGCAAGCTGTCTTGGTCACTGAAGCTCCAGCCAAACGCGCCCCAACAATCACCCCTCTTTCAAAGTCACTGAGGTCTCCTCTTGCAACCAGGCCTGTCCAGCATTTTTATACATGACCCTAAGCATGCTGGAATGTTATTTGCTTAATTATGCATGAGCCACAATTGTGTGGAAGCCCTTGCGCTTTCAATATACTTGGTGTCCTTCATTTACCCAGGTGTTTCCATTTTTTTGTCCACTACCTGTAGGTTTTGTTTTTCAAAAGCACAACTTGTTTTTTAACATGTTTTGCCATAGTTATTGTTCTGGATTTTTAAATTATTTTACATAGCATTTTTAGTTTTAATTTAATTTAACTAGTTTAACAGTAGTTTTCCATGCACAGTAATTGGCTGAACTCTAGCCCCTCCTCCTTCCCTGTGTGCCTTCTGAGCCGGCAAATTGAGGCTTGTTTAATTTTTTTTTTTTATCGACTCGCTTAAAATGGGAAAACCTGGTGGGGAGCACGACAGACGAATTTGAAATGGCAGAAATGACAAAATGACTGCTTCCTAACGCAATTTGTCAAGGCATTGAATAAAGGGGAGGCATGCCTTGATTTGGTATTTTCAAATAACAAAGACAGAATAACAAACTCAGATCACAACATGATCTTATTTTAAGTGCTAGTTAAAACCCGAAAAATAACAACTAAAGCTAATGTTTATAATTTTAAAAAGGCAAACTATGAGGAAATGAGACCAACAGAAGCAGACTGGAGTAAAATACTGAAAACATCCACAGAAAAAGGATGGCCATTTTTCAAAAATGTAGTACTAGAGGCGCAAAACAATTACATACCAAAGTAGACAAGTCAAAGTCTAAAACAAAATGGCCAAAATGGTTTAACAGATCAATTAAAAAAAAAAAAATGTAAAAACGCATTTTACAGAGACCAAGAACAAAGTACATGGAAAGAGTACTTGCAACTGCAAACACAAGTCAAAAGGAAATTAGAAAGACCAAGAGAGATAGAAATCAGCAATGCCAAGGGGTCTAAAACCAACTCCAAAAAGGTTTTTTCCAATATTAATAATATTAATATTAATAATACATTCAAGGAGGAAGTAAAATGTCTAAGAGATACAAATGGCAAAATCATATATGAAAAAAAAAAAATATATATATATATATATATATATATATATACACACACACACACACACACACACACACACACACACACACACACAAACACACTCTACCGGTCAGTTTTAGAACACCTCCAATTTTTCAGTTTGTATTGAAATTTACGCAGTTTAATGTCTCAATGTACTGTGAAATTAAAGCATAGAACAAATAAACAATTGGAGATAAAAAAAAAAGAAATCATGGAATCATTTTGTTTAACAAAATTTAATCTAAATTTTTGACTCAAAGTAGCCACCTTTTGCAGATATAACAGCTGAACACACTTGTGGCATTCTTTCTACAATGGAAATCAAATATTGTTCAGAAAGTTCTTCCCAACACTGTTGCAGAAGTTCCCACAAATGTATTGCACTTCTTTCCCTGTCCAGTTCATCCCAAACCAGCTCAATGGGGTTTAAGTCTGGAGACTGCTAGCCATTGCATGATTTGAAGCCTACCGTCTTGTTCTTTTCTTCTAAGGTAGTTCTGACATAGCCTGGAGGTATGTTTTGGGTCATTATCTTGCTGTAGGATGAACCCCTGACCAACTAGATGTATACCAGAGGGTATTGCATGGCGCTGCAAAATGTTGTAGCCGTTTTGGTTCAGGGTGCCACTCACTCTGTGTAAGTTGCCGACTCTGGATCCAGCAAAAGAGCACCTGACCATCACGCTTCCTCTTCCACGTTTGACAGTTGGTGTCACACACCGAAGAACCATCCTTTCGCCTACTCGATGGCATACAAAAACCCTGCGTGATGAACCGAACATTTCAGATTTTGATTCATCGGTCCACAAGACCTTCTTCCAGTCTTCAGTAGTCCACTGGCAGTGCTTCATGGCCCAGGCAAGCCTCTTTTTCTTATTTTGCCATCTTAGCAATGGCTTTCTTACTGCCACTTGACCTGTCAAACCTGCAGCTCAAAGTCTTCTCTTCACAGTTGAAACTGAGACTTGCTTACTTCGACTACTGTTTAGCTGTTGTCCTGTGAGCCACCTATCACGCAAGCTGTTGACTCTCAAAAACTTGTCTTCTGATTCTGTTGTGGCTTTGGGTCTGCCAGACCTCTTCCTGTCAGAGTTTCCTCCATTTTCCAAGTGCCTTTTGATGGTGTTGGAAACTGTATTCCCTGACACCTTGGCTTTCTTTGCAATTTCTCTAAAGGAAAGATCTACACTTTTAAGGGTTATAATGGTCTGTCTGTCTTCCTTTGTTAAATGCCTTTTTCTCACCATTATGATAGCAATATACTACTTCCTGCAGTACAATACTGTCCAAATAATGCTTAACAGGATGTAGTAACACAGTCTGTTCCAATACTGCTTTTATACAGACAGAGGGTTTGTAAGTAATCAACAAAAGTTGGGACAGCTGTAGGAATTGTTAGCATCAACTTTCAAGGCTTAACTTACTTCCATTGCTGCAGAACAGCTGTAAGTTGTTAACCCATTACTTGTTCCCTGAAAAAGGCCTTTTTGTATAACTCTGAAATGTACATTATTTTTCAGTTTTTGGTAACCTAAACTTTTTTTTAACCTCTGGCAGTTTACCGCTTACCTTTGTACCATTTCAGGTTATTCACTGGACTTGAACTGCTTAAATTTCAATAAAAACTGGAAAAATGGGGGTGTTCTAAAACTTTTGACCAGTAATGTGTGTGTGTGTGTGTGTGTATATATATATATATATATATATATATATATATATATATATATATATATATATATATATATTGTGATGATGTGTATATACCAAACGTCAATTTGGAGGCTTTTGGACCCTGGGGATAGCCACACACATTGTATGATGACAAATGTAACAATTGCTTAATTGTATAGTTAATGTAACAATTGCTTAATTGTATAGTTAATGGGCAAATGCTGATCAGATGCGAGTGATCAAGTTGGGGTTAAAAAGGTTTTCAGTTGGTGTGTTCAGGGGAGAGAGAGAAAAGAAACTGAACAGTGGAAAGGTGTGTCGGACAAATAGAGTTGTCTGTTAACGAAACAAAGGTACGGGTTCTGACAAAAGTGCTTGAATGTGATTTGGATTAGGTGATTTATGGAATTAATTTAAACAGGGGAACAGGCTTACCCTGCCCTGCATTAGATAGAACTACTATTAACCAGTTTAGTTAGCGCCTAAAGAAGGGCTAGGTTTTGTTTTGTGTTTTTGTTTGTTTGAAACATCAGTTTGCTAATAAACGTACGCCACGGCGTTTAAAGAGCACTTCCATTGTATCGTGTGTAATTAAAGAGACAGACACCTGTTTGAAAGAACAACACGGACTCCGGCTGAAAAGGTCAGAATACATCACAATATATATTCAGTTAACATAAATAACTACTTAAGCCTATTAATTAGAAAATAACATTTTTTTTCTGTTTTCATAGGTATATTATGACCGTATCTCAGATGGGGGTGCGTGGTAGTCGTGGTAGATTCTTTGGAAAGGGGTACGGGGCCCTAAAAGGTTTGAAAACCACTGTCTTAAAATGACAGCAGCAGTTGTTGTGTATCGCTGCTGCTGTGCTGACGAGACTGATTTTTAAAGCCATTCCAGATTGATCAACAAGTGAATTACTTAATTCGCAGGTAACCTGGTTAAAGAGAGGGGTGATTAGCAGTGGCAAACGGTGTAACTACTCGAAATACTACACGTGAATATTACGAAATCAAATCAACAAACCAGGG
This sequence comes from Polyodon spathula, assembly GCF_017654505.1. Classification (NCBI taxonomy): domain Eukaryota; kingdom Metazoa; phylum Chordata; class Actinopteri; order Acipenseriformes; family Polyodontidae; genus Polyodon; species Polyodon spathula. The sequence continues at coordinate 23,692,993 of NC_054547.1, forward strand.
CACAAAGCAAACGTGAATAAAATAATAAACATGTCCTTTCATATACTAAAACGAGTACAACATACATAGAAGTGCTCAAAAGAAAATGTGATTAAATAAATAAACTTGCAAATAATAATAAAGAAAACAAACAACTATGACTACTAAAGTGTAGCCTTACAAATGCATTCATTAAAATTATTCACTATAATATCAGTGACCCTATTTTTCTAAAACAAAAAAAAATCCTCTCTGAGGAAGAGACTTTTTTCAAAGACTAAAAGTAAAAATCTAAATGTAATGTACCCACCACAATATGGCCTAGAGATAGTGACGTTGATGTCCAAAGAATATTGTGGCAACATATCCCATTTGCTGAGCTGACAGAAACCCTCCATTTCAGGGTTGCACAATAACATTTTGTCGGATCCATAATTAATAATTAAACATTATGCTTCTGTGGCAAGATTTATTTAATTGAGCTTCAAGCAAAAAGAAGCACACAAAAATCATATACATTTTTTAATTATATCCAATGTGCTACTGAAGGGAAAATCCCTATTTTAAGTGGTACCTACTGGTAATGTTCAACGGAATAATAAGTCAGGTTGTTACTGTCTTTCTTTTTATAAGAGGAACCAAATGTTAGGGGAAAAAAAACAAAATGATGGTGTTGAGCTTCTCGACCCTGATAAAGAACAGAGTCTGCTTCTGCTGATGTCAAACGTTCTTAGACTGGCTGAAAAAGCTCTCGAACATCTACTTAAATTGCTCCACGAACATTTCCCATGATTAGCTCTGACAACACAATATCCTTTTCAAAAAGCCTATGGAGAGTTTTGACATTATGAACCTAATTTTTACTGTTCATTTAGTTCAAACTACTTGGGAACCAGGCAAAATTGTCCAACACAATGCAGTGCATGTACATCTGATTTTGATGCAGATTTAAATTTGAATAGTGCCTGTTTTTCTTGTGATGAGTGTATCCTCTCAGATTAAAAGAGCTTCTGGAGTATCATAATTTCAATCTGTCCAAAAAAAAGTCAGACTGGAGGGTGTATGTAGTGATATACAATATGGAGAAGAGTACCAGAAGATTGATCGAAGTGGAGAGTTAGAGGAGGATGATCTGACCGTGCTCTGGAACTCTGATGGAATTCCAGTTTTCAGAAGTTCAAAATACCAGATTTGGCCAAAACAGTGTCTACATGTTGTCTCTCTTTGTGACCAAGGCTTTGTCATTGGAAACAAAAGACACACAAAGTAGGGAACATCTTTCAAAAGTGTATTTACTGGTTTGTAGTTCTGATTTTGTTGCCCGGCCACTTATCAGAAGGTGTGTATGGCTGTGATGTTTGTAGCATATCCTTATAGCAGACCAGAGCCTGCCCATAGAACGGAGGAAGAGCATTATAACATACAGAGAGAGGCAGTGTTTGGGGTTCAGAGTCCATTTCCATCTCCTTTAATAAAGCTTGACAAGTTCCAGGTGATTAATGGCTTTGTACCAGAGTATCAGCATAGTTTCTGCCTAGGTATAACTAGACCACTAGCTGGTTCATGGTTTGATTCTTGTGGTCATGAAAATGGGTGGTACACAGGAACTAAAATTCAACTGATTGACCAGAAGTTGACAAAGATTCAGCCGCCTGTAGAGGTGACTAGAACACCACGATCATTACTGGATTGAAAAAAACTCTGAATGGAGGGATTTCCTTTTGTTTTATGCATTGTGTGTGTTAGATTGTGTTTTGCAAATAAATAAATAAATACATCTGGAATGTTTTTCTTGTAGTTTATGGTATCTATGTTCTTCAAGAAAATGTAAAACTGTGTGATGTGGACTTGGCCGAATTAGCGCTAAAGTCTGATTACAAATTCATGGAAATGAACATGTGACACTTAATCTTCACTTGTTAACACTGTTAGAAACTGGGGACCTCTTTGGGCAACCTCAATATTTTCATTTGAATAATTTAACGGAACACTTTGTAAGTACTTCAGTGGTATATGCATGTCCCAGCATAGATTGTTGAGGGATTCTTAACGCGGAGAAGTTAACCACAGAAGGATAAAAAAAGCATAATGAATGAGGATGGGTAACAGTTCTACTGTGAACTACAGAACAACAATACAGAAACTGCCAATTCTGAACATTTAAATGAAACTGTAAGAGTCTTTGGTCCTCCTGCAGCACAACACAATATTTCTGTCCTGCATAAACTTGCAATTGAGCAATCACTGGGTGTAAGGTCAGACAGTTACTGATATTACAATTGGTTCATCATGAATGGCATGCTGTTTCATTCCTACCAGAGGATCAGAATAAAAGAAACAGCTTGATTGTAGAGTTAAATGATGGAATGATTTGCAAAATTAAAGGCCTTGTAACTTTCAAACCTCCATGACAATTCAGCAGCTGGTCACTGTAGGAGAATATGTAGAGATTCACAATAAAATGTATATATACATTGCAGTTTATCCATACAAATGCATACAAATTGAATTAACTGAGAAAACTCTTGTAATTCCACTTCCAAATCCATTTAGTTAGTTAACCCATTAAGTTTTCCAGCATGCATATTAAACAGCAAGCAGTTGAAGGGTTGAAGAGCATAAACAGCATCATTTTACCAGGCAAACTGAAACTCTGGTGCTTTCAGTTTGGTCTACTGCCAAGACTGCTTTAGCCACTGACTGTGTATGAGGTTTCCTTAACAACAGTCGAGAAGCTGGAAGCTTTAATCAGTTCATATGTCAGAAAATGGTTGGGAGTTCCACACTGCCTCTGCAGAGTAGGACTTTATGGCAAAGGAATACTGCAGCTACCAGTCTCAGCTCTAACCGAGGAGTTTAAGTGCACCAATGCCAGATGCTGTGATGCCAGAATCACTGTCGAGTCCTCTTGGATGTGTCGAAGGCTAGTCGACGAAACACAGAGGATGGAAGGTGCCCACTTGAAGACCGCAATGGGTTGATCCCCAGAGCCAGCATCGCAGCCATTGTGTGTGCCAATGCGCTGGGGAGGCAAAATAAGCTGATCCCTGGAGCCAGCATTACACTTCAGCCATCAACACCAGACAGAAGGATATCTATCATCAGATGGAAAGCAACGCAAATGGATGGGGAGATGCAGATGGATCACATTAGTTTACTGTAAAGCTACATCTTAGTTGGCACTTTTATTGGCAAGAGCAGAGTTCAAATCAGCATGAAGTTTTAACATCTACTCTTATGTAATTGAAATAATTATTAACAGAATAAATAACTGAAGTAACCATTACAACTTTTTCTTTTTTTTTTTAAACTTATGGCCTGCCACATTATTAGTTTATAACTCATTTTTCTTCCTCTTAGCATGATTGCAATACACGTCGGGCAAAATATTTTGGCATAGCTTGGTTTACTTTCTATGGTTATTGTTGCCATAACAACTGTGTATGCCATTTTTCTTCCAAACTGGAAACTAAGGTATATTATGATCAGACCAAGTCGTGATTAGATTTTGCACCAATTTGACCTCTAAACAAATGGCAGCCATTTTTTAAATGTGTTTGTTTTGTGCTCGCTGCCTCCGCTGTGTCATCTTATAATGCTTATAACTTAAAAATAACAGCTTTTTAAAAGGGTAATATTTTAGATGGGTTTTTTATATAAATGTAATGCATCTGTGGAAGGGTGGTGGGTACTTCACTGACATAGGAGACATACAGCTGTACTTGGAAACACCACACAGATGCCCAGTTTTATTTGCAGGGTGTTTTTTTTTTTTTTTTTTTTTTTTTTTTTACTTCTTAGCCCACAGAGGGCGCCGTTGACCATGGTCTGCCTACCAACGATGATAAAAACAGAACCACGGAAATACCACAGGTGGTACAGGTCAAGTGCAGATGCACTTACAGGTGCTCAAAACAATAATCCAAAAAACAAAGATGAAAAGAAAACACAATAATCAAAACTACAAACAAAAGGTGCTGCACTCAGAGTTACTCCAGCTGTTGCTACCCGCACGGCCCGGGTCTCCTGTTCTCAGCCTTTTATAAACACACAGGGGTCTGCCCATGGTTTTTTCACTTGCATTCCCGGTTTGTCTCTGAGCTGGCCGTTCTCGGCCCGAGCTTCCGTACCCCTGGTACGTCCTAGGACAGACCTGAGGAAACAGTAGAGGGAAAGCCCACACACTTCTCTGTGTCACTGCCATAACCCACAGGCAGATATTGGACGACTACTGCCCTCTTCCTGCAGGACTATGAATACACCAGCAGAGTCTCCCCCTTTTGCAGCGCCCTAGTGTCTTTAGTTTATGAACAGCTGTACAACATTTTTTGCAGTTCATTTGCAGGTGTTGAGCACAACTGTTAGATGAACATGTCTAACTTTTGGAAACATTAATAGTGTAGCGTTGTCGGTTAACGCAGGCAGGCGCATCACACAGGGAGATGCAATCCACACACAGGCATAGGGCGGGAGCAAACCTGAACCTGCACTAAAGCATCGTGCCAATACCGCAGGGGTGCACCAGTTCCACCACTACCTGTGCGGCCTCCCTTTCATCACCGTCCGCACTGACTGTGCAGCCCTTCAGTGATTACTGACCTTCCGGGAGACGGCGCTCTTGTACAGCAGTACTGGTGCTATGCTGGAGTTGCAAAAGATTCCAGGTTTGCTCCCACCCTCCGCCTGTGCGTGAATTATCTCGGAGGAGTTTGGTGATAAAATGAGTGATCAGGAGAGGATTTATCTGTATGCATGTCTATAAAAAGGTATGTGAAATACAGCGAACAAGGGGTGGGGTTTGGCTGGAGATGCAGTACAGATTTCCTTTTGATATGTAGGGCCTTTTGAAACTATTTCACTCTGGTGGGGGAAAAAAAAAATGTAAAATAAACAGCGCAGGTGAAAATAAAATTGGATCCAACGCACTTGACAAGCGCTGAATAAAAGGACCGCTAAAGGGTTAACCGTTTAAAGTTTGGCCTGTCTAAGCCCAGAATTACAGCGTGTGGCAACCTTTCCACCACCCCCACTATGAGGTGGCTTTCTATCAGTACTATCGATACATATGCTTTTAGGGTAGGGTATGTCACCATATTTCTATGAATATAGGAAATCACCACCTGGCCTTGTGGCTGCCACAACACACCGCTATAGAGGGCTGATTGAATTAAGATCTGTGCACACCCTGAGTTCACTAAAGCCTGGGTACTCGCCTTACCAACCATCACATCAATACTACAAGACCCCCCCCCCCCAGCTGAAGGAGAGGTGGTGGGACCTGCTGCTTGGTGGGGAAGGAGAACTCAGTAGTCCTGTTCGACTGGAGACCAGGGAGTCCTCGTAGTCTTCCACCAGTTTGACTGTGGCCTCTAGGGTGTCGGGGTTGTGGCGTCGAATCCATCCTTGGCTCTTGGCACCAACCACATGGCAAAACTGCTCCAACTCAATGGCTTCAGCTATTTGCACTCCTGTTTTGTGGGCGGGCTGAGCCAGTGAACCATGTGGTCACACAGTTGTTGAGCAATCACCCTGGGGCGGGTCCCCCAAAAACGCACCTGATGTGTTTCCACTGTGATGTTCAGGGGTTGGAGCGTTGCCCTGACAAGGTCGTACTGGTTAGCCTCCTCATTAGTCACTGCCTGACAGGTGGCGTTGTCTTCCCCACTTTAACAGGAGTCCAGCTGACTGGCCCAGCATTCATTAGGCCATAACGTGGTGGTAGACCGCCACTCAAAGGCAACCAAATACCCCTCCGGGTCATCCTCTGCTGTTATTTTCTGCTCCCCTGCTTTAGAGGGTGCCATCACAGGTCCTGCTAGTGACTGGGGTGTGTTTAGGAGTCCAACCCTCTCAATCAGCGCTGTGTATCATTCCTCTTTCCATCACTCCTTCTCCTCCTGTCCGAGCCAGTGCGTGCGACAGCACTGTTAATGCAGTGACATCCATATCCGTGTTTTGACACCATGTGTGAACAGGTAGATTGCAGTGCGCAGGTGTAGATGGTGCCGTGCTCAGGAACAACACAAGACAGTTAAAGTTGAACGAAACAGCTCCTTTATTTGGCGGTGTTGTGGGCTCGCAATTCTACACAATGTGTATTGCAAAGGTATTACCAAGGGGTACAGTCCCAAAAAACAAATAAAACAAACAAACATGGTCACAAGTCCAGAACGAGTGCTTATCAGTGTATGCGGTGAAGTACAGTGAATGGTGAACAGTGGTGAAGTGTTGTCCGAGTGTAGAGCTGGCCTCGTAACGACAGCTCCCAGTGATTAACCGTCTAACAATAACAAACAAGTAACAATTAGACAGACAGAATACAGCACGTAAACTCTCAGTTCACTTTTACTCCTTCCTGGTTCTTTTGTAAAACCATAACAAAAGGACCAGCTCGCTTCGTCACTTCCCCCGAAATACCCTTAGTCACGCCCCCTTCATCAGGAAGTGCAATCACATATCCTCCAATCCATGACTGACACATCACCTACCGTATTTAAAGCGATGACTTCTGGTATTGTGACTCCACCCCCTTCCTGGATGGCCAGATTCCAACTGACCCTGGAATGAACTGCCAAACCATCCAGCGCAGGGCACACTGTTCCTGTGATCCAGTGCCCACACAGGTCGGGACTAGGATTCATTTGCTCACACAAATGTATTTCTGTACAAGTTAAAATACCACGTTTGAAATGAAATAAAACTAGGAATCTAAAGATCAATTACAAATGACAGCATGCTAGTTGTTCTTGTATCATTCATTGTTCATTTTAAAATATAAAAATGCAGTCATGGTTTTATAATTGAATTAAGAGGATAGTGGTTTTTATTATATATTTTAAACTTTTGGTTGAATATTTTATTAAATGTTGTACATTTTAGTTAGAGAACCTATATAAATATTTTGTCAAAAACACTGCACACTAAAAGGATGGGTTTTCTGATTATATGGGTTGTTTTACCTACATAACAAAGACACCAAGCATACTGCATCTAAAGTAAAAAAAAAACATATTTAAGTGTATCAACAGCACAGTGTTAATATTATGAAAGTATACAAATTATACTTTCAGTGTATTAAGTACACTAGTAGTAATTCAATATAAAGTATATTATGCAAGTATAATAAAAGTACACTTAGTACATTAAAGTATAATTTAAGTATATTAAGAAGTATACCAAGTACTATTTTTTCACAAGGGTATGGCTGAATGGAAGCGTGTGAATGCCTCTGACATCGCACAGCAGTTATGGCTGTGGCGTTTTCTTATTCTTTATGCAGTCAATTATTTGTGACACAGCTGGTAGACTTGGAATTTAAAGTAAAAATGTTCAGCTGAACATCGCAAACCACTTGTTAAAGCATATCGCCAATAAACTAAAAAACAGCTAAAATTAAAAATAAACAGTTAAAAAAAATTGAACCAAATGTTCTAGGAATGCAGCTATTTTGATTACTATATACGTGTCTTCAATTGAAAACAGAAATTGCATAAATGTAGTCAAAAAATACCAAAAAGTACAAGAAATCAAAATCGAGTGTCTGTGGAATTAACAGGATACAAAGGAGATTAATTACATGAAGACAAACAAGTGATGTGTGTGGCATGCAGGAAGAACTATCGTATACAAGAGGTCCATTATAATATCTGATGATAATAAATTAAGTCGCTCACGAAAATAACAGCTAGAAAGACTCAGCAGTTACAGCAGCAGACAACACAGAATTGACCGGTATAGCTAAATGCGGAAGTATGACGTGCACGTAGCCAATTGTGCTTTGCTGGTGGTGACGTGAGTCTGAAAAAAAAAAGTTTCACAAAATCTTACATATAGACGATCTTTGGTTTCTCGTTAATAATAAAGCCAGAAACTTTCTGGCGTTTGTACGAGTACGCATGCGGACCCCTAATATACGTCATCTGTCTGTGCGCCTCGAGTATGGTTTGAATACAGCGCATGTGCAATATGAGGTCAATCCGTCGCCATTTTTGGAAGAGTGAGGAAGCGAGTTGGGGAACTCGCCTTTTAAACTTGGGGAGATCTGGAAAATAAGGAACAGTCCTTCTCAAACACACAGTGCTCGATCACTGCGTTTAATACTAATCGGTCATAACTACAAGCGAGAAACGACCAAAGGTTAAGACTCTGCAACGTGGCCTAATACCTAACCCTGGTTATTGTGGGCTTGCGTTAGAACTGACTATCGAGTGGGGAGCAGAACCCCGCGGCCCTGTCGGATCCAAATACATACCCCCAAAATAGTCCACACTTGTGCGGTGTCCGGGGTGGCAACAGTAACGAGCATAAAACACACAAGGAATACAACAACTATGGATGGAGAAGAGGACGAATTCTCCGGAAACCATTCAGGTAATTACGTTGGTCAAACAGGCATGTTTCTTAACATTAACCTAGCATCATCATCATCATCATCATCATCATAATAAACGTTCGGTTAAAAAGAAAGGCTGTGAATAAGTCAGTGTTTACTGTACCAGTGCAATTGTTTGCGTCAAACCAACAAAACTTGTGACTTTTAAAGTACATATTGTTGTTTAATTTGATATAGGTATTCATTAAGTCTACACTACCAATTTTAGGTAATTTATATTAGTAATCAGATTTGCGTGAAGTTTAAGGTTGTAGTTATGGATAACAGCTAGTTAACAGATCCCCTTCCCTTTTGACCGAAGCTTTTCCATGATTAAAGTTACACACTTAAGCAGTATCATTCGGATGTTATTTCATGGGTAGTAACAGTGACGAAAGCATCTGACAAATAGTCAGGTGCGTCTTATTCACATAAACAGGATTGAACTGCTATGCAATGGTAGCCTCATTTCCACCCCATCACTGAACACTGAAACAAGTCCTCCAATCCTGAATCTCTTGATATCAGTGACAGTGTTCACTGTGACGCTACATAAGTTTATACAGTTCCTCCACGCTACATAAATACTTAACCCATGTTTCTTTGCGCCTTACACCGGAATGAGACTTTTGAAACCTCGTGATTTTACATAGTCTAATAAACTGTATCTTCTCTGTTCTTACTGGTACCTTAACATGACAAACATCTTTCAAAACGCTTTGGAATTTTACTTTACATAGATCTGAATATTTAAAATTACCCAGTATTAATTTTATTGTTCGTTACCAATTTCATTTAAATTAATGGTGAAACATTAAGAAAAGCTAAATTACATCGGATCAGATCATTAAGGCCGTTCGATTACTTTAAATTACCATTAATTAATTTCAATTATAAAATCACTAACTTCAATTACGTGCATTTGTTCATTCAGAAAGCAGTTTTTACTGGTACTTCTATTGTTAAGTAGCACTCAGATTTGAGGTTTTCTTATGTTGCAAGTTTTTAAAAGCGTTAAGCCAGCTTTGATCAAGTTAATGTTTCTTCTGATTAAGTTGCATATTTAACACTTGTAAAATAGGCAGCGTTTTACGGTGTTAAATGCTTGTGCTGTAAACGACCCTACTCTTGATTGTTTAATATATTCTGAACCTACCATTTTAACATTCAGCAGTTTGTTGGATTAATATTCATTGTTTGTGAAATTAAACTAAGTTTAATGTCCACTGCAATTTAAAAGTTTTAATTAAACTTAACTTCTAATGTGGTGTTACAGCAGCAGGTGTAGATGAAGCTCAGTGACCATACAAACACCTGCCTAATACAAACAACTGTCTAATCTTTTCTAGGATCAGCCAACATTGAATCAAGTTTGCAAGCATGTATTAAAATAGCAGAACAAAAAGCTTCAATAAGTTACCACAATATTGAAGTTCTGTAGTTACTGTTTTTTTTTTTTGTTCAAATTTTAGTAATTCCTTCCAACACCATTCCCCTAGGTCAGTTTGATTTACAGTGCATTTCCATGAAGACTCATTACATTTGTGTTTTAAACTCCCCAAACTTTTCTTGTAGACCTGTTTCCATCTAGTTCATTTGTGTCTTTTTACCTGATTTGAATCCCCCTTAAGTCACAAACTTCTCTTCCCCAGCACCTGCTTCCATCTTACGTGATCTCCAGTCCATTGTATCTGGGTTTCTGAGATGGGGGGGCTTATAAAATGTCCCATCTTCCAATAGCAGACAAGCCTGGAGCTATCAGTGGAAAGTCACATTCAAATAGGAGGCCATGTGATTGCAATGTGAGATAGTCGTCTTTGTGCTTAGATAGTAACGAGGCACTTAGTTGAAACTTTTCCACTTATGTGCCACATGCTCTCTTATGCTCAATGTGGAAGTTAATTGTTATTCAGACTTTACATTTAGCCATACAGCTAAAATTAACGTACATGTGCACTAGCAGCTTTCACTTTATATGTAATCTACTTCCATTGGAAACCTGGATTAGGGATTATTGAACTTTATACCATGATTATACTTTTTAAATTTTTTTTTTTATAAGCTGAATACAGTGTTACTGCAGCGTATGAATGTATAATACAATTAGACTGTAGAAAGAATAAAATAATATAAGAGACATAAACCTTTTATTTTCCTGGTACCCCCGTTGTTCTGTTTTGCTTTTCTAAATTGAAATTATTTAATCAACAAGTTTCAAAGCAACTGAGGTGTTTGGCAGCATGTTTCAATACTTTCTGATAAGTCTAATTTAAAATGTCATGTAGCAATGGGCTGCAGCTCCCCTTGAAATTACTACCAAACACCCTTTCTCTAGTTTTGCAGCTTTGTTTGGTTTACTGCTTATTCCAGTTTCACAATGGTTCAGGACCTCAACTAAAATCTTATTTAATTTCAATACTTCTGCATTTTGCTTTTTTAGTATGTGCAGCATTATTGGATAGTTCATGAAATGTGAATTAGATCTGTAGTATTTTAACAGACGTGACAGACTCAACAACATTATTATTATTATTATTATTATTATTTTAACTCAAATCTCTAGTTTCATCGATCTCTGTTTGCGTATGAAACGGTTTTACAAAACCTAAAAAGACACGGTTATCTCTACTGTGGGCTGTCAGAATCAATCAGGTAAGTCTTGTCATAACTTTCTATTTACTATATTGAACTTATTAGCGGATGTTAATATGAACCGTCTACATGCAGAAAAGTGCATAATGAGCTCTTGAAAATGCAGCCGGCCAAGTGTTTAGACATACAGTTAAAAAGCATTCTCACAAAATGCCCTTTTCGGTTCGGTTTTATGTTTTGTCTGTCGTTTGGTTTGGAATTCTGTGAAAATGTCAGTTTCGGTTTGGGAAACTCCTAAACGTTGCATCTCTCCTGAGGAGAATTTGAATTGAATAGATGACCCTGGTTTGTGAAAGCTCAGTTGCACTAACCAGAAGTTTTCTGCTCCCACTTTGTTCAGATGATGGTGCCACTCCAGTGCAGGATGAACACGAAGGCTCTGATGCAGAAGAAGGTAGCCCTGCACAGCGCTCGGGCTCAGAGGCAGGCAGTGTAGGACTGCACTCGGAGGTAATCCTTCCCTTTCTCTGGTGGTTCCTGTGGCCCTTGGAGGTGGGAGGCATCAGCTCCTCTCACACATTAGCATTAAAGTGGTTGTAGCTAACAAAAGAATTCCCTGCTGTAAACTCTACCTGTTATGTACTTCTATTTGTTATGTAGGTTTCAAAGGTGCAGCTTTGAGTGAATCACAATTTACAGTATAGTAAAGCTGGTACTACACTTAAATAAATCTGTTTGCAAGTCATGCTTTCAGTTTGTGTTGGATTTCCTTGGTCATTCACTTGGAGAATGAAATTGTCCCCATGCTTTCAATGGCTTCTTTCCTGCCAGCCAGCCAACCAGCTGCTTGCCCTATTGACTGACATGCTCTCAGCCAGTAACATGACCCAGAAGACATGAACTATGTAGCAAACAGAAGTGCAGAGCTAGACAGATTTATGTAGCATTAGCTGCAATTGCTTTAATCTTAGGTTAACTGAGTTTGCTGCAGGTAAGATAGCCCAGGGTTAGTGTTAGTCACGTACTGTCAAACCTGTGACCCGAGTATCAGATTCTTTGGGTCATGTTTCTAATGCCTGAGTGTGCCTGCCATCAGCGTTCCCTCTAAGGCTAAAATGCGCACATTTTTTTTTTTTTTTTTTTACAGTAACTGACAACAAACTTCGCACTCAGTTCATTAACTTTCGCAAGTTATCATGAATATCAAATCTACTGGTACAGGGTGGGCAAAGCAGGCGTCTGGTGATTTTCTCCTGCAGCTCGGTGGTGCTCATGAACTTTACAGTTTAACTCGTCGTATAATAGAATACTAAAATCAGTGACACACAATCTTCCTGCATTATTTAGTATTATAGTAGTATTATAAACACAGGTAAACAAATAAAAATGACAATACTCACACTTTGACGACGTTTGTTTTATTTCCCTTTTAAAAAATGACCATTTTAGAAGCCATCTCAAGCATTTTGAAACTGATAAAAATGTAATCACATTGGTTGAAAAATACACATTTAAGTGTATAGTAATTGAAGAAGACAGACCTTGTCCAGTATTTATTTTTGCGAGTTTATTGATCACGTGACTTCACTGTCTCTGTTGAAATAACATGGCGGCTGCACCAGTGAAGAAAAAAAAAAAGCAATGTTTTACTAAGACAGAGCTAAAAGAAATCTGAATATCTGTATGAGGATGATGCAGTAGTATTCATAAAGTTTTGCAATAATTCATGCGCTCATGTATGAGTCGGTACATTAAATATCATAATGCCAGTCATAAACACGTAAAGAATAAGAAAGCAAATAAGATGGCAACAATGGCAAAGCACTGCATTCTATTCTGAAAAACTAAGACTGAAGGTACTGCACGCAAGGTGGCGCTTTCCCAAAGTAAACTAAATTCATTGCGTATTTCATTATTGTTTAGTTTATTTCTTTCCAAGCTTTTTTTTTGCCTTTTAATGAACCTGTAATTAATAATTTTAAACCATGGCCATTTCTTAATTGAATTATGTTTTCTGACAACGAAAAGCTGAAAACTATTTTTCTAGCTGTACAATCCTTAAAGGAATTGATCACTTTACTGTGTAAATGATGTAGTCACTACACTACACACCATTGGTTTCATAATACATAGCAATGAACCTGTTTTAGAGCAACGAATCATTCAACACGCCTTATATTTTTCATATTTTACCCTGGTTATTATTACAATGCCAGTAAAATGCTAAACTTAATTTGTGGAGTACTGTACATAGGATTACTCTCGCATGACATTGCTGGATTGTTACTAAACTGTTAATTTTTTTATTTTTATTGTAAATGCCAGCAATAAGCTAAACAAGTGTTTTTGAAAATGCCTTTATTTGTAACTATTGTGTTAGTGAAAGACTGTAAATATGATTCTCACAACTCTGCTGGACATTTGGTTTTATGAACTATTTTAATATAGCTCTTAGATTTTCCTGTTTTATTTTAATGCCAGCAATGAGCCAAGTGATGTCTATAAACATTGACAGGTTTGAAGTGTCTTCAGGTGCTTTACTATCTGTTACAGCAACAAGAGTCTGATTGGGGGAAAAAAAGTGATATTTATTAAATGTACTTATTTTAACTACCAACATTATATTTATGTTCAATTGCCATAGTTCATTATTAATGCCTTGATAACCAAATGGAATTGGCCATTTTTGAAAAACAGAATTTGGTATTCCCAAGAATGGAAAAATTAGTAGCCCCTAAAGATGATTACAATTGAGGGCAGTGTAGATGCTGGTGTTATGCAGTAGTGCAAAGCAATTTTATGCATGCCACCAGTTAAGCATGCAGTCTATAGCTATGGTAACAACAGACAGGTCTGCATAGGATCAGAGGATCATTAAAAATCAGAGGCAGAGCCACAATAAATGTCTTGTTTAAATTTAAAGTAAATTGTAAAATTGTTGAGATACTTTGTTGGAATATTGTTTCAAAATTGTATAATGCAGCAAAAATATATTAAAAGGGTTAATGCGTGGCCGAAGGTTTCTCACTTAATTTACCCTTTCCCAGTCAAAACGGCAAGTTTCTCAGTATCTAAAAAGCTTAGCGGGAATGCTGCCTGCCATGCATCTCTAGTCATGCATCTCTAGTGTTGTCCATCTGGTTGTTTGGGACTGGTTTACCTCTTACATCATCTTTCTGCACTAGAAGGACTTCTTTGACCTCAGAACTAATTATTATTTATGTATTATTTAATTCTTAGCAGACACCCTTACAGTATTCCGCTTATTTCATTTTTTGTTTTGTCAGGAAGAGAAAAGCGATGGAGAAGATGACGGTCCCACAAGTAGCAGGCATAACAACAGGATGGCCAGTGATTCAGAAAATGAAGATGCCCCCAGACAGCGAGACAGTGACTCTGGAAAGGAGAGTGCTCCCAAACCTCATGACAAGGACTCTGTAATTGAGGAGGAGCCCAAAAATCAGGACAGTGATTCGGAAAATGAGGAGGCTCCCAAAAATCAGGACAGTGACTCAGAAAAGGAGAATGCTCCTAAGCCTTATGGCAGCGACTCGGAAAGTGAGGAGGCTCCCAAAAATCAGGACAGTGACTCGGAAAACGAAGCCGCTCCCAAAAGTAAAGACAGTGACTCGGAAAATGAGGAGATCCCCAAAAGCAAAGGGAGCGATTCTGAAAATGAGGACACCTCGAAACGCAAGCGCAGGATAGAATCTGATGATGAGGCAGACAGTGACAAAGAGAACGGCAGAGAGCAGAAGAGAGTGGTGAGTTCAGACAGCGAGGACGAGGCAAAGCCATCACAAGTTGACAGCAGTGATATCGAGGAGGGTGAGGCACCCAAGCGCCGCAAACTGGCTGACAGTGATGAGGAGGATGAGGAAGGGAAAAAAACAGGTAAGGAAACCACTTCTTTCATCTCGTTAACAGAAGTAAATTTGTTACTGTTTTGCTACTGGAATTTTATGTTTATTTTTGCTTTGGCTCCTGTGCAGTCCATTTCTCTTGACTCATAGTTAACATAAAGGCTGTTAAAAAAAATTTAAAAATAACTACATAAATACAAAAATTAAGTGGTTGTAGCTTACAAAATAATTCCATACATCTTACAAATGAATTTAATAAGTTATGCACTTAAATTTGCTTTATAGGTCTCAAACAAGTTTTGAAATGCATGTTGTTCATGTTATATCATGATATTAAGTACTGCATTAGGCTAAAATAGTTCTCAGTTGGCGGTGTCTTCTTAGTCATGTTACTGGCAGAAAGCATGTCTGTCAATAGAAGAAGCAGCTAATTGGTTAATAACAGGAACAAAAGGGAGGGGCCATTTTCCAGGTAAGATGACCCAAGAAGTGCTCATTGTTGGTTTTATGTATGCTTTTGCAATCTGTGCCAGGATAAGAATGCCCTGATCTCTACATCAGAACATTTTAATAGTCAAACAGTATCTAATTCCTGACACTCAGATTAGTCAGATGCAGTCACAGAAGTAATTGCTGCTATAAGTTTTGGGTGAAGCTTATGGCAGTGCTATTTGTGTGTTTGTAGCAAGTTTCCCCAAATGGTATTACTTTCTCCAAGCACTTCCCCTGTTGTGAAGAGAACCGTGCTGTGGTTGTCATTTCAGTAAAGCGGAAGAAGGTGATCCTGTCTGACAGCGAGGATGAAGAGAAGGAAGAAATGTCCTGTAAGTATTCAGTGGACCCAATCTGAATGAGAAATCAATCAGAACATTCTGCCATTATATACCATTAAACAATACACTAGATTATTTGATCTTCGCTTTTAATATTTAAGAAATGCAAAGGAAACTCATCTTGAATGGAAACTATGCAACATGTCATGAGCCCCTAAATCAAATGTTGATGGAGAAAGCCTAATTATGGACAATTCCCTAAGAGAGACATTGCAGTGTCCTGAAACTTGCTAGAAGTGAGAGAGAGAAAGGAGGTAGGAGAGCAGGGATTGTTGAGCTAAATCAGCATGCAACTCCTGAGGTTATAACCCACATATCTGCTGTTCTCTTAAAGCAGGATCTGCAAGTCAAAGAGAATGTATTCTGCTGTCACCTAACTAAAGGGATTTGCAGGTTGGGGCGTAGTATCTCGTGAAACCCGTAAACATCATTTTTCAAATTTGAATGAGGCACGACTTCTTTCAGTCTGTAATGTAGCGTTTGTGTTGATCCACCCCAGCTGTGAAGAAGAGCCGCATCTTGTCGGATGGAGAGGAATCCGACACCAATCGGAAGCTCAAGGCACTGGGTTCAGACAGCGAGGATGAAGAGGACAAGCAAGGATCCACGAAGGACGGGAAAACACTCTTCGGGAGTGACAGTGAGTCCGACAATGAAGAGGAGTGAGTACCTGGCTGTTTTCATATTAATCGCAGTTTCAAAATTATGCCGCATTGCTAAGCAGTTGCTGAGCTTTATCTAGGAAAGTACTTCTCCAGAATTTGGAATTATACTTGTTACATACACATGTAGTTGGCTTGCCTTATTGGTGGAATAATTATAGTACTACCAGCCTATACACAAACAATTTAAATGAAAATGTTTATTTTTTTATTTTTTCTTCAGAAAAATGATTGCTGACATTTTTGGGGAGTCTGGAGAAGAAGATGAGGAAGAGGAATTTACAGTACGTAAAATTTAATATTTTGACATTTCAATGCAGCCATATATGTTCATGCATAATAATACTGTAGCTGTTTGGCTAGCTGTCTGTTAGTGGGCTCTATTCTCAAACATTAGATTTTTTAGGAGAATTGATTCTCCACTGTAATATGAAATTCAAATGGAGTCTGCTCCACCAGTTCTTGAGGCTGTATTCAGATGTATTCTCCAACATGAGAATCTCTTTTTACTTGCATTAATTCAAATTGTGCATTTGTTGTTCCCAATTTACATAAACAAAGAAAAACAATTAAATATGGGTTACCATAGCCACTTAGTAAACAGTTTGGGCTCTGCCAAAATAAAATCATCAGATGTTCAAAAGCGCTTTTATAATATTGGCAAACAGTTAAGACAAAGCCAACATCAGATGGAAGGGGTTATTCCACAGTCCCCACTAGGGGTGCTAGATTTCGTTCATTTTATTAAATGATTAAACTTAAAAAAATATTTAGCTTAAACATTAAAATATATACATTTATAGATAGTGTTACTTATTTTACAACAAAAAGCTTTCTATAAATTGCCACATATGTGTATAAATAGGTCTTCTGATTTTCTGTGTTTTACCACAGCTTTTCTACTCTCCTTAAGTGCGTTGATACCAGTTAAGCCATTCGTGTATCACAGCTGAGAAACGTGTTAACAGTAAAGTTGATGTAATTTACAGGTGTTTTTTTTTTTTTTTCTTTGAAACAACTAAATGGGCTTTTAAATTGTAATTCTTACTTTCTCATTGAAATACAGAAGCAACTCATCTATTAATGTAAATACAGTTACGAATAACTATTGTAATAAAGTGTGTTCAGCAAAGTACTTTATTTTTCATTATAGCTTTAATAAAGATTAGCTGCTTGTTGAGAACTTGTTTATATGTTCTGCTTGTAAATGAAAAAAGAAGGCTTGGTCTGTTTAAAAGCCCATTAAGTTGTTTGACAGAAAATAAAACGAAATCAAATAAATTATTAAATTAAGCCCTGTATATAAATAAATGTGTAAAAACAGTGAAGCACTCCGGGGTACAATAATGGTCTGTTTTGATTGGAGGGCATTAGTTGCATTATTTTTTTTTTTAAATTTGGAATTGCCAATTATTTTTTTTATTTTCTCCCCCCTGTGGTAATCCCAATTATTGTTTATTTCAACACGGCTCACCGCTGTCTCGGGAGGGGTGAAGACGGACACACGTGTCCTCTGAAACATATGGCGTCAGCCATCTGCTGCTTTTCACTCTGCAGGTCCGCCATGCAGCCATCTCAATTACAGTGTGGGCAACTGACAGGCTGGCCCGCAGGCGCCCGTCCAGTCTACAGGGGTCACTGGTGCGCGGTGAGCGGAGGACACCCTGGCTGACCTAAACCCCCCACCTCCAGGCTATAGGGTGCTTGCTGCACTCCACATGGAGTGCCTTTACTGGATGTGCCACTCGCGAGCCCCTAATTGCATTATTACAGAAATGTTACGCAGTATAATTATTCAAACAGTGCTAAAATCCAAATCGCTAATATAGCCTACTTACTGTATATAAAAGACAGTAACTAGTTCTGTTTACACTAAACTGATTTTATTTGTGACATTTGCAGGATCAGTATTCAGTTAAAAAAAAAAAAAAAAAAATAGATTAATAGACTAATAGATTGCTACTGCTGCCACTCAGACAAGTACAAAGAGACCAAAAAATAAACATAAAATCTTTTCTTAAACAACACTGCATTCTGTTATCTGGCTTAACAAAAGACATCATCTTGTTGAATCCGGTATCCTCAGTAATCAACAGTGTAATATTTTCAGCCGGAGTACGCATTTCATAGTAGTGTACTTGCATTGCTGTTAGTCAGGGCCCCACTTCCTCTGCGTTCGGTCCAGCACCAGTAATAGAAGCAGACATTGTATGTACAGTATACTTTATTTTCATGTACATTAACTGTTTCAGGACCAAGCATTTTTCAGTGAGATGCTCCCCCAGGACCAGGTGTTTTTTGGCTGTAATTGACTATGTCTATAAAAGTTCAACATTTTTTTACAGTAGCATCTTGCCAATGGTGCTTTTTTTTTCAGAACACTCTGGGGAACATTTAAAGTACTTCAGAACTTCATATAAACTTTGCTTTTTTTCAACACAGTATATATATAAGTAATTTTTATTATGCATTCTACTTAGATGCATGAATAAAAAGTGGTATTCTATAACCTGAGGGGCCTTACAATAAATTTTGTTGAAAAATATTGATGTTTGGGCAGATTACAAGACATTGTTTCACCTGAGTGATTGCAATGACATAATACACATTTATTCTTAGGGTCTTTTATAAGCAATAATGGACACTACTCTCGATGTATTTTCTCAAAATATATATTTATAAATAAAATAAGTAACTCATTTCATTATCAGTAATATGGAAAAAAAAAAAAAAAAACCCTAATACATTTAGTTCATTAAATAGTATATGATATCCACGTGTTTATTGATATTTATAAATCCCCTTTTTTATTAGCTCTAAACAAGTTTCTGTGATGTTCTGTTCTGCTTTTGTCTCTGCCGAATCTCTAAATGCCCCTCTCAGTGACGTCACACGAGAAAAAAAAACTACCAAGAAGCGAACATCAGTCCCTCCCCTATTGCAAAGTATGGTGGACCTGTAAGTGGTCAAATCAAAGTGGTTTTCTTATCATGTTTACACGATCAAGGTCCTAGAAGATCACTTCAGTATGACCGTGTTAACATAATCCCGGTCCTTAAACATTGTTCCCATGCTGTTGTCACTAAGCTCTGCAGAGCACAGTCTACATTTGACTTTTTGCAGTATGCCCAGACAGGGCTTCACTTATTTCAAGCTCGGAAGATGACACTGCTAGTCATGTGAGCAAAAGCATGCTGGCCATTGGGAGGTGAATATAACCTCTTGAGCATCTGTTATTTGCAGACACCCTCTTGTTCTTAATATTTGACCTGCATATCTCTGACAGTTTAAACGATTCAGAAACATTAAAAACGTTTACTAATGTTTTAAATGATTAACACCCCTTGTCCCCACTGAATAAAGAACAACAACAACATATCCTATTTACATTTGACCAGTGAGCTCTAGAAAGTTTACCAGGTGAATTAGAAACATTGGTGGTGCCTGAGACAGGCATTTTTCTATTTGTCTATTTAAATACATAGGGCATCATTTAAGTTATGTTTTTGTTTACAATATATATATTTAATTTAATGATAGAATGGAAAGCATTGCAAATGAGGAAGCAGAAGTTTCTTCAGCATGTGAAGATGCCCAAACGAATAGTACAAAAATACGACATAATTTATATTGTCACACAAAAATACGACAATTTATTATTGTTCCACAGCTGTATCTGCTCTTCCTGCCTCATGTTAGGGGGTCTCAGAATTATTCTGGTACCGTCTGTTGCCCCTGGACAAGTAATTCAGTCTTTTAAAAATAACGCCAGTTTGCTGGCAGCCAATAACACAAGTGAAGGATGAGATATCTGCTATGCGTAAAGAGTTAGCGGAATTCCACAAAGACATCTGTGGAGAGCTGAGTACCTTAAACAACATTGTTTGTAAATTTACTGAATTCTGTATGGCTAACAATAGTAGAGAGGACAGGGCTGGGAAAAGTCCATTGAAACGTTGGAGTTCTTAAGGCTCTACCACTGCAGGCATTATCCGCAAAACATGCTGGAGGGCTGGAATGGGCACCACTACAAGTACAGACACTGCAGCCGCCAGCAGCGCAGCCAGATTATGATATTATATAATATCAGCCGGCAGAAAAAAAGCCTAAATTAGACTTGTGAAAATATATATAAGCTATAGGCTTAACTTTTTTTTTTTTTTTTGTGTGTATGTAATCATTGTACAGTGAATATTAATTAAAATGCAATACAAAAAAAATAAACTTTTGAAATCAAATTATATTTTATATTTAAATTAACACTCGCATGGGGGAAAAAGTTTCTTAGAATTCTAGTCCTAACCCCACAAGCCACAGCTGGATGTCAGACTTCAGCCTTCATTATCACAGGTTTATTTTGTGAAGTTTGGGTTATGTATCATGGGGGAGTTAATGTATATTGGTATATGAGCACAGGGATGTGGGTTTGTGTGTGTGTGGAATAGTGGTGATAGGGAGGCAGTTAAAATCCTCCCTGTAAAAACACTTGGAATGTGGCTGGAGCCGTGAATTGAATAAATGATTACATGATTTATTAAGGTTCCAGCCACAGGTGTATAAATAGGGTGATCATAGGTGAGAAAGGGGTTATTGTGTTCGGAGGCAGAACAAAGGTCGGCAGGTAAAGAGAGGGTAAAAAAAAAATGCTGGTTTAACACCTGCACGATACTTGTTTGTTCGGTCACAGTGTCCGTTTGTTTTGTTTGTCTGCTTTGGCCATTGTTTTGTTTTGGAGTTCAGTGTTTGTTCCTGTTTTGTGCAAACCTTTTATTTGTGATGAATTAAGAAACTAGCGCATTTGCGTGTCGCACTGCAGTACTGGCCTTTTTGTTGTTGGTTATTTCTTCTGGGTCTGTCATCCACAAGCCAACTTGTCATAGTCCTGTACAGTATTAAAAATGAATCCCCCTGATTTTTCTATTTTTGTTTTGAAATTGTTAACTTTGGGGTTGTGTGTTTTATAATCAGTTTTTTTTTTTCTCGACCTTTTAAATGTAAAAGAATAAAATAGGATTTCAGTGCACACATTTGTATAAGTTTCAGGTTTTTTTACGTTTCTGTAGTTTATAAATATCTAGTAGCCTACATGTGTTAATGTTAATTTATTTAGTAACTTGTTCACAATGCGTTCATAAGGTTTTTGTTAGAGAAGAGAGCACAGTGCCTGTGTTATGATATGCTGAAATAAAGTTGCGGAAAGTAATCGGTCTGCATTCAGTTGTTTGATTTTCTACAACTTGTCATTCAAACCGGAGAGTAGTTGCTATTGTTGTGTGGTTACTGTATTGCCACTGACTGCAAAGGCTTTACTTTATGCACTATACTAAATGTAAATAGATAGGTAGATTGACTATATAGGATAGCGAGGAAGCACACTTTAGTCTGCATTGAAAGACAATATTCAGAGTGCGTATTAGAACACATTTTCTAAAAGGTAAATTACGTAAAGTAATGCTATTTTTGCATATTTTCAGGCGGATTGATTTGAAACAGAATAAATGGTTTGAAAGAACACATTTAAGGTCCTTTAACAGAGGTTAAGGACCTCATATTGACCAATCAGGTTAAAGGAAATCTCTGCTCCATTTTCTAATTGGCTTTAGAGTCTTTAGATAACCGGTGTCCTGGGGAATAAGTAGACCGGGGGGAAAAAGTGGATCAGCGTCTAGAATTAAGGGGAGGTTCCATTTTTTTCTAAGGTTTACACCTACTAGTATTACATCTGGGGAATTAGTAGTTCGAGCCCAGGGAATAAGTTGATCTGATATATTAACTAAAAATAAATCATTGAAAATGAATTTAATTGTCTGTTTGTTTAACAAACGTTATATCAACTCCAGATGTTTTTGTTACATATTTAACGTGTAAGCAGTACTGAGCGATTTATCAAAAAGTTAAAGCATGATTTTCAGTCATGGACAAAATTGAGCTCCATGGTGCGGTTACTAACTTGGGGCACGATGCACAGCAGTCACTGATGCACTTGTATTTATTATGCGCTTTGTTCTTTCATTTATTTTTACAGTCAGTACTCATTTTTATTTTCCAACATAACTCCTGTTCCTATTCAAACAAAAAAAAAGGAAACGCGTTTGCTAATTTAGCTATCATTTGTGTGTTTTTTTAAAAAAAAAAAATTTAAATTAGGATGTTAACGTTTCGCCTTTTGTAAGCTGTGAGAGTTAACGCTAGGCCTGCTGACAAAATAATAGACCTTGCAATACTACAATAATATTGTATGATTATATTTCATTAGAATATAGTACTAAGACATTTTAATTTTGATTAAAAAATGACACCATTTTCACGTGTAAAACCATTTTAATATTCATCACACATCAACTACATTTGATTAACAACGACATTTTTGCAGGCAGAAAAAAGCTGACAAGCGTTTGACACTAGAAAGTGGTGTGTGAACAAATTACCATATGATCTGGCAAATAAAATGAGCAGATAGAAAATGTTGATTCATGTAGTTAACCTCCTCTTTAATCAAACTGCTGCCACACTGCCTTTTGCCGTGCTGTGTTTGCGTGATCCACTTTTTCCCCGGTCTACTGATTCCTTATGACACCGGCACTGTGTCAAGGCAGAGTTTTGACAAACAAAATATAATGTGTCTGTTTTCTTGCAGGGGTTTAACCAAGAGGACCTGGAAGGAGAGAAGTCTAAAGCGGAGGCAGCATCAAGGCAGCAGCAGGCAGCAGACTCTGACTCTGATGATGGCGTTGAAAGGGGTGGTAGCAAAGAGTATGTACCCAATAGATGTGAGCTGCTAGGATCTTAACCCTTCACTGCCCTGGGTATGTTCCCAGACCTATTTAATGCCTATTTTCTCAGTCAAATAAATTGGACACTGGGCAACACAGGGTTAATAGTTTCCCTGCTGGAGCGTGATGCCTGTAATCATTTACGTCAGTATTCCCACTATAAGTTAATTGCATTTGCAGGGACTAGTTCAGGGGTACTCAAGGATTGTTTAAAAAAAAAAACAGTGAGAGTTTGAGGGCTGGACATACGCAAACATATTTGTCCAATTTGGCTATGGTCCTTTATAAATGCCGAGTACATTCAAGTAACTATGTACAAATGCTTCCCTGTTTTAATGGGATAGATGAGTTTTCTTTTTTCCTTCACAGTATTTGTGAACTGTGGCAATGTTTTACTTTCTGCCAGTCTTGATGTAGGTGTGAACCAGTAAAAGTACTGCGATGCATGGATTTCACTTGCTTCATTGAGGAAAAAACACTTTCACAGCAATATGAGGATCCGAATAATTCATGCTGGGTATTTCTGGTCAGGAATCTGAGACCAAAGCGCAAGGCTTGTTATGTCATTTCTCATTGCCTTTGAGTCGTGTAGCAGGTCAATCAGTTCCATTTGCACATCAGCTTTAGAGAAACTCAACACTTCACATGCTTCTGATACTTCTGTTCAGTTGGCTGTATAAGGATCATTGGTGTAGCAGGCACTAGGGTTTTAAAATCCTATATTTTATCGTTATTACAGTGCTGTCACGAAAAGAAGGAAAATGTTTTTCTTCCTCAAAACAAGAATGTTGTCAACCAAAAAAAAAGAATTGACCAATGAAAATGTAAGTCTCCGTGGTTCTGGACGGTAATCCCACCCTACATCAGACAACAGTTTGACCAATAAAAAAACGTGTGTGTAATCCGTGCAGCAGAAAGGCAGGTATGTATCTGAAGCAGTGATCTAATTGTGTCTGGAGTTACTACAAACCCCTGTTGGATGCACTTGAGACGAATCGACAACCATGTAGTTTTCCATGTTCACCAGTTTCTGCCAACAAGAACAGTGTTACTTCAATTATATCTGACTTTAATATTTAACAATGAAAAAGAGCTCATAGATAAATCTGGGTGCAGTACATCGTATGACACGTAATAAGGGTTAAAACTTGTATGTTGTCCCTGTCAAATTCATGAATAAAAAATTACCGACGGTACAAGTTATTTGATTAAGACCCTTTGTAATACTAAGCACAACTCCATTTAAATGACTCGAACAATGCAACATTTCTCGACGACTAAGGCCAAGGTTGAAATAAAAGTAGGGATGCACCGATTCCAAGTTTATGAGATACGTCCGAATACCGAATCTGCAAAAACTGCCAAGAAAACTGAAGGAAACTATTGAATGAAAAACAGACTGGCAGCTACTTACAAGGGATGCACACAATTTGTAGTTTTGAGCCTTTTAGGTAATAGTATTTTTATTACCAAATATACCTGAATAAGATTTTAGTTTGAAACTTACACAATTTACTGCTAGCCCCCTTCCCCCACAACAGAACTGTCAAAATACAGAACCGCTCACCTTTACAAGAAAGGAGAGCTGCATCTTTGCCATAACCCACTGTTTTCTTTAATGATGTTTCAACCTGTCACCTGATCTGAGAGCTATGAGGAAAAAATTACCGTGAAGAGTGAGCTGAATTTCCCTGTGAAATAAAACCCACGTTGATTTAAATCACCGTGTGTGTAACACACATCAAATAGGATATGAAATGGTTTAAAAATTATTAATAAAACACAGCAGTTCCCAAATGATTAAACTTCTATTGGTATATTGAAATAACATAAAAATTAATTTACTAAGGCATATTTTCAACAATGTCTTGCACATCTGACAGTTACAAGAATATATATATATATATATATATATATATATATATATATATATATATATATATATATATATATATATATATATATATATATAATCTACTTTTCTATTATCATTTTTTTTTTTTTTATCTCAGTATGATCTGTAGAACACGTTTGACAAACAAAGCACAAAAGTCTACAACAGTTTGCCGTTAGTATATATTACAGGTTTACAGCATAACTTTACTCCATGAAAAGTGTGATGTGAATGTACTTTTGCATACGGGGTATGTTTGCATTCAGCAGCTGCATGGCTGTTTAGTGCGTGCGCCACCAGTAATTTAGGGAGTCAAGAGCTGCGGCCAGAGTTCAAACGTGTTCTTGTTATTAAATACAACAGTTACGTTCAGTACCGGCTTCGAGTATTAAATGGGAGCGTCTGCTGGACGGATATAGTATTTGGATTTGGTTCGACGAATCCTAAGTTTTCGGCGGAATCTGCTCAAAAAGTAGATATTCAGGCCAAATCCGAATCCTGGATTTGGTGTATCCCTAAATAAAAGTGAACGATTTCTGACAGATCTGCTGTTCCTGTTTAACTGACTGTCCAGCTGTACCTGGTACGCTTTGGAACAGCTACTAAATGATTTCACTGAGTAATTACGGAAAATAATTTTATGTCAGAGCATTTTGTTTTAAGATTTTTTCTTTTTCCTGACAGCACCTTTTGTAATAACGAAAAAAATGTTTAGGTGGCAGCAATACGCTTCTCTAGTGACGCTATCAGTACTGAGAGAAATACCAGCGTGTTCTAAGAGTATTTTGAGAAAAGCATAACCCGTGACTTGAATATTTTGTTTCTGTGCAAATTAAAACTGTTTAATAACATAAAGTTTACAAACGAGACAAGGTCATTCGGCCCGTCTTGCTCGTTTGGTTGTTAGTAGACCATCCCAGATCCCAGAATCTTATCCAGCAACTTCTTGAAGGATCCCAGGGTGTCAGCTTCAAAAACATCTCAAGACAGTTAGATGATCTTGGTTAGCGGTTTGTAGATAACTTCTTTTGTTTCCGTGAGTACTATTGGGAGGAT
Organism: Polyodon spathula; assembly: GCF_017654505.1. Classification (NCBI taxonomy): domain Eukaryota; kingdom Metazoa; phylum Chordata; class Actinopteri; order Acipenseriformes; family Polyodontidae; genus Polyodon; species Polyodon spathula. The sequence goes on from NC_054547.1 coordinate 23,719,016, forward strand.
CTCATCCGACCCAGGGAATTTGTTTATTTTAAGAGCTCCTATTCCCTTTAACACTTTTGCCTCTTATGTTGGTTATTTAAAACTGGATAGGAACAGGTCGACCTGTGGGGCATGATGTCCATATCCTCCTTTTGTAAAAACTTGTGCAAATCATTATATATATATATAATATATATATATATATATATATATATATATATATATATATATATTACCACACACACACACACACACACACACTCTACTGGTCAAAAGTTTTAGAACACCCCCATTTTTCCAGTTTTTATTGAAATTTAAGCAGTTCAAGTCCAGTGAATAACCTTAAATGGCACAAAGGTAAGCGGTAAACTCCCAGAGGTTAAAAAAAAAGTTTAGGTTACCAAAAACTGAAAAATAATGTACATTTCAGAGTTGTACAAAAAGGCCTTTTTCAGGGAACAAGTAATGGGTTAACAACTTACAGCTGTTCTGCAGCAATGGAAGTAAATTAAGCCTTGAAAGTTGATGCTAACAATTCCTACAGGTGTCCCAACTTTTGTTGATTACTTACAAACCCTCTGTCTGTATAAAAGCAGTGTTGGAACAGACTGTATTACTACATCCTCTTAAGCATTATTTGGACAGTATTGTACTGCAGGAAGTAGTATATTGCTATCATAATAGCGAGAAAAAGGCAATTAACAAAGGAAGACAGACAGACCATTATAACCCTTAAAAGTGAAATTAGAGAAATTGCAAAGAAAGCCAAGGTGTCAGGGAGTACAGTTTCCAACACCATCAAAAGGCACTTGGAGTCTCAGTTTCAACTGTGAAGAGAAGACTTCGAGCTGCAGGTTTGACAGATCAAGTGGCAGTAAGAAAGCCATTGCTAAGATGGCAAAATAAGAAAAAGTCGCTTGCCTGGGCCATGAAGCACCGCCAGTGGACCACTGAAGACTGGAAGAAGGTCTTGTGGACCGATGAATCAAAATCTGAAATGTTCGGTTCATCACGCAGGGTTTTTGTACGCCATCGAGTAGGCGAAAGGATGGTTCTTTGGTGTGTGACACCAACTGTCAAACATGGAGGAGGAAGCGTGATGGTCAGGGGCTCTTTTGCTGGATCCAGAGTCGGCAACTTGCACAGAGTGAGTGGCATCCTGAACCAAAACGGCTACCACAGCATTTTGCAGCACCATGCAATACCCTCTGGTATACGCCTAGTTGGTCAGGGGTTCATCCTACAGCAAGATAATGACCCAAAACATACCTCCAGACTATGTCAGAACTACCTTAAAAGAAAAGAACAAGACGGTAGACTTGAAATCATGGAATGGCCAGCACAGTCTCCAGCCTTAAACCCCATCGAGCTGGTTTGGGATGAACTGGACAGGGAAAGAAGTGCAATACATTTGTGGGAACTTCTGCAACAGTGTTGGGAAGAACTTTCTGAACAATATTTTACTTCCATTGTAGAAAGAATGCCACAAGTGTGTTCAGCTGTTATATTTGCAAAAGGTGGCTACTTTGAGTCAAAAATTTAGATTAAATTTTGTTAAACAAAACGATTCCATGATTTCTCTTTTTTATCTCCAATTGTTTATTTGTTCTATCCTTTCATTTCAGAGTACATTGAGACATTAAACTGCATAAATTTCATTAAAAACTGGAAAAATGGAGGTGTTCTAAAACTGACTGGTAGAGTATATATATGTTATGATATATATAAAATTTTCTTTTTTATATATGATTTTGCCATTTGTATCTCTTAGACATTTTACTTCCTCCTTGAATGTTCTTTTGCTATTATAATATTGGAAAAAACTTTTTGGAATTGGTTTTAGCAATGTTCATTTCTATTTCTCTCTTGGCCTTTCTAACTTCCTTTTTGACTTGTGTTTGCAGTTCCAAGTACTCTTTCTTTCCTTTTTGTATTTTGTTCTTGGTCCCTTTTAAATGCTCTGTAAAAGGTCCTTTACATTTTTTTTTTAATTGATCTGTTAAACCATTTTGTTTTAGACTTTGATTTGTCTACTTTGGTATGAAATTGTTTTGCGCCTCTAGTACTACATTTTTGAAAAATGGCCATCCTTTTTCTGTGGATGTTTTCAGTATTTTACTCCAGTCCGCTTCTGTTGGTCTCATTTCTTCATAGTTTGTCTTTTTAAAATTGTAAACATTAGCTTTAGTTGTTATTTTTCGGGTTTTAACTAGCACTTAAAATAAGATCATGTTGTGATCTGAGTTTGTTATTCTGTCTTTGTTATTTGAAAATACTAAATCAAGGCATGCCTCCCCTCTAGTCGGTGCCTTGACAAATTGTGTTAGGAAGCAGTCATTTGTCATTTCCACCATTTCAAATTCGTCTGTCGTGCTCCCCACCGGGTTTTCCCATTTTATATGGGGGAAGTTTAAATCCTCCATTAGTATGGCTTCTCCTTTGCTATACTCATTTCCAATGTCATTGTATAACAGCATTATTTTGCCCGGTCTTAATTTGGCAGTGTATATCATGCCCCTGTTATGCCCTTTGAGTTTGTGTCCATTATTGTGACCCATGTTGATTCTGCATTGTTTTTTTCTTCCAGATATGACACCTGGGCTTCAAGACTATCTTTGATGTATAACGCTACCTCTCCGCCTCTTCTGTCCTGCCTGTCTTTCCTATACAGCGTATGCCCACTAATATTATATTCGTCTCCATCACTCTCGCGATAGATGTTACAGAAACTTTATCCATCGTAGTTACTTGTTGGTGCAGTAGCTTTAAGTTCTAACATTTTGCTTTTGAGACTTCTAGCATTTAGATAAATACATTTAATGGTTGTCTTACCTGAGTTATTGTCCTTGTTTTGATCTAGTCTCCCTTTTGTTTTTATGTTGATTTATCCCCCCTTCCTTTCTAGTTTAAATGCTTCTGAATCTCCTTGAATCCTTTTCCAAGTAGATTCCCTTTTTAAGTGAAGTCCATCCAGCCTATATAGATAGTCCTTGTTTTAGAATGTGGTCCAATGTTCAAGGAAGGTGAAGACTTCGTGGGTGCACCAGAATTTCAACCATGCATTTAGATTATTTATTTCCAGCTTTCCTTATGGTCCTTTGCAAGGAGCAGGCTGTATCCCACAAAATACCACGGTTTTGGTCTTGTCTTTTAATTTCCTTCCTAGCTCTCTGAATTTGTTTTGCAGGGATCTTGGTCTGTCTCTTCCAGTGTTTGTACCAATGTGGATGACTACTACCATGTCGTGTCCTGTTCGTTCTAGGAGCCTGTCCACGTTCTCGGTGATGTGCGTGACTAAGGCTCCTGGAAGGCAGCACACTGTTGTTGTAAGGGGGTCCAGACTGCGCACTGAACTTGCTGTGTTTCTTGGGGTCCCCTGACAATCATGACCTCCCTTCTTTTTGCTGCCTGGCCAGCACCGTTTATGGGGTCCTGGATGTTGTTCCTTTCGTTCTCTTGATGCTGGTTTTGATCATGTAAATTTTGAAGTGGGTCAAATTTGTTAAACATTTTGGTTTCTGGTGGTTGTGTTTGACTACCTTTCTTTTTTTTCCTGTCTCTGCCTATCTGAACCCAGCTGTATCGACACTCTTGTCTCCCTGGCAGCTTTCTGTCTGTTAGGGGTGCAAACTTCCACTATCGCCAAACAGGAAACGGCGCTGAAAAGATATTTGCCAGTGTATGCTTGACGTTTTAATTGCAATTATAATAGCTCATTTACTGGAGGACTTGTTTTGTGAAAATACTAACACCACACTAACGTAGATTTAAAAATCTGAATCTTACGTTTGCAGCAGTACAATTTACAAAAATGGACTGCAGCCCCCAATATACTCAGTATTTTTTGGCGTTTTAAATCTGACTACCATTAAAACTGTCATGTCATGTTTTACTGTTAAACACAAAGTATTACCCTAAATATTAATAGTTTTAAACGCGTGTAAAAAAGGAAGTCACTGACCAAGAAAATAAACATTGATTGCATGCAGAAGGCACGTATCTGAGAATGCCTGCAGCTGCTTAGACAATGTAATCGAATAGAACCGGCAGATAGATAATTTTAAAATAAATACATTTTTTTTCTCATTAAATTAGATCAGATTTTATGAGATTGTATTTATTATACTTGTTGGTAGTACAGTTTTCGTTACCGTACTATTCAGCTATTTGTACCAAATAGATATGAGTTGTCAATTTCAGTTGATGCTTTCAGCACAAACATGGAGAACTTCAGGTGAAGCTAATGTTTCAACAGTTTATGCACATTGACTACTGTGAGGAGAAAGCACACATCTCTGGAATGTAGAATAACAGGCACTTGCTGCTGATGGAGTTCCTTTTGTACTTTTGATTGCTTAGCTTGTAAATTATATGTATTTTTATGGACAGAATGTGAGATCTCCTGATTTTGTCTAGAATTAGCTTCCCAAAATGTTTTCCCTATGTCACTCAAGTTAACTTCAAATTATATTTTGTATCCCATAAAAACTGGACTGCAAAGAGAGCATACAATGCCAGGGAGTCCTGTGTAACGGGTTGTTTCCTCTCCTGCATCTCCAGCTTCATGTCTGACTTTGACGTGATGCTGGCGAAGAAGAAAGCCCTGGGAGGGAAGCGGCGACGGAACCGTGATGGTGGCACGTTCATCAGTGACGCGGATGACGTGGTCAGCGCCATGATCGCCAAGATGACAGAAGCAGCCGAGGTGAGCTGCACCCAAATACAGTGGCAGAATACATTTGATTACAGTGCCGTGAAAAAGTATTTGCCCCCTGTCTGATTTTCTGCATTTTTGCATATTTGACACTGAATGTTATCAGATTATCAACCAAAATCTAATATTAGATAAAAGGGACCTTGAGTGAAGAAATAACACAATTGATACATATTTCATTTATTTATTAAAGAAAGTTATGCAACACCCAATGCCCCTGTGTGAAAAAGTAATCGCCCCCTTAGACTCAATAACTGGTTACGCCACCTTTAGCAGCAATAACTGCAACCAAACACCTCCTGTATTTATTGATCAGTCTCTTACAGCTCCATGGAGGAATTTTAGTCCACTCCTTAATGCAGAACTGCTTCAACTCAGTGACATTTGTGGATTTTTGAGCATAAACTGCTCGTTTCAGATCCTGCCACAACATCTCAATGGGGTTTAGGTCTGGACTTTGACTAGGACATTCCAAATTTCTTGTTCTTCAACCATTCTGATGTAGACTTGCTTGTGTGTTTTGGATCATTGTCTTGCTGCATGATCCAGCTGCGCTTCAGCTTCAGCTAATTGACGGATGGCCTGACATTCTCCTGTAGAATTCTCTGATACAGAGCAGAATTCATGGTTCCTTCAATGATGGCAAGTCGTCCAGGTCCTTGAAAGCAAAGCATCCCCAAATCATGACACTACCACCACCATGCTTGACCATGGTATGAGGATTTTACCGTGGAATGCAGTGTTTGGTTTTTGCCAGACATAACGGGGCCCATGTTGGCCAAAAAGTTTCACTTTTGACTCATCTGTCCATATAACATTGTTCCAGAACTCATGAGGATCATCCAGGTCCTATTTGGCAAACTTGAGACGAGCAGTCATGTTCTTCTTAGTGAACAGTGGTTTCAGCCTTACTACTCTGCCGTTAATCCCGTTTTTGCCCCGTGTCTTTCTGATGATGGAATCATGAACACTGACCTCAGCCTTGGTGAGAGAGGCCTGCAGATCCTTGGATGATGTTCTAGGGTTCTTTGTGACTTCCTGGACGATTTTAGGCCTTACTCATGGACAGTTTTTGGCAGGACGGCCACTCGTGGGAAGATTCACTACTGTCCCAAACTTTCTTCATTTGGACAATATGGCTCTGACTGTGGTTTGGTGGAGCCCCAGAGCCTTAGAAATGGCTTTGTAACCCTTTTTCTAGTATTCAGGAATTTCTTTTGATTGTGGCATGATGTGCCTCTAGAACCTGTGTGCTGACAACACTCTGATGGTAAGGGCCAAAGTTAGTCAGATTTATATTGGCCAGGGCTGGCCCAAATCAGGCCTGATTGTTAACCAAAGTATTCAAACAGCTGACCCTAATTATCCCTTTAATTGGGTTGAGTTAACTAGTGGGGCAATAACTTTTTCACACCTAAGGATTGCATGTTTGATTACTTTGCACACCAAACAAATGAAAGAAGCACCAAACTTTGGTGTAATTTTTTCTCTCCGTCTCTATCTATATACTACTACAATCCACAAAAAGATCAGACCAAGTTCAATGTGAAAAATGTGCAAAAATGCAGAAAATCAGACAGGGGGCAAATACTTTTTCACAGCACTGTACGTATGAAATCCACACTCCCAAATAGTAGATCTAGTGAATCTCTAACCCTTCCAGCAGTTGAAGACATTATGAAAAAGACTTTTAATCAAAACGTTTGAATTTAGGTTTCTTTTAGTATTTCTGAATTCACGGGAGAATGCTGCGTCTCTAAACATACAGTTTATTGCAAATTTGATCATAGATTATGAAAATCTCACTACGTTCGAAAGTGATTGAGAACAGCCAGACTCTCGATCAATTTAAAAACATGACAATGGCTATTTAACTCTTCCAGCACTGAACAGAAACATTACTTTAGGATAACCAGTTAAATAGCTTTGGTGTTTAATACTGAAAAAAATATTTAACCCTTAGCAGTCCATTTATTCGGCACCTGTGAGGCGCGTCAGGTCCAATTTATTTTCACATGCTGTTTATTTTACATGTTTTAAAAGTGTTTTTTTCACCCCTTGTTTGCTGTATTTGTCACATACCTCTTCATAGACGTGCATACTAATAAATCCTCTCCTGAGCACTCGTTTTTATCACCAAACTCCTCAATGTGATCCAAGTCATTATTTTATTACTATAACATCTCAAAAAGATCTGCAGATGTCTGATATTCTTTGAGCGCTGGATGCAAAAGCAGCTACTTTTTTTTTTTTTATTATTTTTTTTTTTTATGTCCATGGGCCTGACATTGGACCAGAAAGGGACAATTGTAATGTCGGACCTGGTCCAACATAGGACCGCAAAGGTTTAAAAGGGCATAGAATACTTGATTAAGTTTGTTGGGTAGTTTTTAGTTTGCACCGTTAAAAACTTTACTAAACAGGTAACACAATCAAACAGTAATAATGAAAATACTAGCTGAAACATTACTTGAACTGCTGATGGCAGTTGTAGATTATAAGACTGTCCTTTCAGTCCACCCTTGTCAATTTGCTGCCAGAGTGCATTTATTACTAACTGTAATCCGTACCACATACACGGACTGGACACTTCATTGCAGTCAACAAACAATTACACTGTGAATGATTTTATATCTGTTAATTTAACTGCCATTTGTAGAGTAGATTTGCCATTTAGGTTATATTTAAGAACAGTAGTTCTCCTTGCCCTGTCCATTTTTCTTCCCAGTTGTTTAATTGGCTTGTCAATGTTCTGGAGGTCTGTTGTGTTGTGTGTTAATAATTTAATCTTGCCATCTCTGCAGGAGGACCGGACTCTGAATGGCCAGAAGAAGCCAGCACTGAAGAAACTTACATTGCTGCCCACTGTCGTCATGCACCTGAAGAAGTGAGTCTCTCCTTATCAGCATCAAAGCAGAGACCAGCCATAGTTTAGAAAACAGACCGACAGACCTTTCCCTATACCCGTCGCTGCCAAATATTCATCTGAACTGTGGTTTGTGGATTAGAAATGTAGGCTGTGTGCTGAGTTTGTTATTAAACGTAATGGTTTCTCCTCTCCAGGCAAGATTTAAAAGAGTCATTCATTGACAGCGGTGTGATGAGTGCTATTAAAGAATGGATTGGCCCTCTCCCAGACAAGAGCTTACCAGCGCTGAAGATCCGAGAGGAGCTGCTCAAGATCTTGCAGGAGGTGAGGTTGGGGCATTCCATTCTGTGAATACAGGCTGGGAATAACCCTTAGAAATGAAGGCAATGCCAGGAAAACCTGGTTATTGAGAAGGTCAGGTATTTAGCTCATGAGGGAGGGCGTATCATTACAGCGCTAGGACATTAGAGCACTGACCATTACAGTGACTACCCATCGCAGCGCTATGACATTACCGCACCCAACTACAATTCAATTCCCAGAAGACACTGTGAAGTTCAAATGCATCACTTACTAGGAACTCCCCCCGCCCATTTCAGCATGCAGGTTTTAATATGACCTTGCAGTGTCAGTAAGACTTGTATTGAACAATTGCAAAGCAGTTGCATTCCAGGTTTTACTACAGCCCCCTATCCCATTTCTCAGAATGTCCATTTCTCATGCAAGAAATAAACCCTGATGGTTGTTACCACTATTGTGGCCCCAAAACTCCCTTTGGTGTGTTTCTTTTGTCCACCACTGCCACTATGTAGAAATATTTGTTTGTCTATTTGGCAGGGCACCTAAAAATTTAATCTGTAAGCAGCTGGAGAATAGATTTATACCGTGTCTGTGTGCGTATACAGTGGTCGTCCAAAGTTTACAAACCCTAATTTATTGACGTGTAAAATTTTATGTTGAATACATGTATATAACACTTTCCTATAAACACCCATATTTGTTCATAGTAAATATATGTAGATGGTACATTGCTAAAATCCCCCGATAACTGTTTTCTAATATAAAAAAGTTCCTACACAACCGTCAGTTAGCTTGTTAGTTATGTACTGGTTTGCTTATGGTGTGTTCTTGTAGCCCTGAATAAATATATTTTCAAAGAAATAAGAAATGACCATTTAATGTGTGTAACTGAAGAATACATAGGATACCTTTGACAAACAACGGTGGGTATTGGCCAATTGCAATATTCGCTGAGCCCTTGAGGGTGGAAGACTCACTCTGAAAAGAGAATGACAACCATTACCGAACAGGAAGAGCCTCTCTGACCGTCAGTCACTGCCCTATCAGGGCCCTGCTGTGAGGGGGAAGTCCCTCCCACCTCCTGTTGAAGAGGGATGTCCTCACAGTAGCACATCGCCATTTTCTTTCGAAAACAGAGGTCAGCTGGGACACAACCTCAAAGGGTAATGGTTGTCATTCTCTTTACAGGGAATGTTCCCTTTCAATTTGAATGACAACCATTACCGAATGGGAAAGCTGTACCAACGCTGTCGTGGCTCCAGATTACTGACAGTACAGCCCCACGGCGATAGCAGCAGTGCCCACATGACGCCTAAGGGCATGCCGCCTGCAAGACTCTAGAGCCCAGAGAGGGTCTTGTTCAGTTTGTCACATCAAGGCGGTAAAAACTCACAAATGTCTGACTATCTATCCATGTAGCAGCATTGCATAACTCATCTAAGGAGTCGCCATGAATGAAAGCCCCACGAAGTTGCCTGGCCACTGGTGGAATGGGCCATAATGTCCCCTGGTAACGGGGAGTCCGTCTGTTTATATGCCAAGCGTATCGCATCTGTCACCCAGTGCACTAGACGTTGCTTAGATAGGGCCTGATCTCTAGAGCGGGACCCGTAGCAGCCAAACAGTTGGTTGGACTCCAGGACGCCATCCTATCCAAATAAGAGCGCAGAGCCTGAACTGGGCATAGCATGTGTTGTCTACAGTCCTCCTCTGACTCGTGCGGGGAAAGTTTCTCTAAAAGTTTCCAAAACCACTGATGAGGATACCACCTTTGGCAAAAGGGATGGATTTGTTCTTAATGTTACCCGTGAGTCACTTCCTGTGAAAGCCATACATGTGTCATCGATGGACAGCACACGAAGCTCACTTACTCGTCTGGCAGACGCAATGGCTATTAAAAATGCCACTTTCAGTGAAACAGCGCTGTTCCCGCTGACACCATGGGCTCAAAAGTGAACTGCCCTGATGGAATGCAAGTTTCTGTGTGTCCACGACAGGGGTCTGTGCGCTGCGTGGTGAAGGTCCGGTGAGCTCAGGCCACCTTGGTGATTCATGTAGGCTACCACTGTGGTATTGTCCATCTGAACCAGCATGTTTGTGCGCCAGTGGCTAGCGAAAATGGGATAACTCCAGGCTCACTGCTTGCAGCTCTTGCACATTTATATGTGCTTGCTGCCAATGTCCCTTTCGCTGACCTCTTATTCCTCTCCCGTTCCAGACTGCTCCCCAGCCCAGACAATTAGCGGATGTAAATATCTCTGCTGTATTTGTAAGGGTCTTTTAATAGACCCTTTTATTAGAAATAGTTTGTAGACCCTGATTTTAGCAGAAGAGAAAACAAAAATAACAATAATAATAAAACCACTTGCCCAGCAAGTACATGAAGGGGAATTATCTGACTACAACATTTTAATTTCAAACAACAAAAGTGAACTTGCTCTGGATTAAAGCGTCATGCTAGAAAAAAAAAAAAAAATAGTTGGTTCAGGAGGGATATTTGCTCTTATTAGGACTGAAGTCATTGTATTTTGTATCTTGCTCTTAATTTACTGTAATTCTTCATGTATTTTTTGTATACAATTCTGTAAGTCTGCAGGTTTACTGCATGCAAGGGTGTTTTTTGTAAACAGTTTTAAGCAGTGATGAGCGCATTACAGGAATGTTGTGGTAATATTAATCTATTTAAGTACTTGTATGTATAATTATTTTCGCTTTGTCATTGCAGTATGGTTGTGACATGATTCTATGTTTTGCTTAAAGGTACAGTTCATTTGAGACCACTGTTTCTATAATTGCTAAGGCTATCTGAATTTCACTTAAGATTACGGTAATGTATAAAGTTTGATACAGTGAAATAACAGCACTTAAGTGTGTGTTGAATTTCATTGATGTTTAAAATATACAAGGCTTTTGGTCAGTTGTTGAATACATGTTAATAAATGTAAAAAATGGTGACGTATGTTGCCTTTTATTTGCATTTTGATAGTGTACAGTACCAAACGATCACATTAAGAATTATGAAACGCTGAAAAAAAATAAAAACCAAAAACTGAGAACCAGAAGTATAATCCATAGTAGGTCACAAAACTCACGAGAGCATCTTGTAAGTCCCATTATGTCCTCAACTTGCTAAACTAAAAACCCTTAAATCGGCAAAGTGATAGCATGCAAACCCCGTTAACCCTGTCTTCTCCTGCTTGTACCCCAGCTACCCAGTGTGAGCCAGGAGACCCTGAAGCACAGTGGGATTGGCCGGGCTGTCATGTACCTGTACAAGCACCCCAAGGAATCCCGGAGCAATAAAGACCTGGCGGGGAAGCTCATCAGTAAGGACTGCTTCTGCATTCTCATTTTAAGTGTTGGCTAAATCGTTCTTGAACGAAGTGAAGCCCTTCATTTAATGATCATTCGATCTTATTATACAACGTGCAAGTAGCCCATTAGGATCATAACACATTGTGATCAGCCCTATACCCCGGTACTAATAGACCACTTTTTTTTTTCCCCTCTCTGAGTGGTTGGATAATTATGCCAATAAGCACTGAATTATATGACTTTGGTCTACTTGCTGGGTCATAATTTAATAGTTTAAAAAAAATTGTTAGTGATAACTGAAGTATGCATGCTTTGTGTAGGGCTGTGTTTGAAGGTTCGTTCGCTAGACAGGAATTCGAAGGTAGTTTTAAACGTTTGACAATGTGTTAATACTGTAAATCGCACATAAATGTCATTCATATGCAAAATTGGATCTTTTGATTTGTTATGCATACAGTTGTATTAAAATCCACTACCAATTCATTATACTTAGCAACTCTAGATGGCATCGCTGCCGTGTATGGAGCAGGGTATACTATGCCAAAGCACTAGGGAGGGTACCATAGGCGGTTTCAGAGGACACACCATTTCCTGAGTCGCCGGGGGGTTGCATCGGTGAAAAGGGATTAATAACACAATTGACCATTCTAAAGTGGAGAGAAAAAATCATTGCCAATGACCTAAATTGACCTAAAAAAAAAAAAAAATTTGAAAAAGGAATTAAACCTGTGTGGTGGTCTGTCACTCCATAAACAGAGCTGACGTAACCCGCAGTGCTAGCGTTGTCAGTGACCAAGCATTTAATGCCACTCATGTATTTTTGTTGATAATGAAAAGATACAGAAAAGGAGGCAAAGACAACGTTCACTATCCACGCATTACTACCACAGACCTGGAGAAGCTAATACAAAAATACATTATTAGCATTTTGAAATGTTTGGTCACTAGCAGGCTATCATTGCGGTTTATGTCAGCAGTTGAGGCCAGCACGGGGGTAACATAATGCAATAATTTGAGTACTCTTGACCAGCCAAATTATGCAGTGAAGTATAGAATTCTTGATTTTCAAGACACTGATTTAAGTCGATTTTACCATTTTGTTTCATCTAGTCAATAAAAACACCAGCTGCCCACGCATTTTTGTTTTTTTTGTTTTTCAATGGAGGTTTTGCTTCATGTAATTCTAGTGACACACAGAATTTCACTCATTTCTAAAAACTTTAAAATGCCTCACAACAATGTGTATTTATTGGGAGTTTAATATGTTATATATTGATGGTTTATTAATCGAACTGTGCTTCTATGCCTACTATTTAACTGCACAGTAAAAAAAATCCCCAACAGCCAATCAGCATGCAGCATTTATACATTCCGTTATATAAATATTTATAGCTGGTGATTCGTAGCTCTGACTGTGCTGGTACCTCATGGATGTAACTTCACAGATTATTAATTCACATAAATCAAGTTCTGCTGTAATTATCTTTTTTTTTTTTCCTGTCGTTAAGTTTGTGTTAATAAAGTTTCCAATCTTAAATTAACTCTGCTCACCGAAACAGGCTAACCCATCACATTAAAACAAAGATAGGTATGTCTACAGTTATTCTTAATATTATAGTGATTTTTTTTTTTCATTATGTGCTTATTTTTCAGTCAGCTGTACTGTGGTGTGTGGTCTGCCAAGATCCCCCCCCCCCAAAAAATTCAGGTGGTCCTCGAACAAAAAATGTTTGAGAACCACTGCAATAAGCTATACAGTGTGGTAGCTCCCTCTAGTGGTCTGGATATATTTTAACATAGGCACATATTAACTGTCTCTACTATAAAATACCTGTCTACCTTTCGTGCCACCATTTGAAAGGGAGTTACACCTGTGCTTTTGCAGAGATGATTTACCAGTTTTGTCTGTCGAGTTTTACAAGCACTGAATCCAGTCACATGTTCATTATTTTCACCCGCTATGATTCCACACTTCTGATTTACCTCTTGAACTATTATCCACTACATGGTGTAAACCCTGCACTATCTTTTGTTTCATATTGTCTACAGGCATTCTTAATATCACCAAGCACACTTGATAAAAGGATCTTGCAACGTATCAAACAAGTGGCAAAACAAACAGATAACACTGCTTAGTCAGCTGACTCCTCCCTAATCACCTCCTGCTTTGGTGCAGGAAGTACATTTACCTTCTAATGCGTTATTTGGGAAAGGGGTACAGATGAGTATGCTGAAAGGACAGATAACGTTTTTGGTGATTCAAACTCAGACCCGGGTTTAGGTAATGTCAGTTAGAGGAAATTGTCAGCAGTCCTCTGCAATATTTGGTGTTTTTTTTTTTCTTTTTCTATCTTGCAACATGTTCTTAAATGATGAATATAACTTCCCAGTGCCTCATTTGTGGTTGGAATTGGTTGCATTACATTTCATCCTTAGCTATTGTTATAGTGGTTTACAGGAATGTCTTTATTTCATTCATTCTGTCTTGTAAATGAAATGGACTCCTGTTAATGTCTGTGTCCATGTTTCTGACAGATGAGTGGTCTCGGCCCATATTTGGCTTGACGTCGAACTACAAGGCGATGACGCGAGAGGAGAGGCAGCAGAGAGATTTGGACCAGCAGATGCCAACACGTCGAAGACTGAGGTGCAGGATCAGGCCTTTACTTAAAACAACAGACCATTTACACACTACAACATGGGTTTCAATTCAGCAACAGCACTGCACCAAGCTTTTTGTCCATACTGTTTATATGACACTGATCTTATTATCCCACAAGTTACTTCCAATGAGAATATTTAAGTGCCTGTATGTAGGCAGTTCATTAAAGCCCCTTATCCAATTGTGATGAAGCTTGGAGTGTATTTAACTCAGTTCAGTCCTAGAGTGAGAATAAAATGAACAAATTCTAACATCACCATGAAACACTGCAGAATTAGGTGTGTATTGAGTGAAATATTTGTCCTGTGAGGACAAATACCAGGTGTGGAGAAAATAGTGCAAAATATGAACCTGGATTCGTAATGAGCATCTGAGAAGGGTCCTCTGGATGTGCCACCACTTGCCTTTCTAGCCCTCCCCTCTTCTCTCATCTACCTTTCTCTCTTCCTTTCACACTGATTCTCTCTCTACTCAACTCCTCTACACAACTCTTCTCAGAGACCAGCCTAAGGTGGAGAGCTCGGAAGATGTTGTACCGGATGTATTCTCTCAGCCTGCCAGGTTTCCTCCCCAGTGAATGCACGATGCAAACTGGAGTTTGGGGCATCTTGCTTGTTTGTTTTGAGTAACAGATGTTATTTTTGTAACATATGCCTCAGTTCTTCAGTTAGTTCAATTATTACAGTTCAGTCTGTACTACAGGTTAAGTTGACGGTGGTATTCTGGCATGGTTTTGCAGTGTGTGTTGCATCCTTTAGTGTGATAGATCATGCATGTGTTTGGCATAACTTATCTAGTTAGTCAGTACGTTGCCTACTTTTAGTCGTTTAGCCATTAGTAAAAAAAAAAAAAAAAAAAAAAACAGGTTAGCCCCAACGCCAGACTTTGCCGGTATTAATAGATACATCAAGATGAAAGAACAGCATCACTGAAGTATAAAGTGCAATACGGTTTTGATTCATACCTGGTAAATGAGACTTAGAAAAACTGCTTTCCTGAACATATTCATTCAAAGGTACTGAATATATTTGAGCAAACCTAACCAATTCAAACTGGCTTCCTTCTGGTCAAACCACACATCCTCCCTTCATTATTTCTCTTTTCCTGTCAGCCAGGCTGCAGTGGTTTATGATCTAACTTGTCTGTTTGTCTCTTTGCAGCTCTGGTGGACAGACTCCTCGCAGGGACCTGGATAAGGTGCTCACAGGAGAAGAGAAGTAAGTATCGTCAGACAAACCAGCCCTTGTGAATTACACTCTAAATCTAGCTTTCCACTATAGCAGTAGAAGTTACTCTCATGGACAGAAAAAATGTCTCCTATTTTGATGTGTCTCAGCATTAGGTAGCTTTACAACATAACTAATGAAATGCTCAGTCTTGTACAGACGTATGGAATGTGCGTAGATGCATATATTAGTACAGTGCTCCCCTTTATACAGCAACTTGCTGTTATAAGGCTGCAAGGCTGTGGCTCCCATTTGCCCCATAATGCCATTCCACTAGCACTGTCATTCTCATAAGGCAGAAACAAATAGCACAGTCTCCCAACTGGCTCCCAGCTATAGTTTTAAAAGGGGAGCACCATATTTTAGTTTACTGATGTGCTGTTTTGAGTGGCATTATCTTCCCTAAACCTGTATACAGATCTGCTGTGTTCAAACAGTGAAACAGAGCTGTTCATGCTGTGGTTCAAAGACCCATTTACACCCAATCCAAACACATGTGCCACTACAGTGGCTTTCAAAAGTATTCACCCCCCCCTTGGACTTTTCCACATTATATTGTGTTACAACATGGATTTAATTAGAGTTTTTGCCACTGATCAACACAAAAAAAAGTCCATAATGTCAAAGTGAAAAGTAAAATCTACAAATTGATCTAAATTAATTACAAATATAAAACAGAAAATAACTGATTGCATAAGTATTCATCCCCTTTGCAATGCACACCTAAATAAGCTCTGGTGCAACCAATTGTCTTTAGAAGTCACATAATTAGTTGAACGGAGTCCACAGGTGTGCAATTAAGGTGTTTCACATGATTTCAGGTTAAATACACCTGTCTCTGGGAGGTCCCACAGTTGATTAGTACATTTCCTAACAAAAACTACATCGTGAAGACGAAGGAACATTCAAAGCAAATCCGGAATAAGGTTCTTCAAAAGCACCAATCGGGTAGGATGTAAGAACAACCAAGGCATTGAATATCCCCCGGAGCACAGTAAAGTCCATTATTAAGAAATGGAGAGAATATGGCACAACTGTGAATCTGTCTAGAACAGGCCATCCTCCAAAGTGTCCTGGTGAGAAGGGCACTAGTCAGGGAGGCCACCAAGAGGCCTATGGCAACTCTAAAGGAGTTGCAGCCTTCTGCATATGGCAACAATAGCCCAGGTGCTTCATAAAACTGGCCTTTATGGGAGAGTGGCAAAAAGAAAGCCATTGTTGAAAAAAACTTTCAGCAAATCTTGGCTAAAGTTTGCCAGAAGGCATGTGGGAGACTCCGAGACCAAGTGGAAGAAGATTCTATGATCTGATGAGACCAAAATAGAGCTTTTTGGCATCAGTCCTGGAGGAAAACCTGCTGACGTCTGCAAGAAACCTGGGATTTGGGAGAAGATTCATCTTCCAGCAGGACAAAGACCCCAAACATACAGCAAAAGCCACACGGGAGTGGCTTAAAAACAAAAAGGTCAGTGTCCTGGAGTGGCCCAGTCAAAGGCAGGACCTTAATCCAATTGAGAATATGTGGAAAGAGTTGAAAATTGCTGTTCACCAAAGGTCCCCATCCAAATTGACGGAGCTTGAGCAATTTTGCAAAGAAGAATGTGCAAAAATAGCAGTGTCCAGATGTGCAAAGCTGGTAGAGACTTATCCAAATATATTATGACTGTAATTGCTGCCAAAGGTGCCTCTACCAAATGACTGACTAAAGGACTTATGCAATCCAGTTATTTTCTGTTTTGTATTTTAGACCAATTTGTAGATTTTATTTTTCACTTTGACATTATGGACTTTTTTTTGTGTTGATCAGTGGCAAAAACTCCTAAATAAATCAATTTTGATTCCATGTTGTAACACAATAAAATGTGGAAAAGTTCAAGGGGGTGAATACTTTTGAGAGCCACTGTATATTTACTCTGTTGGAGTGGAACTTTCCTGTTAAGGGTTAGTGTGGTTGGGAAAACTGTAAACATTTCTGCAATGAAGCCTGTTATAACAAGTAAAAACTCTTTCCCTTACTGTTGTCGATTTGTATATATTAAATAACAAGCAGCATAACACTTGACAGTCTAAATTGGTTATTGTCTTCAGAATAAAGTTAAATATACTGAACAAAAATATAAACGCAACATGCAACAATTTCAAAGATGTTACTGAGTTACAGTTCATATAAGGAAATCAGTTGACTGAAATAAATTCATTATGCCCTAATCTATGGATTTCACATGACTGGGCATACAGATATGCATCTGTTGGTCACAGATACCTTAAAAAAAAAAAAAAAAAAAAAAAAAGGTAGGGGCGTGGATCAGAAAACCAGTCAGTATCTGGTGTGACCATGTCACAAAGACGGCTGAAGTGGGCGGCGTCAGAACCAGGAAAGGAATACACACAGACGGGACGGATGAAGTGAAATGATGAGACGCTTGCTTGCGTCGTTTTATTGTAAATAAAAGGGTTTTAAACAGACAAAAGGCAGGACACAGCACATTCGCCAAAATAAATAGATAAACAAAAAAAACGGACTATACTTAACAAAACGGTGCACAGACAGACACACTGACAAACATGGTGAGTTTTAAATAAACAAGTATCGCACTGGTCCCACCAGCACGCAGTAGCAATTGTTATTAAATTTCTCCTCCTCTCTCCCGTTCTCCACTCACCGAACACCCAACCCCGAGTGGGTGAAAACATGCTGCTGTTCTGCAGCTGTACCAAGACTCGATTGCTAACACCGTGTAACAATTATTATTTTTTTTGTTCCTGGGTAGTAAGTGTTATTTCCTAATTGTTTATGCCTCAAAAGTATAGAAAATGGCTATTATTCCCCACAAACTTTGCTTTTGTGACCAGGACAGGTAAATTTCAAAATATCACTATTTCCAATGAGAAAACATGCGAATTTGTGTCTTTTCGTTCACATAGTCAGAAAAAAACAACATATGAATCCAAATTAACATGTATTTATATTAAAGTAATACAAAAATGACTACAAAAGATTTGGAAGTGAGTAGTTTTGAGATTTATGATTATACTGTAAATTTAATGTTAACTTAGATTCATATGTTGTTTTTTTCTGACTATGTGAACGAAGACACAAATTTGCATGTTTTCTCATTGGAAATAGTGATATTTTGAAATTTACCTATTTCCAATGAGAAAACATGCGAATTTGTTCTTTTCAGTCAGAAAAAAACAACATATGAATCCAAATTAACATGTAAATTTACAGTATAATCATAAATCTCGGAAAACTACTCACTTCTAAATCTTTTGTAGTCATTTTTAATATAATATATTAATTATAATGTAGTCATTTTTAATAGTCATTTTTAATATAAATACATGTTAATTTGGATTCATATGTTTTTTTTTTTCTGACTTTATGTGAACGAAAAGACACACATTTGCCCGTTTTCTCATTGGAAATAGTGATATTTAGAAATTTACGTGTCCTGGTTACAAAAGCAAAGTTTATGGGGAATAAAAGCCATTTTCTGTACTTTTGAGGCATAAGCAATTAGGAAATAACACTTACTACCCAGGAACAAAAATTGTGTTACATAGTGTAATCAATCATTCAATTGGAGTCTCGGTACAACTGCACGTGAATTAATAAAGTGCAATTCCCCGTGCTCACATATTATTGCTTTTTACTTGCACGTGAAGTGCTGTGCAATCCTCGTGCCTAAATACAAATATACATTTTAAACACTCGTGTTACACAGACCCGTTTATATCTCGTGTACCAATGACTATGGGGGCCGTGCATTATCATGCTGAAACATGAGGTGATAGTGGCGGATGAATGGCACGACAATGGGCCTCAGGAGCTGATCATGGTATCTCTGTGCATTCAAATTGCCATTGCTAAAATACAATTGTGTTCGTTGTCCGTAGCTTATGCCTGCCCATACCATAACCCCACCGCCACCATGGGGCACTCTGTTCACAACGTTGACATCGCAAAGTGCTCGCCCACACGACGCCATACATGCTGTCTGCCATCTGCCCAGTACAATTGAAACTGGGATTCATCTGTGAAGAGCTCACTTCTCCAGCGTGCCAGTGGCCATCGAAGGTGAGCATTTGCCCACTGAAGTTGGTTACAACGGCAAACTGCAGTCAGGTCAAGACCCTGGTGAGGATGACAAGCACGCAGATGAGCTTCTCTGAGACGGTTTCTGACAATTTGTGCAGAAATTCTTTGGTTGTTCAAACCCACAGTTTCATCAGCTGTCTGAGTGGCTGGTCTCAGACGATCCCACAGGTGAAGTAGCCGTATCTTGAGGTCCTGGGCTGGCATGGTTGCACGTGGTCTATGGTTGTGAGGCCGGTTGGACGTAATGCCAAATTCTCTAAAACGATGTTGGAGGCGGCTTATGGTAGAGAAATGAACATTCAGTTTTCTTGCAACAGCTCTGTTGGACATTCCTGCAGTCAGCATGCCAGTTGCACGCTCCCTAAAAACTTGAGACATCTGTGGCATTATGTTGTGTGACAAAACTGCACATTTTAGAGTGGCTTTTTATTTTCCCTAGTACAAGGTGCACCTGTGTAATGATCATGCTGTTTAATCCGCTTCCTGATATGCCACACCTGTCAGGTGGATGGATTATCTTGGCAAAGGCGAAATGCTCACTAACAGGGATGTAAACAAATTTGTGCACAAAATTTGAGAGAAATAAGCTTTTTGTGCATATGGAGAATTTCTGGGATCTTATTTCAGCTCATGAAACATGGGACCAACACTTTACATGTTGTGTTTTATATTTTTGTTCAGTGTATGTCTTTCTGTAAAAGGCAACACTGCAATGGGTTTTCAAAGTTTTTTTTTTTTTTTTTTAATAAACTGATGGTGTTAAATGTAGCGCATTTAAAGGCACTTCTATCTAGTGTTAGCAGTGTAACTTTAAGTGTGGTTTTTTTTTTTTTTTTTTTTTTTTGGTAACCTGCATTTTGAACCTAAACATTCCAATAGTAAATACTTTAGTTTTTCCCCCCAGTAATTTTGTCCAGAAGCACATGACTGTTGCCTTGGGGCAGCTATGATTGTGCTGGACAGCAGCTTGCTGCTGAAAGTAGCCAGATTGACGTCCTAAGCTTTGTGCTTGCTTTCAGGGCCCTGAGGCCAGGAGAGCCGGGGTTCTGTGCCCGTGCCAGGGTGCCCATGCCTTCCAACAAGGACTACGTTGTGCGGCCAAGGTGGAACGTTGATACAGAAGCTAACCGGGTGAGTTTGAGGCTTTCCAAAACCCAGAAATCAACACCCTGCTTCCCCAGTCCCACTCAGTGGTTTAGAGCCTTAAGCCTTGTCAGCCCCACAGAGTCTCTGAAATCTAGAAAAGTTTTACAATGTTAAAATTACAAAAGTTCACGTTCTTTTTCATCCACTTACTGCTGATTACTGACTTTATTGGGAAGGGGGGGGGGGTGGGGGGGTTTGTGCCACTGACACAAATAACAGGGGGGGGGGGGTCATTTCCAATAAAATGCAAATTAACCATTATACACAAGTGACACGTGTTGGTTGGTGTTTTTCACCGGGGAATTCATGATGACATTAAATACGAAATTAGTTTTTTAGTTTTTTCATAAGTTTTCAGAAGTTGCCGGTTCGAGTCTGGGCTATTCCACAGCCGACCGTGGATGGGAGTTCCCAGGAGGCAGCGCTCAATTGGCTGAGCGTCTGGGGAGGGGGAGGGTCTAGGTCGGCCAGGGTGTCCTTTGCTGACCGCGCACCAGCGACCCCTGTAGTCTGGCCAGGTGCCTGCGGGCTTGCCTGTTAGCTGCCTGGGAGCTGCGTTGTCCTCCCATGCTGTAGTTCCTGGGTGGCTGCATGGTGAATCTGCAGTGTATAAAGAAGCAGTCGGCTGACGGCACACGTTTCGGAGGACAACATGTGTTCTTCGCCGCTCCCGAGTCAGCACAGGGGTGGTAACGGTGAGTTGAGCTTAAATAATAATTGGCCTTTTCAAAATTGATAGAAAATAAAAAATAATTGGCAATGACTAAATTAAAAAAAAAAAAAAAAAAAAAAAAATGTCATGGTAATTTCTTAAGCCTGGTAAGCCAAGGGGCCACTAGTCTACATGTTGCTGGAAAAATGTAGAAAGCAATACTTTTTTTGTAGAAGGTGACACGCAAGCTTCAAGTTTTCAGGCAACTTTATTGCAAGCAACTGTATCAAAGGACTGTTAAATTTAGAAACAACATTACGTCCAAGAGTAAATCAGCCAATGAAAGTGATGTAAAGTCATGTGACTAGCAGCTACGCTGGCAAAAAAGAAAAATGACTTAGAAAATGAATGTGAAGCCGGTGTGGGATATGCAGTGGATTGGCTGGTGCGAAAGAACTGAGACAAGGTTGGCAGTTTGACTGGCTGGTTTTGAGGCAGGGCATTGTTTGGATCCAGCTTATAACAGAATTGTGAACCAATCTTGTCTGTCTTGTTGATTTACTGTCCAGTAGCTGAGCCTTCATTAGTGTCCTGCCACAGACATGATTTCCTTGTCTCTAGACCAGCGTCAGAAATGATCAATGTTTATGTAGCGTTTTATGTTATAAGACTAATTGTAGATTAGAATTAAGGGAAAAAGCTGGTACTTTTAAAATGCAATTCAGTTAAGCACTTCAACGTTCCAGCAGGCATCTATGCAAAATAGAAGCCCGCTAGATCTGGAAGCCGATTTGGCTGTTAACACTCAATCGTTTTCTAAATATATATATATACAGTGATTTGCAGAAGTATTCACCCCCTATCAGTGTCACATTTTGTTGAAGTACAAATAATGTATACACATTATTTGTATACGTTTTTTTTTTATTCAAAGCTGTAGTGGTTAAACTGAACACTCTTATATGAGGAGGTTAAATGTCAGCAAAATTTGCGAATGAAATGTACTAGTTGCATAAGTCCGCCCCTTAAGTCTCGGTACTTGGTAGAAGCATCTTTTGCAGCAATTACTGCTATGAGTCTTTTTGGATAGGTCTCTACTAGCTTTGCACAGTAGGATGGCGAAATTTTTGCCCATTCACGGGAAAATTGCTCCAGTTCTGATAAGTGTGATGGGGATTGTCGAATCTTCAAGTCTCGTCGTAAATTTTCGATTGGATTCAAGTCAGGATTTTGACTGGGGCATTCAAGAATATTAATTCTCCTCTTGTTCAACCACTCCAGTGTAGCTTTGGCATCTTTGGGTCATTGTCCTGCTGAAATGTGAATCTCCTCCCCAGTTTCAGAGTCTTGGCTGACTCAAACAGGTTTTCCTCAAGAATTTGCCTGTGCTTTGCACCATCCATTCTCCCCTCTATCCTGACAAGCTTCCCAGTCCCTGCTGAAGAGAAGCATCCCCATAACATGATGCTGCCCCCACCATGCTTGACAGCTGGGATGGTGTTGACTGGGTGATGTGCGGTGTTGGGCTTGCACCAAAGGTAACGCTAGGAATTTAGACCGAAAAGTTCAATTTTTTTTGGCTTCTTTCTTGCCACCCATCCATACAGGCCAGCTTTGTGTAGGGACCAGCTTACAGCTTACAGCTTACAGCTTATTGTTGATGTGTGAACACTGACTCCCGTCTCAGACACAGAACTTTGCAGATCTCTCAAGGTCATTGCTGGCTTGAGAGTGACATCCCGAACCAGTTTCGTGCTTGCCCGGCTGCTCATTTTGGCAGGGCGACCTGATCTGGGTAGTGTCTGGGTGGTGTGATGCATCTTCCACTTCTTAATGATGGACTTGTTGAAATTTTCTTGTACCCTTCTCCTTCTGTGTGCCTCTCTACCACTTTATACCTGACTTGTTTTGAAAGCTCCCTGGTCTTCATGGTTGCTTTGTTGGATCACAGTGTGAGTTGCAGCTTTATATACCTGAGGGAAATTATCTAAAGTTAGTTAAACCACTTTGAGTACACACAGGCTGAAACCATTTTACTGATTTTTGACCTTTCAAACAAATCATTTTGCACCAGAGCTGATTTGGAGCTGCATTAGCAAATGGGTTGAATACTTATGCAACTGTGATTAATCTATTTTTCTTTGTAAGTCCTACTTATTTATATTCTACATGCATTTTTTAACTGTCATTGTGGAGTAGTTTGTGTAGATTCGACATGTAAAGTCTAATTTGAAAGCGTTGTGGAGTACGCTCAGGTGCCAACAACAGCAAACGTGTGTGTGTGTGTGTGTGTGTGTGTGTGTGTGCAGTTGTAGTCAAAGGTTTACATACCCTGATGGAAATGTATAATTTAGACATTACTCGAAAACCAATAATTATAGGAAATCTTTTCTAGCAAAAGTTTTGCTTTTGTGGATGAGGAAAGAAAGTTACAAGAAATAGTTTGCAAAAAAAAATAATACATTGATCCCACTGTCCAAAGGAGAAAAAAAACAAGGTTTAAAAACTACGTAAACACTATAGCCTATTCATATGGAAATAATTATAATTAATTTATTATTTTTTTATTTTGCTGTTGGGGTTACAATTTATGAATTATGTGGCCCAGCTTCTAGCGAATGCAGCAGGCCCTGCCAATGCCGCAGCTGCAGAGATGAATTTCACTTTTGCTGTCATTTTAATAAAAACTGTACATGACTTTCCATAGCCACTTACACTTAGATTTGCATTATCTTCAGTGAATTCAACTGTTGTCATTTTTCCAAACAGTACATTAGGTAGCTACCCTTTCCTGTAACGGAACTTTCCACAGAGACACATTCTCCGGTTGATCATTTTATTTTGCATCGCCATACTTGAGTATGTAGAATATCTCTTTCATACACGTATGCAGATTTATTATTAATTGATTTATCACATCGCCACGTTTCGTCCACCTGGCTTCACTTACATACATTACCAAGCTCTACCTATTTCACGGCCTAAAAAAACGTGACACAGACCATAAATGTTTTTCTTCACCGTGAAAACGTGTATTTTGTGTACTTTTTACCCTGCACTGTAAACAGTGAAGTTATGTGTACCAGTCCAGGTTCCTGATGGGATAATAAGCTTGCTTCAATTTCAAAAAGAAAACTGGACAGGATTTATTGATTGACACTTGAGAGCAGCCAATAACCACTGTGGGCTCTGCTCACTGATTGGTAGATATAGGCATCCAGGGTGGGTTTGGTATCTATGAGAGCTCAAGAGAGTGTCTAAAATGAATTAAAAAAAAAAAAAAAAAAAACCCTACAGTAATTTTGAATTCTACAAGGTGGTGGTGTACTAGTCTGTACAACCTGCAGTCTTCATTGGATCACATACATCGAACTACGATCCAGCGGCATTTATATTCAGACATCAATCAAAAACGAAAGGTGAAAAAACGAAAAATTATGAAACCGCAGCACTTGACAACGTAGTAATGTTAGATATTACTAGTTTAGCTTGACAGACAGCTACAGTTGGGACTGATTTAAAACAAAATATGTATAAAATGTAATAAAGCAGGTTACTCTTGATCTCTGCATCATTATCCTGTATTTGTTCCCAGGCACACAATCTCAATGAGTTTTAGAAGCAACACAAAATTACGTTCTTGACAGTAAGTTAATATATACAATATAAGTTTTTCATTTCATAGAGTATTCAATTTCATTCAAATATTATCGATTTGTTATCGTGGGGTCCCAATCGATAGATAATGATTTATTATTGTTACAAGCATATATATATAGGGGTATACCTGCTCCCCCAGTTTAATCAAGGCTCTTGGGCTTGTAACTGGTTTACTTTAGAAGGCCAGTGCCTTACTTAACAGTAGTTCTGTTAAAAATAAACTTTGTAATACATTTAATAACATAGTTAATAAAATACACATAAATAAAATCCTATTTATTGCATGAACTGCCTACAGTGTCTTGTGTAATTAAGCCGAGATGCCAATAGATTTGCACTTTTCTAGTTTGCTACCTACATTCCCCATGCATGTTTTAGAAGAAATAGCATTTGAATCCATTACTTTCTAGACCAGTGGCAAGTGGGCTACAATGCCCAGATCTGGAGGACAAAAGGTAGGAGATACAGCTGCCAATGACTGACCTCTAACTGGGTTGGTTTTCAATAGGCTGTGTCTTCAAAGAAAGGCCTCAGTCGTTTGGAGAAGCACAAGAGACGCATTGCTGAGCAGAGGAAGCGGCAAAAACTACAGGGAGCTGTCAAGATCAGTGTGGAGGGGAACCGAATGCCACTGTAGCACACTGTGGCAAGGGCAAAGGGCATCCCGACCAGGGGATGTAAGTGGAACCTGCCCCTTCCTGGCACAGGAGCTTGACATTGTGAGACACAGCTTGCAGTGTGATAGAACTCCTGCTTTCCCTAATCCCTTGCTTCTGGTGTTCAGAAACAAATGCCAACAACCCGTCTTAATCAGTATCAACACATTTCTTTGGTTCAAGAAAGTAAGCTGTTGAGCGTGTTCCCACCCATTTCCCTTGCTAAGTAGTGCTAAAGGCAGGCAAAAAGTAGCCAGCCAAATTTTACAGCTAAAGTCTCATTACTTAAGTCCTGGCTAATCTTGGGCTTTGGCACTATTGCTCTGCACTTTAGCAAACAACAAAACACTGTTTTCTAGTTGTCAGCCTTTATTGAAATGCAGTGTAGTGACTGGAACAATGTGTTTGGTATAGATCTGCCTTGTCTTGCTCAAAGTAGTTGCCATTGAGTTTGCAGCTGTCTATTTGTGCAGTACCACCTATTGTGTGCAATTGCAGCAAGTTATTTGCTGATATACACATGTTACTAATATAACAGGCATACTATACAAAGGACAGTGTTTTACTGCAGTTATTTACTACAGATTGTGTTTTCCAGTTCAGAGACCCCTATCTTTGGAGATGTGTATGGTATAACATGGCTTGGGTGCTACTGCTCCGAGATGCTTGTCTGTGTGAAGATCTCATTCGTGCTCCCTGTAAAGCCTACATTACCTCTCTATATAGTAACTGTACAGCAGTGCGGTGTTGGATTGTTTTTGCTGTGTTGAACTGCATGCTGATTTTTGGTGGTCTAACAGCATCAGGTAGCCTGGTCCCCTTGGAGAGGGGATAGTAGGATTTCCCTCCTCTTCTGGACAGATTGTCGGTCTGCCCTGATGATTGTTGCCCAAAAGCTTGGTGATGAGAGGCACCAGCAGGTGAGCAGGATTTCCAGTCCAGGATCTCTTAATTCCACTTCATACGCCCATCCATGAGGGCCATTTTTGACTGGGCATGCGAATGCGTGGTGATCCAAGGGAGACCTGCTCAACAGAGTTACATTTCTCGACTCCTGCCGGTGGGGTTGCACGACCGTCTCATGGTGGGTGCAAGTAAGAATTGGCCTTTAGTCCTCAATTAGGTAGACCAACTACTAATGTGTCAGTCAAATCATGCATGCCTTGTGCTTCATTTGTGAACTTACTGTTCTGTAGCATTTGCTGCTTGTGCATTCATTTTTAAAATGTCTTGGAATTTTTATGTTAATGAATTGCAATTGCACTCTGTCCTTCTGAAACCACACACTTCACAATGATTTCACAATCGTGTGATGTGCGTTAAGTCGAGTACCAGTTTCTGAGACCCTGTTATTTTACTATTTAGCAAGTTGACAGTTTGGTGCTAGCTCAAGTCTGTAACCAGGTTATCTCCAGCGCCTGTGAAGTTGCGGTTTTGAACCCTTGTTATTTTGCCTTTTGTCTTCTCTTGTTAATTATCTGCTTCTCATTTGCAGGGGCCAACCAAGAAAGGGGTAACTCGCGTGGACAAGCAGATGCGACGTTTTGCAGACATCAAGAGGCTGACCAAGCCTGCGCATGCTGTGAAAATCAGTGTGGAGGGAAATCGGATGCCTTTGTGATTCACTTTTAAAACCATGTTTCTTTTTTTTTTTTTTTTTTTTTTTTTTTATATATATATAAACAGTCACTGCATCCAGAACCCATCTGCTATTACCACCCCCTCTCTGCCCTTGGACTCTGTTTGCTTTATAGACCTGTTTTTATTTAGTTTGGATGTATAACACTGTTCAGCATCATAGGATTGTTTGCTTTGGGAGGCAAATCTCTTGCTCTGAATTCCTATAAGGTCTGTCTTGGTCATATCACTGTTGTATTTAAACCGAAGTCGCTTTGTACAGAAACAAAGTTGTTACTTTGGTTTATTAATAAACGTGATGTCTCACATTAGTTCTGTATTGTTCATTTGTTCAGTAATTTAGAGGCGTGTAGGGGAAAGGGAAGTAAGTGCAGTTTGGAGACAGATTTCAATTTTAGCCTGGGGTGAGGACCCAGGTCGAGCCATCAGAAGAACTTCTGAAGGTTAAAATCACGATTCAGCAGGTTAAGATGTTCTAGTAAATTCACCCCCAGCCACCACGAATATATTTTATACATAAAATACACATTTTAAGGACCCAGTGATTCTGCATTGGCTAATTCCATACATTCTTCACTCTTTTAACATTTGTTTTAGGCTAAATACATTGTTCCCTCAACCTATCTTCACAACTCTCCTAGCTTTTTAAAGTAATTGTAGCTAGTGAAATAGTTCCCCACATTTTCTGTGTTGTCCACATTCTTTCACTATATAGGTCTCAGATGTGCAGTTTTGAAGAAAATACGTTTTGTTTTAGCAATTGTGTTTGGATTTTAAATCATCATATCAGGTAATACACTAGGTTGCAAGCCATGCTTTTAGACTTTTGACCCTGGTGGGATGAATTGTCCAAGAAAGTAAAGCCGTTGTCACAGGAAATAAGTTAGCGTTTGCCTTTTTTGAGCCTTTCTACTCATGCACGAATCTTGGAACTTAAAGGCAGAGGAACTTCTCTGCGGAGATTAATCCAAAATTACAGGACGCCATTTGTATTTTGTTGAGAATCGAAAACTGATATTGCATTGCAGACAGTAATTTTGGTTTAAACGTAATTTGATTTATTGAAGTGTATTGCAGATAGTATTTTTTTGTTTAAAAGGTGACATTTATCGTAATTACGTATATTTACGTTTAATTTTTATTAAATAAATTTTCTTCTGGAAATTGCACGCTGTATTTTAGTATTTAACAAATATTTTAAAAACATTTTGTGGTATAATTTGTGTCTATGCATAGTTACAATCACTACTTGCCAAATGTGTATTTCCTTTAAAAAATGTTGTTCGTGGACATACTTTGGCGTAAGCAAGTAAGTGTTTATGTGTAAGCTCCCTCAGTTATATTATTTAAGGTAAATTGCTTGGTGACTGAACCTTTTCAATAAATTGAGTGGGAAAGTGGGTACAAACATTTCATGTAGAAAATACGTGGGATATCTAAACCTGTTTTAATATAGAAAACGTACACATTTTTAGTGGAAGATGGTGTTTTAAGGTGTATAATTTGAGAAACACATAAAACGATTGGCTTCCTATACATAACAGTTCAATTGTTTATATCGGTGGTTTCCAAACTTTTTAGGCACTGTACCCCTTTCCAATAATCTAGTCTACCGCGTACCCCCTTCTGAGATAGGGTCATAATATACCTATGAAAAGAGGTAAAACAAGGTATTTTCTAATTACCGGTACTAGATTAAGCACTGTAAATGGATAACTAATGATCAAAATGAAAAAAATAAAATTAGTTGTTTTATTGTTTTAATATGTAAAATTATTTCAAAATCCAGACTCCGTAAGTATGCTGAAAAACATAAGGTTCCAATTTAAAACAAAATCAAAAAGCAATTTTCAACATTCATTTCTTCCAACAAATGGTGATGTGTAGAGAGAAAACAGATTTTTTTTAAAAAGCTACAAATACAGGCTTTTTTTGGTTTTGTTTATTAATCTAAATTTTTTTTTTTTTTTTATAGTTGAACACTGAGACAATGTAAAATGTGTGTCGTGTGTGGTATTGAATACAGCCAGAATAAACACATTGTTTTGAAGTCAATATTTCTAAAAGAATTTGTTGAAAGTAGAAAGGGGATATTTATATCAGGCAGTCAAAAAAGACTTGGCAAAATACTTCCATGTTAAAGTGTTTAGTGCAGTAAGCTGTTTGCGTTAATCAGCTGTAAGACTATTAAAGCATGTTGATGGCCACTTGCTGTATGATATGAACACACTAGGACTGGAGTAGGGAGTCCAATTCCAGACACTTCCCAATCACAGGATTTAGGTATTTATTTTGTTTTTAATCCCGTGATTTCAATTTTTGTAGTAATAATAACAAAAATAATATCGAGTTTGTACTTTTTTTAAGTCACTACCGGTGTGGAGGCACAGGGTAATGCATTCACAGGACAAAGTTCTTGAATGAATGAAGTAAATTAGCCATGTGTGTGCTCAACGCTCACACACTGTCTGCAGCCAGCTAGGTGTTTATAGAGTTAACCTTGCCCAACACAAGGAAATATGCACCAGTATGGTTGTGGTTTTATTTGAAAGGTGATTCGATTGCAAAGTCCTAAAGTACTATAACTGGTATATAAAAAAAATAATAATAATAATAAAAGCGTTGTGTACCATTACAAGATTTTTCTCGCATACCCCCTGACGAGAGCTTGAACCCCAGTTTGAAAAACGCTGGTTTATATGAACATCTGTGATCCTAGTTGACATGGTGGATGTACTCACACAGCACCAAATACTGTACTAATAATTCAGATAGCTCTCCAATTTAATGCAGTACCCTGTGCAAATCTCTGATCCTCACTTCTACTCCAGTCATTATATTTCAGGAATGATAAAAAAATCATACCACAGGTTATACTTTTTGCTTATAGATTTTTGTGTGAAACTCTGTATGAGAACTTGCTCTTAACGTTATCTGATTTGTTTTAATTGTTGTGTTTTACACCCGATCTCATGAATCAAATATAAAGATATCGTACAGCATTCATTGCATACCATACAGTAATACTTGTCAATATACATTTCTCAATAACAAAGATATTTAAAAAGACACTTATTAAAATAAAGCAATATACACAATACATGTACACAATTCAAAATATACAATAGAAAACAATATATACAATAAAACAAGTGTAAGGGTCGGTATAGGAAGGGAAGGATATATTTACAGAAGGTGTGGTTTAATTCCATGCTGGAGGTTTTACCAGTGTCATTGATAAGGACACCACCCCCCCCTAAAAAGCCCAACCTGATCACATTTAATTTCAGGGTGCTGAATTGAATCCCCCTCGAAACCCTTACTAAATCCGAAATGACATTGTTCACCCAGTTACATGCTTTCTTTATTTTTGGCGATGCCTTTACATCTTTTCAAAGATGTCGCTTGGTGATGCACAAGAAAATTATTTTTGCATTTGGAAATCGCTCATGCAAATTTGTTAAATCTTTTTTTTTTTTTTTTTCTAACTAATCCACACTTTTCAATGCCTCCAGCATGAATCACCAGGATATCAGGTTTGGAAGAAGGAGAATTAAAAAAATAAATCATAAAAAAAAGCCACCTAATCCCCTCTGTCTACTGTGCTCAAGCTATCAGACACTTGTCTTATATAGTTTCCTTGTTTCAAGCCGTGAAATACACTTTCATACATTTTCAAAAAGAATGAAAAATGCAATATTTAATAAGTATGAAAGAAATCTCAGTTTATTGCAACATAGTCAAGGGACAATTTTATGTTTAAATTATTATTAAAGATTATTGATAATTGTTGCTGCTTACTATTAATGTATTTGACCAAAACTGTGTGTGTGAGTTTTTTTTTTTTTTTTTTTTTAAAACACTGAAACTCAAAATCAATTATTGTAAGGTGACATTGGTTTTATGTTGGGAAATATTTTTAAGAAAAATAAAAAACTGAAATATCTTGCTTGCATAAGTATTCAACCCCACACATTAATATTTGGCAGAGCCACCTTTCGCTGCAATAACAGCTTTAAGTCTTTTGGGGTAAGTATGTACCAGCTTTGCACAGAGTGTTGGAGTCATTTTGGCCCATTCTTGGCAGATTTGCTCCAAGTTGTTCAGGTTGGTTGGATGACACTTGTGGACCGCAATTTTCAAATAGTGCCACAGATTCTCAATGGGATTGAGATCAGGACTTTGACTGGGCCACTGTAGGACATTCACCTTTTTGTTCTTGAGCCACTCCAATGTTGCTTTGGCCTTGTGCTTGGGATCATTGTCCTGCTGAAAGGTGAATTTCCTCCCAAGCTTCAGTTTTTTAGTGGACTGAAGCAGATTCTCTTGCAGTATTTTACTGTAGTTTGCTCCATCCATTCTTCCTTCAATTGTAACAAGATGCCCAGTCCCTGCTGATGAGAAGCATCCCCACAGCATGATGCTGTCACCACCATACTTCACTGTAGGGATGGTGTGTCTTGAGGCATGGGCAGTGTTAGGTTTGCGCCACACATAGCGCTTTGAGTTTTGGCCAAAAAGCTCTATCTTGGTCTCATCTGACCACAAAACCTTTTCCCACATCGCAGCTGGGTCACTCTCATGCTTTCTGGCAAACTCCAGACGTGCTTTCAGATGGTACTTTTTGAGTAATGGCTTCTTTCTTGCCACCCTCCCATACAGGCCAGTGTTATGCAGAGCTCTTGATATGGTTGACTGGTGCACCATTACTCCACTCCCAGCCACTGAACTCTGTAGCTCCTTCAAAGTGATTGTTGGCCTTTCTGTGGCTTCTCTCACAAGTCTCCTTCTTGTTTGAGCGCTGAGTTTTGAGGGACGGCCTTTTCTTGGCAGTGCCTGGGTGGTGTGATGCAGCTTCCACTTCCTGATTATTGATCCAACTGTGCTCACTGGGATATCCAAACACTTGGATATTATTTTGTACCCTTTCCCTAATCTATGCATTTGTATTACTTTATCTCTAACTTCTGTAGAATGTTCTTTGGTCTTCATTTTCCTTCAGATTCACAGCCTTACCAATGATCCTTCAACAGTGGGGTTTTTATCCAGAAAATGTGACAGCAACTTTAATGGTTCACAGGTGGAGGCCAATGGTAAGGTAATTGTGTCCTCGTTAGGGCAATTTCTTTCATTGGTGCAAACTGGGAGCTTCCACAGCACAGGGGTTGAATACTTATGCAAGCAAGATATTTCAGTTTTTTATTTTTCTTAAAAATATTTCCCAACATAAAACCAATGTCACCTTACAATAATTGATTCTGAGTTTCAGTGTTTAAAAATAAAATATCAAACAGAAGGAAATTTCAATGTACCATTTGTAATTCGGTAATATGAGAGAATTGGTCAGGGGTCTGAATACTTTTGCAAGGCACTGTGTGTGTGTGTGTATGTATGTATATATATATATATATATATATATATATATATATATATGTGTGTATATATATATATATATATATATATATATATACACACACACACACACACACCTTCCATTGGACCTCATTAACTTCACTGCAGATGTGTTGTACACATGTCCCTCTACAATATATCACAGTATGAAGTTATTTGCTATTGCTTCTTGAAAATAAATAAAAACAAACACACAATAATAATTTGCTCAAAACAGCCAACTTCCCTATATATACACTGCTGTGCAAAAGTCTTTGACACATTCAGCAGTTACAATATATATTGATGTTAGGAGCATCAACAATTTACTGAAAGCTTCCACTAGTGTTTTCCACTATTACACTGGCTCTAAAAAGTATTCACCCCCTTGGACTTTTACACATTTTATTGTGTTACAACATGGAATCAAAATGGATTTAACTAGGAGTTTTTGCCACTGATCAACACAAAAAAGTCCATAATGTCAACGTGAAACATAAAATCTACAAATTGTTCTAAATTAATTACAAATATAAAACAGAAAATAATTGATTGCATAAGTATTCTCTCCCTTTGCTATGACACACCTAAATAAGCTCTGGTGCAACCAATTGTCTTTAGAAGTCACATAATTTGTTGAACGGAGTCCACCGGTGTGCAATTAAGGTGTTTCACATGATTTCAGGTTAAATACACCTGTCTCTGGGAGGTCCCACAGTGGGTTAGTACATTTCCTAACAAAAACTACATCATGAAGACAAAGGAACATTCAAAGCAAATCCGGAATAAGTTTCTTCAAAAGCACCAATCAGGGTATGATATAAGAACATTTCCAAGGCGTTGAATATCCTTCAGAGCACAGTAAAGTCCATTATTAAGAAAGGGAGGCCACCAAGTTGCCTATGGCAACTTTAACTCTAACGGTTGAGCTGGGAAATACTGTGCATATGGCAACAATAGCCCGGGTGCCTCACAAAACTGGTCTTTATGGG
The DNA here is from genome assembly GCF_017654505.1 of Polyodon spathula. Classification (NCBI taxonomy): domain Eukaryota; kingdom Metazoa; phylum Chordata; class Actinopteri; order Acipenseriformes; family Polyodontidae; genus Polyodon; species Polyodon spathula. Next base: position 23,752,318 of record NC_054547.1, read on the forward strand.
ACAGTGGCAAAAAGAAAGCCATTGTTGAAAAAAAATCTAGGCTAGAGTTTGCCAGAAGGCATGTGGGAGACTGAGATCAAGTGGAAGAAGATCCTATGGTCGGATGAGACCAAAATAGAGCTTTTTGGCTTCAATGCTAAGTGCTATGTTTGGCGCAAGCCTAACAACGCACATCATCCTGAGAACACCAATACCGTGAAGCCTGGTGGTGTCAGCATCATGCTATGGGCATGCTTCTCTGTGTCTTGTAAAGATAGAGGGCAAAATGGATGCAGCAAAGTACAGAGAAATCCTGGAGGAAAACCTGCTGAGTCTGCAAGAGACCTGCGACTTGGGAGAAGATTCATCTTCCAGCAGGACAATGACCCCAAACTTACAACCAAAGCCACACTGAAGTGGCTTAAAAACAAAAAGGTCAATGTCCTGGAGTGGCCCAGTCAAAGCCAGGACCTCAATCCAGTTGAGAATATGTGGAAAGAGCTGAAAATTTCCGTTCACCAATGGTCCCCATCCAACTTGACGGAGCTTGAGCAATTTTGCAAAGAAGAATGGGCAAAAATTGCAGTGTCCTGATGTGCAAAGCTGGTATAGACTTATCCAAATAGACTTATGGCTGTAATTGCTGCCAAAGATGCATCTACCAAATATTGACTCAAGGGGGTGAATACTTATGCAGTCAATTATTTTCTGTTTTGTATTTGTAATTAATTTAGAACAATTTGTAGATTTTATTTTTAATTTTGACATTATGGACTTTTTGAGTGTTGATCAGTGGCAAAAACTCCTAATTAAATCCATTTTGATTCCATGTTGTAACACAATAAAATGTGGAAAAGTCCAAGGAGGGTGAATACTTTTGAGAGCCACTGTATAACAACTTTGACTATTATTAATACAGCTTAGTTTGGGTGAGAAGAAGCCAAGTTTGTCATTTAGCAATCTTCAAAAACTTGTGATCACAACAACTCAAAGTAAACTATACATGAGCAGTTAATATGAAGCGTCCAATAAAAAAAAATTGAAAAATAAAGTACAACTTTTTTGTGGGCTGATTCTATGGTAGTATTAAAACAGGTTGGTTGATTCTATGGTAGTATAACCCAATCTCACCCCCCCCCCCCCCCCCAAAAAAAATAAAAAAGTGCAAAATGTCTAAGACTTTTGCATAGCAGTGCATATATACAGTTGTAGTCAAAAGTTTACATAACCCAATAGAAATTTATAATTTCTAGAAATTTCTCAAAAACAAATGAGGAAAAATCTTTTGTAGCAAAAGTTTTGCAGATAAAGAAAATATGTTACAAGAAATATGTCTACAATTATTTATTTCAGCAATTTTCAAAAGTATACATACCCTGAAAAGGAAAATAAAATTAATAGCTAGTTGAGGCAATATTAACTCTTTCAGGTGATTAGGATATTTGTCAATGAGCTTTTGGCATGATTCTTTAATGATTTTTGACCATTCTTCAATGCAAAATTGTTCTAGTTCATTCAAATTCTGAGGACTTCTCTTGTGCACAGCCTTCTTCAACCCATACCAAAGATTCTCAATCTGATTTAGATCAGGACTTTGACTAGACCATTCCAGAACCTTGATTTTATTCTTCTTTAACCATTCTGAAGTAAATTTTGATGTGTGCTTAAGATCGTTGTCTTGTTGGAACATCCAGTTGCGCTTTAAACCAAGTTTTGTAACAGAGGGTTTCAGGTGATTGGCCAATATCTTTTGGTATGCTATGGAATCCTTTTTACCATGAATTGGAACTAAATTTGCTGTGCCATTAGAGGAAAAACAGCCTCATAGAAGGATATTGCCACCTCCATGCTTGTCAGTAGGTAGGGTGTGTTTTTCTTCATACACCTCAACAGACTTTCTCCAAATGAAACGACTGTCAGCGTGACCAAATGAATTGTTTCATCACTCCACAAAACCTTTGACCAGAACACCTATCCATCATTCAAATGCCATTTTGCAATCGTTGATTGTCCTTGTGACGTTTTCCTAAGAGTGGCTTTTTCCTTGGCTTGCAGCCATTGAGACCTTCACCATGCAATACTCGACCTGTGGTTGAAATGGAAACCCCAGTCCCACTTGCAGCCAGTTCACTTTGAATATCTTTGGCAGTCAATCTTGGATTGTTATTAACCTTCCTCACAATTTTTCTACTTGTTCTTGCTGAAACAACCTTCTTTCTATACTTTTGAATTAGCATTTTTGGAGTTTTGCAAAAATATTGCTGAAATAAATAATTGTATATATATATATATATATATATATATATATATATATATATATATATATATATATATATATTTATATATATATATATATTACTTTTTCCCACCCCAAACCAAGCAGCATCAACAACAGTGAAAGCTGCACAGCATCAGAAAACACCAGTGGAGCCCCGGAGTAAACCGCTGATGCTCACAACATTGATACACATTGGAACTCCTGAATGTGTCTAAGACTGTTACACAGCAGTGTGTAAATACAGTGCCTTGCAAAAGTATTCAGACCCTTCCTATGGTGTCCCATTTTGTGAAATTCAAAATGAAACATATACATTTTTTTAAACTTAATATTTTATTCAAAATTTGAATTCTCAGATTGAAGACTTCTAAAGGTAAGATAAGTTACAGTAAATGTTAGCAAAAACTAAAGAGAAAAAACTGAAATAGTTTGATTGCATAAGTATTCAGACCCGTCAACTCAATATTTGGTGTAAGCACAGCCGCAAGTCTTTTTGGGTAAGTGTCTACCAACTTTGCACACCGGTTTGGTGCAATTTGTGCCCATTCTTTTTGGCAGATTTGCTCAAGTTCTCTCAAGTTCTTTGGGGATCGCTTATAGACAGCAGTTTTTCAAGTCTTTCCACAGGATTCTCAGTAGGATTCAAGTCAGGACTTTGACTGGGCCACTCAAGGACATTCACTTTCTTATTCTTAAGCCACTCCAATGCAGCCTTGGCCTTGTGCTTTGGATCATTGTGAATTTTCACCCCAGTTTTAAGTCTTTAGCAAACTGAAACAGGTTTTGCTCTAAAGTTCGATTTTGGTCTCGTCTGACCACAACACATTTTGCCACATTTTTGCAGGATCATGCAGATGCTTTGTTGCAAACTCCATGCAGGCTTTGAGATGGCTTATTTTTAGTAATGGCTTCCTTCTTGCCACCCTGCCATACAGGCTACTTTTGTGAAGTGTTCTGGATATTGTTGACTGATGCACATTTTCTCCCATCTCAGCCATTGAACTGTGTAGTTCTTTCAAAGTTGTTGTTGGCCTCACAGTGGCATCTCTCATCAGTTTCCTTCTTGCCCGGCTGCTCAGTTTGGAGGGATAGCCTGATCTAGGCAGTGTCTGGGTGGTACAATGCACCTTCCATTTCTTGATAATTGAGTGTACTGTGCTCACAGGGATATTCAGACTTCAATATTTTTTTGTACCCTTCTCCTGAAGGTTGTGTATATAATACATATTAATTCCTACTTCAAAAGTGTCATGATAATAAAGAAGGCAAGGCTGAAGTCAATGTGGAAGAAACGAGACAAGAACAACCTCACCCCAGAGAGGCTTTGCTGCGTAAAGTTGAACCAGAGGAAGAGACTATTATTTACCACAATTACACAATCCATCCCCTACACAGTGACAGTAAGTATGCTACAGCCACAGCTCTTTACCAGATGCTTCACATACAAGATGACACTCTGGGAGATTGGGAAAAAAAATGTGACTTAATGTGTTTCCCAGACTTGTGCACTCATGGAATCCATGGAATCCATGCAGAAAGGTCACCCCGTTTATATCCAACCCATTTTGTCAAAGCTCGCCTTCAGTCACGCCAACTCAACTTAGGCTGAATCAGCAATACATTTTTCACCTGCAGCATCAGGCCAACCTTCGACAGATTAATGGGGGCTTTTTCCACAAGTTGAAGGTGCACTGTCTCCGCAGTTAAACGAGGCAGTCTTCCCAGCGACAGCAAGTGGGAGAAGTACAGGCGTGGAAAAGTACAGAGCAGTTTAGAAGCAGAAAGGAGAAATTGCATCTTGAATTGCTTTAATCAGAAAACAGAGGACATTGGGGAAACACAGCAGCAGCTCAGAGTCAAACAGCCGCGTGTGTTTTCCTGATAACAAACAAGCTGAAACTCGGAGCAGCTGATTCAAATTCAGCACCGTTCTGAGACACTGGCGAGGGGGGGAGCAAACAGCACAGCAGAACAACGCAGTTAAACGAGGCAGTCTTCCCAGCGACAGCGAGTGGAAGCGACAGCGAGTGGGAGAAGTACAGGCGTGGAAAAGTAGAGAGCAGTTTAGAAGCAGTTTGAAAGCAAGTTGACAACTGCAGAAGAAACTAAACTTAAAAAAAAACCCTCAACATGGTCTTCAAGCCAGTAATCTGTGACACCTGCTTGATGTGGGAAATCCGAGAAAACCCAGCGGAGCTAAACCAAGTGTGCGTAAAGTGCCGCACGATCCAGGATTTGCATAAACTAGTAAGTATGCTAGAAATGGAGCTGGAAGAAGTGAGACAGCAGCAGGATCTTGAGGAACTGGCACACCCACAATTCATGGAAGTCTGCATCACCCCTAACAGACTGAAAGCCACCAGGGAGATGGAAGGTCAGAACAGCTGGGTTCAGGTAGGCAGAAGCAGGGAAAAAAAGAAACTTCGTCAAACACAACCACCAGAAATCAAAACAACCAACAAATTTGAGTCACTTCAGAATTTTGAGGAGCAGAACCAACAACAAGAGAATGAAAGGAACAACATCCAGGATCCAATTGACAGTGGTGACCAGACAGCAAAAAGAAGGGAGGTCATGATTGTTGGGGACTCCATATTGAGAAACACAGCAAGTTCAATTCGCAGTTTGGACCCCCTTACTACAACAGTGTGCTGCCTTCCGGGAGCCTCGGTCAAGCACATCACTGAGAACGTGGACAGGCTCCTAGAACGAACAGGAGACAACCCGGTAGTAGTCGTCCACATCGGTACAAACAACATTGGAAGAGACAGACCAAAATCCCTGCAAAACAAATTCAGAGAGCTAGGAAGGAAATTAAAAGAGAAAACCAAAACTGTGGTATTTTCTGGTATACTACCGGCACCTTGCAAAGGACCATATGGACAGCTGGAAATAATTAATCAAAACGAATGGCTGAAGACGTGGTGCACACGGGAAGGCTTCACCTATCTTGATCATTGGACCACATTCTACAACAAGGACTATCTGTATAGACGGGATGGACTGCATTTAAATAACAAGGGAACCAGTCTACTCGGAGAAAAGATCCTCGAGCAGGTTCAGAAGCATTTAAACTAGAAAGGAAGGGGGGAGAAATCAACAAAAAAACAGAAGGGAGACCGCATCAAAACAAGAACAACAACTCAGGTAAGACAACCATTAAATGTATTTATCTAAATGCTAGAAGTATCAGAAACAAAACTGAAGAAAAACTATGATGTGTTACAGAAACGTGGTTGTCTGAGAGTGATGGGGACGAATATAATATTTGTGGGTATACACTGTATAGGAAAGGACAGAAGAGGAGGAGGGGTAGCGCTATACATAAGAAACAGTCTTGAAGCCCAGGTGTTAAACCCGGACAAAGAAAATAAAACCGAATCAATATGGGTCACAATAACGGGCAAAAATTCAAAGGGCATAATAATAGGACCATGCTATAGACCGCCAGATTCAGACAGTGAGCACAATAATCTGTTATACAATGACATTAGAAATGCGTGTAGCAAAGGAGAAGCCATACTAATGGGGGATTTCAACTTCCCCCAAATAAAATGGGAAAACCCGATGGGTAGCGCGAAGGATGAAATAGAAATGGTGGAAATGACAAATGACTGCTTCCTAACACAATTTGTCAAGGCACCGACTAGAGGGGAGGCATGCCTTGATTTAGTCTTTTCAAATAACGAAGATAGAATAACTAAAACAGAGGTCAGAGAACCACTGGCAAACTCAGACCACAACATGGTCTCATTTGAAGTGTTTTTTAAATCCCCAAAAGTAATGACTAAAGCTAAGGTTTACAATTTTAGAAAAGCAAACTATGAAGGTATGAAACAGAGACTTACAGAAGTAGATTGGAGTAAAATAGAGAAAACACCCACAGAAGAAGGATGGTTGTTCTTCAAAAATGTAGTACTAGAGGCGCAAAACAATTACATCCCTAAAGTAGACAAATCTAAATGTAAAACTAAATTGCCAAAATGGTTTAATAGATCAATTAAAAAAAATATTCAGCGAAAAAAGGCACTTACAGAGCATCAAAAAATGACCAAAAAGAAAGTACGCAGAAAGAGTACACAGAACTGCAAACGCAAGTCAAAAAGGAAGTTAGAAAGGCCAAGAGAGAAATAGAAATGAACATTGCTAAAGGAGCTAAAACCAATTCCAAAATGTTTTTCCAATATTACAACAGCAAGAGAACATTCAAAGAGGAGATTAAATGTTTAAGAGATACAAATGGCAAAATTGTAGATGAAGAAAAAAAAATAGCAAATATATTAAATGATTACTTTTCACAAGTTTTTACAAAGGAAGATACTGACAACATGCCCCACATGTCATCCAGTTCCTATCCAGTTTTAAATAACTTTAGCATAACTGAGGCAGAAGTGTTAAAGGGACTAGGAGCTCTTAAAATAAACAAATCCCCTGGGCCGGATGAGATCCTCCCAGTAGTACTCAAAGAAATGAAAGAAGTAATTTACAAACCGCTAACCAAGATCATGCAGCAGTCTCTTGACACAGGGGTGGTACCGACAGACTGGAAAATTGCAAACGTAATACCGATCCACAAAAAGGGAAACAAAACTGAACCAGGTAACTACAGACCAGTAAGCCTGACTTCTATTATATGCAAACTTATGGAAACTATAATAAGATCCAAAATGGAAAATTACCTATATGGTAACAGGGTCCTGGGAGACAGTCAACATGGTTTTAGGAAAGGGAGATCGTGTCTAACTAACTTGCTTGATTTTTTTGAGGATGCAACATCGATAATGGATAATTGCAAAGCATATGACATGGTTTATTTAGATTTCCAGAAAGCTTTTGACAAAGTCCCGCACAAAAGATTAATTCTCAAACTGAACGCAGTTGGGATTCAAGGAAACACATGTACATGGATTAGGGAGTGGTTAACATGTAGAAAACAGAAAGTACTGATTAGAGGAAAAACCTCAGAATGGAGTGTGGTAACCAGCGGTGTACCACAGGGATCAGTATTAGGTCCTCTGCTATTCCTAATCTACATTAATGATTTAGATTCTGGTATAGTAAGCAAACTTGTTAAATTTGCAGACGACACAAAAGTAGGAGGAGTGGCAAACACTGTTGTAGCAGCAAAGGTCATTCAAAATGATCTAGACAAGATTCAGAACTGGGCAGACACATGGCAAATGACATTTAATAGAAAAAAGTGTAAGGTACTGCACGCAGGAAATAAAAATGTACATTATAAATATCATATGGGAGATACTGAAATTGGAGAAGGAATCTATGAAAAAGACCTAGGAGTTTTTGTTGACTCAGAAATGTCTTCATCTAGACAATGTGGGGAAGCTATAAAAAAGGCTAACAAGATGCTCGGATACATTGTGAAAAGTGTTGAATTTAAATCAAGGGAAGTAATGTTAAAACTGTACAATGCACTAGTAAGACCTCATCTTGAATATTGTGTGCAGTTCTGGTCACCTCGCTATAAAAAAGATATTGCTGCTCTAGAAAGAGTGCAAAGAAGAGCTACCAGAATTATTCCGGGCTTAAAAGGCATGTCATATGCAGACAGGCTAAGAGAATTGAATCTGTTCAGTCTTGAACAAAGAAGACTACGTGGCGACCTAATTCAAGCATTCAAAATTCTAAAAGGTATTGACAGTGTCGACCCAAGGGACTTTTTCAGCCTGAAAAAAGAAACAAGGACCAGGGGTCACAAATGGAGTTTAGACAAAGGGGCATTCAGAACAGAAAGTAGGAGGCACTTTTTTACACAGAGAATTGTGAGGGTCTGGAATCAACTCCCCAGTAATGTTGTTGAAGCTGACACCCTGGGATCCTTCAAGAAGCTGCTTGATGAGATTTTGGGATCAATAAGCTACTAGCAACCAAATGAGCAAGATGGGCCGAATGGCCTCCTCTCGTTTGTAAACTTTTTTATGTTCTTATGCATGTATGACAGTAACAGACTAGTTTCAACAATAATGCCGTTGAGTCTGATCTTACCACTATTTTCTCCCATTTAAAGAACACTCCACAGTATTGGAGTAAACCAAGAAGTGATGTGGATGCTATGACTACAGCACACAGACCAGCAATGTGGTTTTACAACAATTACAACAAGGAGGAGGTAACCCGACTAGTAAAGCAAAGACACAAAGAAATGGAGGCTGAAGACCAAAATGTGCTTAAAACAGAAGGACCCGACAACCCTGTTCATGTTGTTCCTCGGCTGGTTGCGGAGGTGATGGCTGAATTCAGGGATGTGGCTGCAAACCCTGTGCGAGAGGATGCACAAGACATGGTCAAACGTCTAAATAAAGACCAGCAGAAGGTGTTTCACCACATTGCCAACACTTTGTAAGCACAAACTGAAACAAACAGCCCCATCCTCCGCATGTTGAGAGAAGAGTTTTCTCAATCAAACTGTCACTGCATGGGTGAGACAAAATAACTGCAAAAAGAAGTGGCTATTGCAGCACGCACCAGAGTTGCAGCTTACAATATCAATGAGATGACTATTCACAGACTACTAATGCTCCCAGTGGAGCATGGAAAAACACTAATGTATTGTAGTCTCTCTGATGAGGTGCTCCAGTGCCTTCGTAAAGACATGAGAGATGTGATGCTCCTCATTATTGATAAGGTATCTATGGTTTCCAATGTCACCTTGTTGTAACAAGGTGACATTAGAAACCATAGATACCTTATCAATAATGAGGAGCGTCACATCTCTCATGTCTTTACGAAGGCACTGGAGCATCTACGCTTATGACATTTTCCAGACTGCTAACAAAGACGATGGCTGGTTTGGAAAAATCAACATCTTACTTTTGGGGGATTTGCTGCAGCTTCCACCTGTGCATGAGGAACCACCTTTTGTGCCACTTACTCAAGAGGAATTGTAGAAATCGACAGGCTCTATGGGATCTATGGACCTCTGGAAATTGTTCACGTATGATCAACTCACAATTAATATGTGCCACAGGGACCGGCTTTATGCCATCCTGTTTTATCCTGCCAAACTGGGAGCCACCAACAAAACTGATCACATTTTGTTGATTAAAGACTGATACCAACGAAGGGAGGAGATATTTACAGCTGCAAAAAGGAAATTATCAAACACATGAAATACTTAGACTATAAAGATGGAACTTTAACCTGTCTCATGTCTACAGTAGATGTCTGTAACCAGATACAGACCGCTATGCTTGATAGTATGCCTGGGGAGGACATTCATCTATTGGCAATGGACGCTGTGGACTGCCTTCCTTCCCTAAAGAAAAATGTGCTGAAAAAAATAAAGCTTACAAGGCTGACTGCAGTCGTACAGCTGGCTGGAAACTAGCATATGAGTGAAAATAGACTGCAAGTTGATGCTTTGGAGGAATATTGACATTGCCACTGGTCTCATCGATGGGGCAATAGGGAAACGTCAAGCTGTTTCCTATTATCTGGAAAACCCCAGGATGGTGAAAACTAGAACTATCCATTTTTAACAAAACAGACACATGCATACCTTTAAATGTTTCAGGTCAAAGTTTGAAATCATGGACAGGGCCTATATTGTTTGAGAGCAGTTTCCAGTCATCGCTGCTCATGCAATCACCATTCACAAATGTCAGGGCATGACACTCAAAACAGTGATGATGGAATTTGGTAACTCCATTTTCTCCTGGGGCCAAAGTTTTGTGGCATTTTCCGGAGTTACTTCCTTAAGTGGCGTACACCTTATCAACTTTGACCCCACTCACATTAAGGCACTTCCAACCTTTGAATAAGTCATTAAAACAGAGTGAACAACAAGCCCTCAGGACTTTTGTTACCAACTATGACCAGTTCCCATGCACTACATCTCTGAGTACTGTGGACATTTGTCACTTCTGAAGAGAACCCTTCAACATCTTAAGCAGCAAGATGTTTTTGAGTTTCTCACCAAACTGTGTCAAACTTGCCCACAAATAACTAATGTGCTTTCAGTCACCATAAGGCATGACATACTATGTGCAGGATGTGAGTACCGCCCATCAAATCAACAGGTGGGGCATGTTTACTCTCTGCCTGTATTTACATTCTACTCATTCATATGGAGCACAAGTGGACACTCATTTTTGGTTATAGAGATGTGGCCACTGCCAACAAATCACACTAATGAAACGTCAAGTCCTTCAGTCAGCAGGAAGAATGCTTGCAGTCCAGCTTATGCATTGGAAGGAAGCAGACGGGAATATTCCAAAGTGACAAAATGTAAAATTTACTGGTGTGCACAAGAGTACAATTCAGGTGGACAACCACAATTACAAACTGTCTTCCATTATCATAAACAAGAGTGGAATTCTCTTCAGGACTCAGTGCCTGACACTACAAAGTAGGTGCATGCAAGTGACACCCTTATTGAACTAAAACCATCGCCAAGGAATGCAAAAGACATGTATGTGGCATTTTATGAACTGATCTAATGCTTTACGATTGGAGCACATTGTAAATTGAGAAAATCACAAGACTAGAAGGCAAAAAAATACATTGCTAGCATTGATGTGTCCATGTCATTCACTTTACGATTGATATTCATATGGAAGTTTGTAGCCAACTACATACAAATATAAATACAATGTTGAACATTTTGGAAAATGTACATTCTTTTTTACCATTGCTATGCTTTTATACTTTTTAACCTAAGTCAAAATTAGTAACTAGCAATAAAGTCTTGGAAATATAGATGCTTCTTTACTACTGATATGCATACAGAAGTTTGAAATCTATTAAATATTTTTAAAACCTTCACACTTTGAATGTTGTGAACTTTGTCCAATATTATAACTTTGCATTTAAATGCTCTTGCCATTACACACGTGACAAAAGAAGTGATATCTGAAACAAAAACACATTAGAAATGTGAAAAAATGCCAAGTTATCAAGTGTGCCCAGCCATTCAAAGTAGAGATATCAAAAACACAAGCCAAGTTTCAAGAAACCATTGAAGCAACCTTGCCCAGCACCAAGCAAATAGGCACAACTGTCAAAGCAGTGGGGGCCAAGGTTGCCCCCAGTTGTTTTTACTAACTTGGGTGTGTTAAGGATTAAGCATGATTTGCTGTGTTAAGGGCCTTTTAACTTGTGTTTTATAACAGAACTTCAATTTCTATATCTCTAGCTATATATATATATATATATATATATATATATATATATATATATATATATATATATATATATATATATATATATATATATATATAAAAAGTACCCTGCACGTTTCCAAACTCTTACCCATTGTGATGGAGTAAATGTCTTACACAGGAACTAGAGAGCATTTGGACCCTGTTAAGGGTTGTTTGGACAGCACACCATCCTGAGGGAACAGAAGCCACAAAGCCTCCAGTATTGGTAAGGGCAATTACTCAGGTGATCGAGAGCCCAGTGCAGCTGGGACTAGGTCTCTGGTATCCAAGGGCAGGGCTTGTGTGTTCTGTTTGGGAAGGAGGGATTGACACTGTGGTGTTAAACCCTACAGCTGATTGCAAGTTCATAAAATTGCTGTTTATTGTGGGGAGGGAACAAGCCTAGCTTGCCCTGAAAGTTTAGGACTGAGAGAAGGTGAACCACCTTTAGTGTAGTAGTTCAGGGAGCTGGACATGCTAGCGTTTTCTTTTGTGTTTGTTTATTTTCCCACCTGAAAAGGGACAGTACTCTTGAAAATGTTGTATATAAAAAGGATGGGGAGATGCTTAAACCCATTCTGGACTCCAGTTGTGCCTGTATTAACAAGAGAAACAAGGAACATTTGATATACACTCAATCCTCGTGACCAATAAGAGGCCGTATATCAAACCCCCTATCTGCATCAGGAACCTTATGTCAAGCAAAACAGTCTTGTGGGTACATCACATAAGATTAAAGAATGAAAGACACAAGGTGGTGTAACTGAAAACAAACATGTTTAATGGAAGATTGGTCCTTTCTGTACAATAACAATGTATTTACACACCCCAGATGGGACTATGTACACAGGAGAAAGAAAGGAGCACATCAACTGAACAGCAGACAACATTACTATAAATTAAACGATAAATACACAGTGGAAACTCTGGGAACAGGGCCCCACACCCTCTGGGCCAGAGGCCACAGTCTTGTGCAAGCTTCCCAATACGATATGTAAAATGAACTGCTCCCATTAACCTTTTCCTGCCATGTAGACTCCCCCTGGAAAGCAGCTGGTCCTTAAAATGCAGACTGTGGCCTGCACTGTACAAAGAAAAGCAAATCATTACAGGTTGAAAGGTACAATAGCCAGATATGCAGTCTTTACATACACAAAACTTAGTTCCTGAGGATGTAACTACTCATGTTTAAAATTAATTTTATAAAGAGTATCCAGCCAATCTTTGCAGGTTTACAAATTTATTTTTTGTTATGTACCTGTAAGTTTTATGTATTCATTTTAATATTAGTTTGCCATCATACTAACCCCCTCCCCCAAATAGTTTAGTATGCATTCCCTTATTGTTTCTTGTCTTGCCTGCTACCAGATAGTGTCATCTCTGTGCGGTCTGATTAACTTGGTCCATTCTGTGACTATTTGGTAATTAAGTGCTACCCACATCTAGCTATATTTTCAAAGCCGATACGTTTTTCATATGACACTCTTTAGCTACAAAATCAAATGTTATTGAAGACAAACCTCAGACACATGTACTGTTGTTGCATTAATATACAGACACACATGGATTGTGATCACAAAACCACTTCTGAGTTTCATCTTGTGCCAGTTACATATAGCAAGACAGATCCTTACAGTACACTTGCATTTGTGGGGAAAAGGTATTCTGATAATTACAAAGGATTACCAGATACAGCTGTCTAGACTCGCTTTGAAAGTGAAATACGGTAATTGCACAGACAATGGTACTTTAAGACAAGTAGCACTCACTTTTTATTTATTTATTTTTTAAATTTAGTCGTCACCAATGATTTTACCCCAGTCTACCCCAGTTTGGAATCAGCAATTTTATTTTATTAATCCTGGCGACTCACGGAATGGCAGCTGACACACACATCCTCCGAAATGTGTCCCTGCCAGCCGTCTTTTATTGCACTGTAGATCCACAGCGAAGCCATCAGACCTATAATCTACCTATACAGGACAACAGACCTGAATGGCTCCACTGCAGACCTGCAGGCACTCTAACAGTGAATTATGTATTTCAATAGTGAGCGAATGATCCCTAAATTTACCTCCGAAAGGAATCTATTCAAATAGCCTCTACATTTTCTTCCAGTCGCCCAGTTGACACGGAAATACAGCATTCGGCAACGTCTGCAGGTTTAGTTGCCGAAATGCTGGAGAAAGGGACCACACAGAACAATTCTAAAAATGCAAAAGCTTGGGAGACCAGACGAGACTATCAAAGGGCAGTTTAGTGCTACTTTCTCTAACAGGTGCTAAAAATAACGCTTTATAACGCTCTTGTTTCAGAGTATGGATATTTTAACGAATGCATTTTTACTGTTCACAATTTGCATATCATTTCCTGTTTCACATTTCCACATCCCATGGAGAAAGCACACTTGTGGCCTCAAAAGGGCTGTCAGATATACCTATCTAAGTTCAACTGGTATAAAAGAGTGTAACCTGTCCCCTTGCAACACAGTGGATGAAGAATGTGGAATTTCTTAACGGGGGCAGGCTAATGATTACACCTTGGTGTACCAGGTGAACCTGGAAGTGCACATTTCAGAGCTACTTTAAGGCCATTACATTAAGATAACTGATATTTCAGACTAGGTTGCATGATAGCAGCCCAGCATTGTACTGTGTTTCAATGGTATGTTCAATAATGTGCATGCCTTAACCATGCAGGAATATCCAAGCACATTTGTCCATCCCAATCCTACACTAAATTTCACCAAAACTATCTGCAGTAACTGGAATGTTTCAGCATGTCACAGGCTCCACCCATATCTTATCTACTTTGTGCTGTTACTGCACCCCTCCACTGCCCTTTTTGCTAAGATCGAGAGTAGCACACAACCTCAAATGAGGGATAAATGTGGCCACTGTGAAAGACAACAACTTTTAGCCTTCGTCACTTCCAAAAATAAAAGAACAGAGAACAAAGGCTGTGTTCAAATAAATGCTTCACGTGGTATAAAACAGTGCATTACATAAAAAGATGCATCAGAAGATGGGGAGCAATACAGAGTGCTGGAGCTGTGCTGCTTCTCCCTAGGACAAACATATCTCAACATGCCTGTATTTTCCAGTACACATCAAAACAGGCTGAGGGACTTCAAAGTTATGTGGAGTACAGGCAACTAAATGTTGCAATTAAAAAGGAGAACTGGATAAAATAGGAATACAATCTACTGCCCCAAACTCAGTGAAACTACAGTACTGGACTACTGACCTGCCTACAGGTAACTTGTATGAAATACCTTCATAAAAAAGGCAGATTGTACTCATTCCTGTAATACCACACACTACTGTTAGCTTTTGTACTGTACTAACCTAGACCAAAACCCTGACCTAACAGTACATGGCTCTGTAGATAAAATAGATCCCAGGTCCCCATTCCTAAAGCCAAGGGTGAACTGTCAGTCAATTATTCTTATGCAATGAGAAAATGGTTTGCGAGGCAAATGGGAGTTCTTTGTATCTCTGATATATGAACTCTCTCTCCAGGTATGCCTCAAAGCAGTGAGAACGTAGCTCTTAGGCATTAATTGAGGACATCTGTAGGTCCCAACTTCGTCAAACAGATTTTATGACCATTTAAAATTATTGATGATTTACTCAGGACACCTGCACAAGGCTTCAAGGAACCTGCTTCATACAATTCCATACAGACTTACTAAACACTTAATTTAAAAACATTAATACACTTGCATACATACATACATAGCTTAGGAACATTCCACATGTTGAATGCCACTGATGGTAGTCTGGATAGCGGTAGAGAAAAACACAATGTACTTGCCACAAAACTCATACAAAATACACAACCAATGTTTATCTTGAAGCTGTATTGAAACATTGTGGCTCAAGTTGAGGAAAGGCTTTTACATTCAACTTTACAAGGTGTACTTTGGGAACAAATTCCCAAAAGCTTTCCTTCATGTATGTTTTTATTTTATTGCACTTGATAACAGTCCAACTAAGAAGAATTTGACCAACAAAAAGGTCACAGACTGTTTGCTTTATTCCGCTAAGGCTTGATGTGCTAGTTGTACACAGTGCTTTCAATACTGAGATTGAACTTGTTTGTAGCAGCCACCTTCTCTTCTTCAGACAGTAAAGAACACATTCTGATGATCTGATATTGTTAAGACTCTCCAGGAGTTACACCTGGGTTTGCTTAGAGCCTTTGACAATTAAAAAGCTTTAAAACCAGCTTGCTTTCTGCAAAAACCTGAAAAATGATTTGTTCAACATATTTATACAATGAGGGTGCATTTCACAGAATTGTTCTGCAGTGCAGCGAGTTCTCACAGTCCTTGAATCAAACAGAGATGTGACATTAATAGATGCATGATTCGTGAGACTTCATACAATGACAGACTCATTCGATTGGCTTAAAATGCAGTACTGGTTTCCTGCTTTGTAGTCATGGGAATTATCGCAAATAGGAATGTTAAATTCAGACTGGTTGAGACAGTGTTCAACAGGACTCATTGTGGAAATGCAGTGCATTTGTAAGAGACTTGAAATGATCCAGATTAATGTCAGACTTGTTTGAAAGTCTTTTAATGCCAACGCCTCTTAACGAATGTCTAGTAATCAATGGTGGGATTGAATGTGCCCATTATATTTAACCATGGCATCACTAGTTAATGAGCTGGTAAGCACCAGTTTAGATGATTGCATGTGTTAAATTATTTTCCAGCCAATGAGAGTCATTGATTTGTCCATGCCACTTTATAATAAATTATTAAATGAAAATAAATTTTCCTTCATTAAACAATCTAAATGTAGTTTCATAAGATATATTCGGATATTCTGATTGACTGTTTGGAGTGAAAATATTGAAGCACCCACTGAGGGCCTCAAAGTCATCAATTTCATTTGGTCCTTATGGCAACAGCTACAAAGTAAACAAACGCGGGTGAGTTTCTCTGTTTGTGGTCCCTTTCTAATGACATGGACTAACCTTTAACCCTTTCTATGATATGGACAGACAATGTCCAGCATGGGACTGTCCATGACAAAACAAGCAACACAACTGCAAAGAACAAAAAGTAACTGTCATGGACAGTTTATTTTCTCTTAACTCTTCTATAACATATTTGCCTCATTAAAACACAGATACTCAATTCTGTGTCAAAACATGTACTGCAGTTCCTTGAGTGTTTCCATCCCATGATTTCATGTACTAGAATACATCTCTTGTTGTATGTCTACCTTTGGCTTTAGGTAGAGATCTAGTGATTCCAATGGTGGTATGTGTGTGTAAAACAATATATTAACAACACTGACTGGACAGGGATGTGTGGCAGTGACTTATAAAAATTATTCTACCGTACACTGCGGTTACATCCTTCTTTAGTTCTTCCCAGATCTACAGATACCCTGTACTGCACTGCAATTGGTTCTGTGAATCTGAGACTGCTGTTAGATAGGCTGATGAGGTACTGTGTAGATCAGTTAAGGCACTATGGTCCACAGCTCAGGCTTTAAGGGATGGTACCACTGACATCAACAGTGCTCGTCTCTCTAACTTGATTGTTAGGGTGGAAACAAACTGTGATTGGTCCATTTCCAGATACAGTTCCGGCTGATTGGCTAATGAGGAGTGTGTGTCACATAGCGGATTGAGTTTTTCGGTTTAGCAGCCACTTTCTAGAGCTCTGTTCAGGCACTGTGTGTGTATGGCTCCAGGTTTCTGACAGCATGTGGTTGTTGGGCAGGGTAGTTGCCATCCACACAGACCCGCTTCCCTGCATCGTGCCTGGTTTCATGGCCCCTTGTAGATGCACGCAGTGAGAATGGAAGCTACCCCTCCCCGACAGGTGCGCTCCGACTCAGCTCCTTGATCCCGTGTAAAATCCTCTTCATATGACCCACCTTCGTCACACCCAAATCCTGCAAGAACATGAAGAGATATCACCACACTGCACCCTGCTTGAACAAGGGGAACCTGAAAACTAACTAAAGTAATTGTAGCTAACAGTTACATAAATATTCTCCGCAATGAACATCCATGTATTAAATCGCCTGCGTCATTTATGAATTATTCAGGAACCCAAATAAATGGTCATATAAAGACCAATTGACACTTCATTAGTGAAAGTTCAGAATATGGTTGGTATGAGACGAGAAGTAAGAAACACAAAAAGTACAAAACTGACACACAAGGTTTGACCACAAAACTCATCTAGGTCTCAAACAGGCAGTTTAGAAAAAAACATGTTTTGCACTTTGTGTCATTTCACCTCAAAGGGGTGTCTTCATCCCTTCACTGCCCTCTTCCTGTCAAATAACAAATCAGCGGCTTCTACTAACTTGCATACTTTAGCCAGTGACATGCTTTGATCCAGAAGACACTGCTGGGGTGAAATGAATAAGTAAAGAACTTCTTCGAAGGACAGGCAAGAAAAGTGTCTGTTTAAAAACGGGCCATATGAGACCGGTGTGGACAATACAGGTTCAGAATTGGTAAGATTTACAGAATCAATTTGTTATCTACAATCACTAAGAAACCACAGTTCAGTCCCTCTGGTGATTGGTTAATTCAGGTTTCACTACAGACACATGGATGTACAATAAATTCATACGTTTGCAAAAAAACAGTCTGGCTTATCAATGCAAGCTGTCCCTGTAGCCAATATAGGAGAGGCAATTTTCATCAACAGGTTTTTTGAGCCATAATTCTAAATTTAAATGCTTTCTAGGTCCTAGTTTAAAAAAAAAAAAAAAAAAAAAAACCATGTGCAGACACATGCAAGTCTAGAAATAAATCAGATAGTTACTTTGCCATCTAAGTGTTTATCAGTCCTGGTTTCAGAACCCAGTGGCTGCAATTTATTTGTACTGGAAAATATGTTCATGAATTTATGGCAGTCTGACACCCTCTATGTTTAAAAAATAAAACAAATGCTTCAGTTCATGTCTATCTACATAATCTATATGAATCTCACCACAACATTGCACATGTACATGAATCAGCCAAACCCAATGTTTGGTGCAATTATTTATTTTTTACAAAATAATAGTAAGTACTTAAGACTGCTAGGCAATTCTTACTTCACAAGTTACTGTTGTATTTTATCAGGCTTCCTATCATGGCCATGGTTTTTATTTAAGAATTCCATTAAAAAAATAAAACACATTTAAAACAAACAAATATATAATTGCATTTCTTAGTTAATCAAAACCCCTACAAGTACATGTAGAGGACAAAAAAGTTGAAACACCTGGGTAAATGAGGTACACCAAGTATATTGAAAGCAAGGGCTTCCACACAAGTGTGGCTCATGGTTAAGCAAATAACATCCCAGCATGCACAGGATCATGTATAAAAATGCTGGACAGGCCTGGTTGCCTATAATTATGGCTAGAATGGCTGCAAGAGGAGACCTCAGTGACTTTGAAAGAGGGGTGATTGTTGGGGCACGTTTGGCAGGAGCTTCAGTGACCAAGAGCTCAACTTGCTGATGTTTCATAAGCAACGGTGTCTAAGGTGATGTCGGCATGGAACTCCGAGGGAAAAATGACAATCCACCCATCCACAGAGCATGTGTGGTCGCCCAATGGTTTGATGAGCATTACACTGATGTTATCCATATGTCATGGCCTTCTCAGTCAGCAGATCAGAACCCAATCAAGCATTTATGAAATATTCTGGAACAACGTCAAAGACAGCATTTTCCACCTCCATCAACCAGACGTTGATTGATTTTCTCGTGGAAGAATGGTGACAAATCCCTCTTGCAGAATTCCAGAAGCTGACAGACTATGCCACGGCGCATACAGGCCATACGTGGTGGTGCAATGCCCTATTAAGTGACTTTACACTGGTGTTTCCATTTTTTTTATCCAATACCGGTAAATTTCATGACAATCTATATACTGTATTTTAATTCAACTGGAACTAGAGGAAGATTTTTTCACTTTTTAGATACAGTGGTCAAATTTAATTTTCATGTGATGTGAATGACTAGATCTGTACAGAAAAACAGAATGGCATTCTAACTATTACTATAATTCCTTAAGTGGTACTAACAATAAATGTGAATTACAGCATTTTGCATTGAAAAAGGGTGTTTTGGGCAAATATAAAACACATATAAATATAAAACAAATATAAAACACCTTTAGTATTAGCACAAGTTCAAGTGCAATCCCATCTCAATCAAAGTGACACCCTGGTCATGTTAGTCTTGGGTGTGTCATCCTAATTGCCATGCAGAAAAGACGCTTTTCAGAAGCTGATCAGCCTCAGGTTTATCATTTTGCGTTAATGTGCCAGTGATAAAAGCCTGCACCTGACTTCCAAAGTCTTTTACACATTTCCATCTGCACCAAGAAACCAGTATGAAACTCAATCTAATCTCACACCAATATCAAGCTGGTTCCATCTGCAGTCTACAATCCTATCTGCAATGGGAAACTACACAAGTGTCAAAGATTACCTGTATATTTTATTTTTTAATTTGCATTTGGAAATTCATTCATTCACCCTCCAATATCACTAACAGCACAATATATTCACAACCTTGCTGCCTAGCCTGTATTGCTTCTGCAGTCAATTGAAACCAGTCTCCTGATCGAGCTGGGACTGAGATCAATTGTATTTTGACCTGCTGCTGATGGTAATGAAAGAGTCAGATCCCAGTGGCTCTCATAACAGAACCTAGGTTCCCATTAATATAACCTGGAGGAGAATGACCGCTTTATTTTTTTAACTTCCTTCTCTTGACAAGTTCACAATTTAAGTAAAAATGTAAAAAAGTAAAAAATAAAAAAAAAAAAAAGTTTCATACCTGAATATGAATTATCCTACACTTCAAGCTTTAGAGTTCAAAATGCTGTCAGTCTGGGTCTTAAGAGATGCAAGTGACTCAACATGACTAGGTAACTCATTCCATACCCTACTACACCTGGGGCAGATGAGTTTTTGAAACATAACCTGCTTCGTAGTGGCAGAATTAAGAGGACAAACCCAGTCCGAAGACGTCCATATATCATCTTTTGAGTTTGGCAGAGAACCCCAAGCAGGCAGGCCTTTCTGATGGCAATGTGGGATCCCAACACGTCCATGCATCCATCAGTATCGACATTTTTCTAAAAAAGTTTTTCTAACACATTTTAACTGAACTCATAACACAGCTTCTGAAGTCCATGAATTTACTGTATAGACATCCTACAGAACTCAAAACAGACTGGCTTGGCAAGATTATTGTGCAAAGCTGGGTACTGCTAATTCATACTGGGCCCTGGCTTTAGTGTGTTTAAAGCACCAGCAGAGGGAAGCCATGCTAAAATCCATTTTTGTTGACCCCACAATTGTGTTCACCTCCATAGCAACGTATTGTTTGGAAGTGTAAAGATAGTGTGGCACTGAACCTGCAATCTTCTATTGATTCTTGTGTGCTATTCACAAAACCGTTTATTAACTAATCCCACAGAGAGATGAATAAGCCAGCCTGCAGGGGTAAAGGAGGATATCACACAAACACAGAATTCAAACACAGCATACATGGAGAAAGATGTGTCTTCAGTTATATTTAACTGAATCAAAGTTCAGCAGCAGTCTCCACAGCGTTTAGTAGAATGATGATCCGAGTGTGCTGGGCTTCTAATAACAGTGAGGTTAACATGACACAAGGACAATGTGGGCATTGCAGGAGGAGAAAAAGGAGGGATAAATCACAAGGAAAAGAATGCAGAAGCAGAAGGTTTCTCAAGATCGCACTCTACTCCAAGCATACGGTCAGAAATGCTAAAAGTATACAGCCTTCTAATCCTCAAATATATACTATAGGCCTCATTCCCTCAAACGCCAACTGCAGACCTCACTACCCAGAGTTATTTACTGCCTCCCAAACCCTCAGCTCTATCCATGAGGTCATATTACCCAAGACCCTGTTAACTATATGTCCACACTGCCACCCAGTCCCTCAGTATTAACCACTAGACTACACTGCTGCCTTCAGAGTTCTAACCTATAGACCACGGGTGTCAAACTCCGGTCCTCAAGGACTGCAGGGTTTTCTGGCTTTCATTCCAACTTAAGCTCTCAATTAACTTAACTGATCTAATTATTTGTTCATTTGAACATATTAAATATTTTTTCAAGGTCTTTTACAGTTGACGATTTAAAAAAATGCACTTGATTCAAGGTACACTACCTATAAACATCCTGAAGCCTGAAGAGGTGTTTCATTTGTCCAATTCATCAAATAATTAGCCCGATTAAGTAACTGGGAGCTCGGGTAGAATGAAAGCCAGAAGACACTGCGACCCATCAGGAAGCGAGTTTGACACCCCTGCTATAGCCATTTCTCAATCCTCAAACTCTAACCCTTGTCAGTCCCACTGGCAGACTAGAGCCTGAACTGAGAAGGCTTTGTTGAAAGTGCAAGTGCAGGCAAAGCAGAGGAGTACGAGTGAGGAAGCAAGCAGAGATACCTTGAGGTCTCGTCTCTCCAGGTGCAGGAGCTCAGCTCCTCGAATGTCGTGCCCGATGAAGATGTCCTTGTACTCGCACAGGCTGAGCAGTTCCAGCCAGATCGCCACCTCCTCCGTGCCCCAGAGATGCACTGTCAGAAAGGGAGCCCTTCAGTACCCACACACCCAAAGCAGAGAGAAAGAGACAGACACCCACAGACCCACCGCATTCAGGGGACAAACCACAACCACCTCGGGCTACAGCCAAGACAAGGAGGACTCGCAAGGGAATGCTGTTTTGTTTTTATCTTAATGATGTATCAACACAACAAATTCATGAAAAGGGTTTTGGAGCCAATTGAATTTAGGGTTGTAAAAATTAAGAAAAAGTGGCTACTGGATTAGTATAAAAGGACAACAGATTAAAATGGGTACAAAGTACAAGTATTTTGGTGAGCAGTCAGGAGAAACAGCCAATTTCTACCTTGTGTAATCTCATTTCAGCTGCTCCTTCTGGACCCACTGAATGTGGAAAGATAAATTAGTGACAGCCATGGGGAATTTGTAATTATCACAACTAATCAAGTGTGTGTGTGTGTGTGTGTGTGTGTGTGTGTGTGTGTCTTTACAACATTCCTCAGTGGAGGACTCCATTACAGTACACTGAATGGAGACAGGAGGCTTTGATCAAGTTTCTTTAGCCTCAGAACAATTTTTTTTTTCTTACTTTTGATGCCATCTTAATGCCTGCCAAAAGCATCCAGAACTTCAAAACACTCACTCAATCAGTCTAGAAGAATTTAAGTCAAGGAGATAAATGTATCGGCTTGCTTCAGTGCACTGAAGGCAGCTCTAGCTGAAGGGATTGTCTGCTGGACATTCTTATAGCTTTACCAACAACACTTAAGCTCCAAGGATCCCATTGGAATTGCAGTGTCAAATCTCATGGACCTGAAGCTCCTGCTCCAGCAAAACAGCCTCTCTCAACTGTCTACTGTAGTGTTTAAATGGAACTTGGAAGGAGATTGCTCCCCAGTCACTGTCGCACAAAGCCAAAGCCAGTATTGGTTTCACTGTGGAAGGCTTCCTTCCTTCACACAGAGAAAAGGCAAAGAAGTGCAAGATCAAACCACAGTTAAAAAAAGACCATTTCCAATTCCCGATTCTCTTCGTCTGCAGCTAGGATGCTGGATAAGCATTTGAAAAGTTATAGTAAAGTATACTGCCCATCAGATATCTATGAACATAGTCTGGGTCCTATTTGAACTGAACCATATGAGTTTGCCAGCTTATAAATTCAGGCCCTACTATTACTGTGTACGCAAATGTTTATTATACAAATCATACATTCCTCATTTTCATTTACACATACTGTAAATCCATAAATATTTGGCGAGTCGCACCCATAAAACCTATCTTGGTCCAGAAAAGTATATATTGTTAGTGGAATTTGAAATTCGTGCCAAAAATGGTTTACAGTTTTTCATACGGAAAAAAAAAAAAAACATACTAAAAGGCTTGCAAATATTTATGGCTTTGCAGTAGTTCATGCCATCTCTTGAATGTTAAAATCTATTTTATTCACGTTCTGTGACATGCTGCATTTACATTCTGTTCTCTTGTACTGAATACACAGGGGACAGGATATAAGAATCTCATGTTGTAGGTTGAGAGGAGAGTAATCGAAAATTTAAGTTTCCCCATTTTCAGATGTGTGCAAGATGTTTTTTTTCACATTTTAAAAGAAATAAATATTACATCTTTGCATCAAAAATGACATCTCATTAAAATTAGCAATACCGTTTATTCCTAGAACTATATATTATAGAAGATATAGTATAGGCTTCTGTGTAAGACACAAGCTGATCTTCATCCACTCAAGGTCAGAGCAGCCAGTACTTTATTAAATTCAACCAAATATACCTTGATGTATGTCACAAAGTACATAACCATTAAATTATACCCATTACCCTGCAGTGAAATGGTTCTAGATTATGGACTTTTTAGAGCCGTGTATAAATGACACAGTATCTCTGCATCTTTTTATCTCCCCTGAGCTGCCAACATAAACACATTCCAGAGAAATCTGCTGTTCCCTGAGCAGAGCCACACTCTGCAACCTGCCTCAGGGGAATGACAGAGTCACAAGAACAGACACATACCTGGCAGGCCCAGGCTGCTGGTCCCTAAGCAGAGCCACACTCGGCAACCTGCCTCAGGGGAATGACAGAGGCACAAGAACAGACACATACCTGGCAGGACCAGGCTGCCACTGGCCTCCTTGTTCTTGTTGTTTTTCTCTTTCTTGAACTTGGGCACCAGGCGGAACTTTGCACTGCGGCTGGGCTTGGAGAGCTCCATCATATGACTCTGCAGAAACAGAACAGTGGTGAGGGAGAAGGGAGAAGGGAGAGCAGACACACACAGAACCAACTTGAGCCCCTTTGACACTGGTGCTCCTACCCGGCTCACAATCCCACATAGTATTAAACCACGTAGCTGGGTCCTAAGCAACCCACCTCAGGATGTGGGTCGACAAGCTTTGATCCGGGTCTGGCGAGACGAAATGCATGATGGCCGTTTGTGAGCGGACGAACAAACAAACAGTCGTACCTCTAGAAAATTTGTACCATCACAAAATGTGTTTAAACAGAGTTTGTTTCAATGATAACTGACTATAGGACTTAGGCATTGTGGCAGTTGAAACTGGTTATATTAACTGGATAACATTAGTGGTAGTGAAACAATTTTTACTGGAATACAGTAATACTTAATTACTTGAGAATCATAATTCAAACTCTACTGTCTATACCCCAGAAATTTCAGTCAAATGATTAAGCCAGAGGTCAATGTCATAGTCACAATTTATCCTTGGAGATGTTTTAGTAATAATACAAAGCATAGCACATTCCTTTAAGCCCTTGGATTAGTCTGGTTGCTCTTTGTGGGACACCAAGGGCACAATGTGATAACCAGAGCTGAACACAGTATTCTGAGTGTATTAAAAGTAAACACATGACCAGGTTTATCAACTATGTTGTGTGCTTACACACAGACAGGGCATGTGTGTAACAGATCAGGGAAACACACAAGCCAGGGTCACACACACACACACACACACACACACACACTGTACCTCCTCATCGGATAGCTCCAAGAGCTGGCACAGCCAGGATATGTCAGTCAGCTTGCGGAGCTGTAGGTCCACATTCCCCAGAGCACTGGAGAGCTGCTCCTTTTGAGGGGGGTCCAGCTGCTTCAGGAGGTAGAGTGAGTGATAGAGGAGGGGATAACCTTTTAACACCTAACATTTCATATACAGTGGCTTGCAAAAGTATTCAGACCCCTGACCAATTCTCTCATATTACCGAATTACAAATGGTACATTGAAATTTTGTTCTGTTTGATATTTTATTTTTAAACACTGAAACTCAGAATCAATCATTGTAAGGTGACATTGGTTTTATGTTGGGAAATATTTTAATGAAAAATAAAAAACTGAAATATCTTGCTTGCACAAGTATTCAACCCCTGTGCTGTGGAAGCTCCCAGTTTGCACCAATGAAAGAAATTGCCCTAACGAGGACACAATTACCTTACCATTGGCCACCTGTGAACCATTAAAGTTGCTGTCACATTTTCTGGATAAAAACCCCACTGTTGAAGGATCATTGGTAAGGCTGTGAATCTGAAGGAAAATGAAGACCAAAGAACATTCTACAGAAGTTAGAGATAAAGTAATACAAATGCATAGATTAGGGAAAGGGTACAAAATAATATCCAATTGTTTGGATATCCCAGTGAGCACAGTTGGATCAATAATCAGGAAGTGGAAGCTGCATCACACCACCCAGGCACTGCCAAGAAAAGGCTGTCCCTCAAAACTCAATGCTCAAACAAGGAGACTTGCGAGAGAAGCCACAGAGAGGCCAACAATCACTTTGAAGGAGCTACAGAGTTCAGTGGCTGATAGTGGAGTAATGTGCACCAGTCAACCATATCAAGAGCTCTGCATAACACTGGCCTGTATGGGAGGGTGGCAAGAAAGAAGCCGTTACTCAAAAAGTACCATCTGAAAGCATGAGAGTGACCCAGCTGCGACGTGGGAAAGGTTTTGTGGTCAGAAAAACTCAAAGCGCTTATTGTGGAGCAAACCTAACACTGCCCATGCCTCAAGACACACCATCCCTACAGTGAAGTATGGTGGTGGCAGCATCATGCTGTGGGGATAATTCTCATCAGCAGGGACTGGGCATCTTGTTACAATTAAAGGAAGAATGGATGGAGCAAAACACAGGAAAATACTGCAAGAGAATCTGCTTCAGTCTGCTAAAAAACTGAAGCTTGGGAGGAAATTCACCTTTGAGCGGACAATGATCCCAAGCACAAGGCCAAAGCAACCAATAGTGGCCCAGTCAAAGTCCTGATCTCAATCCCATTGAGAATCTCTGACATTATTTGAAAATTACGGTCCACAAGCGTCGTCCAACCAACCTGAACAACTTGGAGCAAATCTGCCAAGAAGAATGGGCCAAAATCACTCCGACACTCTGTGCAAAGCTGGTACATACTTACCCCAAAAGACTTAAAGCTGTTATTGCAGCGAAAGGTGGCTCTACCAAATATTAATGTGTGGGGGTTGAATACTTATGCAAGCAAGATATTTCAGTGTTTTATTTTTCTTAAAAATATTTCCCAACATAAAACCAATGTCACCTTACAATAATTGATTTTGAGTTTCAGTGTTTAAAAATAAAATATCGAACAGAATGAAATTTCAATGTACCATTTGTAATTCAGTAATATGAGAGAATTGGTCAGGGGTCTGAATACTTTTGCAAGGCACTGTATATAGTAAACCAAGGGTCTGATGGGGAAAAATGGGTAATACAATCATCACCCACAATATTTCTATAAATCATTTTGTAATGAGCAACACATCACAAGTAGAATGGTACACCGAAATGTTCTCCTTTATCTAAGAAAGTAGTACAACTGGGGATGGAGAGTTTGTTCCCGGATAATCTCCCCCAACCTACTTGCTCACTAACTATCTTGGTATCCTCGATTAGACAGGCTTTTAATGTTCATTGGTACCCTAAATGATTAATTTACTAACGATGCTGAATGGGCGGAGCATTTGTTCTCCATTTTACCACAAAAATGATTTTCCTCAAGTGAGAACTGCCAAGACTGGTACAATATTCAATGTATCGTTGTCTTTGGCAGTCCTTACCAGTAACCTATTTGAGGGTAAAATGAAGACAGAAGTGCAAAAACACGTAAGATTAAACTTGAATTATTTTGTTAGCTACAAATAAGGGTTAGTTACAAACCGCACAGGATACTCAACTGGCATGATGAGAATGAGAATACAATGAGCAGTCTCCATACCATCCCACTGCTAAAACAGTGAAGATATGATCAGCAAACATGCTCTCCATACTTACCAAGCACATCTTGCCTGCCAGCAGCAGTTCAGTCTCACTGTGAAGTGCTTTCACGTTGTTCACCATCTCGAGGACCACACTGCAGTTTAGACCCTGCAACCAATCAAAAACACATCTCTCTGATGACATGATTAACCAGGAACTTGCAAGCTCTTCTCTTCGCTGTACATACACCTGTGCTAAATGACCTGCTTATTTGAGCAGTGGGAAAGTACTTCATTTGTAATATAAAAGCACTTTAAATGAACCATTTGCAAGATGGAATATAACACATATTTTGTAATGGACAAAATACGGTAATTAAAAAGACTTTAATTTAGAATTTATTATTCCTTTCCCAAAATGTGATATTGTGTTAATTAAAATACCCATTAAATGTATAATGGGGAGTTCTGTCAGCTCATTCACTGAAAGGTATGAATGTAGGCTACCATACAGCTGACATCAAGGTAGAGCAGTAAATGTTAAACTTAAATATACAACCCAAAACTCATCCATTAAAATTGGTTGTAGCTAACAAAATAATTTAATCTTACCTTGTCATGTTTAGGTCTGAAATGTGCAGTTTTGAAATAAACACTTAATATAAAACTTGCATTTAGATATTGTATCTAGTTCTACACTAGGTTAAAGAAAGTTCTCAGTTTGCTTGTCTTGACAGGAAATCTATCATGCTTGCACTTCCTGGTTCACTTCCCTTCAGCGGTATCTTCCCGGGTCACGTTACTGGCTACAAAACATGTCAGTCATTACAGGAAGCAGCTGGCTGGAAATGGACAGGTTGGAAATTGTGGGGACAATTTCACTCCCCAGGTGAACCAACCAGGAAAGTGCAGGACTATCAGAAAGCAAGGCTTGCAAACAGAGATTTCTTTTGTCACTCTGGGTTGTTTTGAGATTAAAATATATATACACATCTGCTGTGGACCCCCTGAAACCACCTTGCCTTCCCAGCTTGGGAACCACTGTCCTAGCACACATTACAGAAGGCTACAGAACAGTTTCACATAACGAAAAAAGTGTGGGTTAGCTTTCGAAGCAGCAGGAAGGCATGGAGAGAGCTGCACGCACCTCTGTGTTTTTGGACTTGGCATAGACAACATCCATGGACTTAGAGCTGGCGTTGACAGCATGTGCGAGCTCTTGCTCCATGTTCTGGTGGGACTGAGCAATCTCACGGATACTGAACACAGGGAAGACAGACGACAATTCAGATCATTTGAATATTTTAAGAAGGTGGGGTTCATATTTCAAGGAACTGCTTCTTCTGACATGTCATTTCTCTAAATGATGTATCGTGACACAAGACCAAAAGCAAAACAACATAGCTCACTGTGGTTCCCCAAATGATTCTTTATGAATACATACTCTGTCTTTTTATATATTTGTCTTTTTAACAAAACAGTCCTTTATTAAATGATCATTTGATCTTATTATACATGATACAAGGAGCCAATCAGGACCATCACATGCAATGGGATATGTTACACCCCTACTTATGGTCAGTTGTGCAGAAGGTTAAGCCCAATCCAGAGCTTGTGCTCATACTCATGAAAAGTCGCTTGTATATAAAGGCTTCCCCCCCTGCCTGTGTATGAGCGCTCCGGCCGACTGTCCGAACAGGTTGATCTGCGAAGCCTCCTCTTCCGATACGATCTCTGGGAGCAGAGCCAACTGGGCAGAGGGCCGGGGGAACTCGCACTTCTGCTTGTCCTCCCAGGATTTCAGAGTGTTCTCAAATGCTCCTGGGGGGGGGGGGGGGGGGGAAGGAAGCGCAGTTAGACAAAATAAGGTTAACATTCCTGCACTTACTGAGATCCAGCAGCAACATATTTTTCTGTTAGGATTGTCCAGTCCATGTTTTAGGCAATGGCCATGCCTCGTTGTCTAACAAACTGACAGACTGGCATTACTGCATACAGTCACTGTAATGCAGCTGCCAGGTTCTTCAAAATCAAACCAGTCATAAGCCCTGTAGTCATTCACGTAAACAGTACCAGAATACTACATTCAAACTGCCAGAATAGTGATAGTATCCACCACACTACCTGCACCTCCAGTCTCTCTCTTCAAAATACATAGGCTTGCTCTTTCATTTAGTGTGTCCAATTATTATTTTCCCCTAGATTTTTTCCTAATTTGGAATGCTCAATCCCTTTTACCTTCACCGCAGCAATTCCCCAGAGGGCTCAGGACACCCGAAGGTTTAATGGGCGTCCTCCGATCACATGACCAGCCAGCTTCCTTTTTCACCCCGGAACTCTAGGTCAGATGTCAGCGAGCTATTGGCCTTTAAGCTCACTGGGCGCCTGGCCAGCAGGGTTCACTATCGAGTGATGAGGAGAAACAGTCCCTGCTGGTGTTGCCTCCCTAACCCGAAGGAGCATCAGAGCCAATGAGCACCACACGGCTGTGCTTCTACCAGGTGAGCCACTCGGGGACCCCCCGGATTGAAGTGTGACATACAACAGCCTCCAGTACGTCCCCTTGGACATGGGTTTCATAAATGTTAAAAAGGAGAAAGCCTACATCTAGATGATAGTACACTGTGGAAAGTATGATGGTGTGTGTGTGTCATACAGTCATTAACCACCCCCCCTCCCCATGTGTGTGTGAGATACCCACCCTGTCCCTGGTAAGTGTCGGAGTTCGGTTCTTGTGTATGATCCGGATGTACCCGGGGGGCTGGACCCAGGCCTCTCCATCCACCTGCACCGGGACCCCCTCTTCCCCCAGGACTGTGATCTTCACTGTCCGGCACTGAGGAACAAAACTGGGTGTCAAAAT
The DNA here is from genome assembly GCF_017654505.1 of Polyodon spathula. Taxonomy (NCBI): domain Eukaryota; kingdom Metazoa; phylum Chordata; class Actinopteri; order Acipenseriformes; family Polyodontidae; genus Polyodon; species Polyodon spathula. The sequence goes on from NC_054547.1 coordinate 23,782,415, forward strand.
GTAGTCAAGTCATTGAAGCAATTTAACCCACACAGAAACTTGAGATCCAACTGCTTTTCAATAAGCTTTTGCATCTTGGTTCTATCATGATGAAGCAGTGATCACTATGTGGACATTGGTATACTGTAAGTGTCAACATAAATGTATCATTTATCTTATCTGTACCAATTCCTCCAATTCCCTCAACACAGCAAATCCCCACAACGGCTCAGGTGAACTAAAAAAGTCAGTGCACCCCCCGATTCACCCTGCACATCACCCAGTTGTGCCTCTACCAAGTGACACTCCACAATGCAAATATTCTCAAGTGACCAAAACTAGGAGGTCTTCCATAGTACACTCTTATGATGCATTCACCAGAGTCTTTGTATTGCAAGATAATGAGCCACCATGCAAGTATCAGATGTCTTGAATGCTGGGAAGAGTTTTCAGGTCAGACTGGCTGGTGTGACCCTGGCTGGCTGATATACTTTACCTGTGCAATACGGTGATGCTGAAGTTTGATCACACGCGATACAGCCATCTGCATGCTCCCAAATACTGCCACCACTTCTAGAATCTTATCATCAAAGGACGGAGCAGTGAAGGTCTGAAACACAAATGGAAGAAGAATGCTAAGGCTCAAAACAGAAAATCAGGGAAACTAAGAAAATAAGTCAAGACGACAACTGTTTCGGCTTGTGTCTTCTTCAGTGTAAAACAGGCGCAAATCTATTCAAAATGCATTATACACCTGCCTTCATCATATCTCGTACTGTAGAAGCAGACTGTTGTAATGATCATAAATGGGACAATATGTTCCATACAGTTTTAAATGTAGAAAGTTATTGATGGCATTTATAACCTCCTGGGTATACTATGATATGAATTCTGCTTTACAATCCCTTATATAACATTTCTTCCAGGACTACATTTGTTAAAATGTCTCCATTTTAAAACAGCTTCGATATGAAAAAGAAAAAGAAAATCAGATACAACTTAATATTTTTATTTATGAACATCATACATAACATTTTCAGAGCAGAAACACTATTTACATTAAGCACACATACATAAACATGAAAAACTGTAATAAAGTAAACTTTGCACAACACACTTCTATGTAAACAGGTGTAGAAAGCTGTACGCGCATATAAAAATTATAAAACAGAAATAACTAGTTATAAAAATATCATAGAACAAAATTAACATAACTTAAGCAAAGTGAAAGCGCTTTGAGTGAAACAGAGGCTCTGTCTGTCTGTTCAGAGTTCTATTACAGCTTTCCAAGTACAATCTACACAGAAAACACGCTTCAACTGTACAAGTGCATTTACCACAGACTGCCTTTTTACAATGGGCACAGACATAAAAAGTTCTGTTTTTATTGTATTTAGCAACCTGGCATTGTCTTTTATTCTGTGTGCCAGTGGGTGCTGGAGGTTGAGGGACATTTGCCAGCCAGCTTTAGTGTCTCTTATCAAAATGTTTCTGCCATAGTTCCAGGGCTAGCTGCAAAATGAAGTCCCTCCAAGTGATTCTGTTGCTGGTGCACTCCTTGTACACAACCAAAGTGTTGATGGCTGCCAGGTACAAAACATTATAAAAAATAGCCACAGGCCACTGCGAGTACCACCTTTGACAGAATACAGCCGTGCCATTTGATCCAGTATATCCATACGTACTTTGTGGAGTTGTAAAATGCAACAACCTTTTGTTTAGCATAAGTCTCGATGGTCACTGATTTGTGCAGAGAGCTTAGAATACAGAGTTTTTTTTATTTTTTTACACCTGTACACTCAGAGAGGAGTCATTCTGCCTGAGGAGTGTAATGGAATGCAGGGGGGCTCGCACGGCTTGATGGTAACTATCTGGTCTTGTTCACAGTTCCTACCAAGGTGTTTTTTTTTTTTCTTCAACTCCCTGGCCAAATGGAGAGAAGTAAAAAAAAAAAAAAAAAAAAAAAAATTGTCATTGACATTTTGTTCTTTGCCCAAGTATGGCTCCATAAGCCTCAGCACATCACTGTCTCCCAGTCTCACCAGCAGGGCGCATTTCATCCTTTCCCAGGTAGGGGAAACCATTTACAAGGTACATGGAATCCACATTAGCTGAAAGCCAGAATTTTGTGTCAAACTTGTTTGTTGGCCATGTACCGTGTAAGCGACAGCATGCCTTTGTTGGAAACAGCTGCTCATCCACGGCGATGTTAGGTCCAGGCTTACAGCAGGCAATGCTATTTGTGATGAAGCTGTCCCAAACCTCTGATGCCATGGCAAATTTGTTTATAATTTTGATGTTCTCAAATCAAAACTTATGAATCTCAGGATTTCCCAAAAGCGATTCCGTGACACTGTTTCCTTGAAGGGGTGATGACCCCACTCACAGAAATAAATTTTGCCCACATATGCACCACGCACTTACAGGATTTCAATGACAGCTTGTAATTCCTCCAAAGACAGTTCCCTGGGATCAACATTCAGTACCTGCTGTGCCTCTGCCACGGTACAGCGCTGAATGTGAAGCAGCAGTTGCATAGAGATCAACAGAAATGCACCAAGTGTGGTATCTATGTTTCGTTTTGCATGTGGCGTTGGGCCTGAAGTTTCAGACAAAACATTTTCTGATGTGTGTTCTCAAAGCCTCATCACTGGGATTTATAATTTTCTAAATGGTTCCATCTTTACCAGTCTCCTGAATTATGCTTGGAGAAGCTGATGCAGCAGGTGTAGTTGTCCTTGGTGCTGAAGTGGCAGATGCAGAAGGAGCCACAGGGACAACAGCTGTTTCTCCAGTACTGGATCTGGATCAACAAGCAACACTGTTGCAGATCTTTATTATTATACCATAACTACGTTCCCTGTAAGACTTTCATTTAGTTAGCCACTGTGGCTAAAGTAACTTAACATTTTTTAGCCACACTGGAAATACTCTAGCCACTAAAATACTGTAAACCATGTGAAAAAATGTAACAGATTTCCTAAATTTTGAATAGGTTTGCTAAGATATTCATTTACTGCATAATCCTTTACATTATTTTGACTGTCGTGGTTTTCTTTCCACTACAGAACAGTAAAGCAAAATTGTGCCGGTCGACAGTGCTATTAGCGTATGTTAATATTAACGTCTCCCTGACCAACCAAAGCTCTAGTAACACAAGACTGTACTAATGGGATTAATAATATTAGTAGGATTGTACAGCCACTACTGTGGTTAAAAAAAACTTTTTTTTTTTTATTTTTGTACCATGTTCTTTCACCTGTTACTACTGACAGTGAAATATTGCACCAATTGACATTAAAACTCAGTAAATCATAGTGAGACTAATCCTCCTTTTTAAAATAATACATTAAAATCCACTTTGTTACTATCTCCAAAAATATATTTCAACACATTTTAAAGAAACAGCAAACAATGGGGGGGGGGGGGGGGGGCGACTTAGCTGTGATCGTGAAGCTGTGTGTCTTTCGGGATCAGAGAGTATGTCTGAAACCATGACTGCTTCTCCTCCCTGTGACTAGTACCACGGTCATATTGTAGTTGTGTGCATGGGTGACCGGTATTCCTTGGGCTGCATCTTTTGGAACATGATTCTGGTAACTGGTCCGTATAATTTGTTTTATAACATTTTTTTTCCCCCACCCATCGGGATGCCATGTGGGGTTTTTTGTTTTTGTTTGTTTTTTTTTTTGGTTTGTTTTTTATAAGCAGCGCCGTCCGCTGATTGTTTCTAGAGCCTCTGACACCCCGTTTGTGGCATATATGTTACGTGATCAAGCTAAACAGCTTTCATTTGGCAAAATGAAATCAAACTAAACCGTCTGTATTGACTCATCTAGCAGCACACGTTGACTGTACTGGCAGTCTTACACAAATACGTTTTTCAAAGCCTTCGCCACCGTAGCGAACTTCAGAAAATTGTTGACACACACAAGGGAAAACGTTCCGCTTGTAGCGACGTGGCGAGTGGCTAGCGGGAACGTAGCATAACAAGCTGTATTTAAACAGTTTTGAGATATTCAATCTTTTTTTTTATTTTTTTATTTCAAGGTTTGGTTAAAAAAAAAGGTTCCACATTTTACAATAATCCTTTTATATGACTTCCGGTTTCCCCATAGATAGATTTTTGATATAGTATGGTATGTAGGTTTTAAAATATAAAATGTGGGACACAGTACATGTCCAGTTTTACCTGTGATAAGTGGAAAAAAACATTTATGTTGTATATTCCTTAACTATGGAACAACAGTGACAAACAGGGTTTCCACTTACAGTGGCTTGCGAAAGTATTGACCCCCCTTGGCATTTTTCCTATTTTGTTGCCTTACAACCTGGAATTAAAATTGATTTTTTGGGGGTTTGTATCATTTGATTTACACAACATGCCTACCACTTTGAAGATGCAAAATATTTTTTTATTGTGAAACAAACAAGAAATAAGACAAAAAAACAGAAAACGAGCATGCATAAGTATTCACCCACCCCCCCCCCCCCCAAAATCAATACTTTGTAGAGCCACCTTTTGCTGCAATTACAGCTGCGAGTCTCTTGGGTTTGTATCTATAGGCTTGGCACATCTAGCCACTGGGATTTTTGCCCATTCTTCAAGGCAAAACTGGCCCAGCTCCTTCAAGTTGGATGTGTTCCGCTGGTGTAGAGCAATCTAAGCCATACCACAGATTCTCAATTGGACTGAAGTCTGGGCTTTGACTAGGCCATTTCAAGACATGTAATTGTTTCCCCTTAAACCACTCGAGTGTTGCTTTAGCAGTATGCTTAGGGTCATTATCCTGCTGGAAGGTGAACCTCCGTCCCAGTCTCAAATCTCTGGAAGACTGAAACAGATTTCCCTCAAGAATTTCCCTGTATTTAGCGCCATCCATCATTCCTTCAATTCTGACCAGTTTCCCAGTCCCTGCCGATGAAAAACATCCCCACAGCATGATGGTGCCACCATCATGCTTCACTGTGGGGGTGGTGTTCTCGGGGTGATGAGAGGTGTTGGGTTTGCGCCAGACATAGCGTTTTCCTTGATGGCCAAAAAGCTCAATTTTAGTCTCATCTGACCAGAGTACCTTCTTCCATATATTTGGGGAGTCTCCAGCATGCCTTTTTTGCAAACACCAAAAGTGTTTGCTTATTTTTTTCTTTAAGCAATGGCTTTTTTCTGGCCACTCTTCCGTAAAGCCCAGCTCTGTGGAGTGTACAGCTTAAAGTGGTCCTATGGACAGATACTCCAATCTCCGCTGTGGAGCTTTGCAGCTCCTTCAGGGTTCTTTGGTCTCTTTGTTGCCTCTCTGATTAATGCCCTCCTTGCCTGGTCCGTGAGTTTTGGTGGGCGGCCCTCTCTTGCCAGGTTTGTTGTGGTGCCATATTCTTTCCATTTTTTAATAATGGCTTTAATGGTGCTCCGTGGGATGTTCAAAGTTTCGGATATTTATACCCAACCCTGATCTGTACTTCTCCACAACTTTGTCCCTGACCTGTTTGCACAGTTCCTTGGTCTTCGTGGTGCTGCTTGCTTGGTGGTGCCCCTTGCTTAGTGGTGTTGCAGACTCTGGGGCCTTTCAGAACAGGTGTATATATACTGAGATCATGTGACAGATCATGTGACACTTAAATTGCACACAAGTGGACTTTATTTAACTAATTATGTGACTTCTGAAGGTAACTGGTTGCACCAGATCTTATTTAGAGGCTTAATAGCAAAGGGGGTGAATACATATGCACGCACCACTTTTCCGTTATTTATTTTTTAGAATTTTTTGAAACAACTTATTTTTTTCATTTCACTTCACCAATCTGGACTATTTTGTGTATGTCCATTACATGAAATCCAAATAAAAATCAATAAGTAACCTATATTTTAACTACAAATACAATACAACTGACATACAGAAACTACAATTTAAAAAAAAATGAGTCATGAATTAAAATAAAAAAACTAATATTTATGCTATTTTTGAAAGAATAAAAACAGCACTAATTAAATCCACACAATCATTGGCCATTTTAATGTTTTGAAAGTTAAAAACAGTTCAGTTGGACAGAAATGATAACACTATGGCAAAAATTAAAGGTTCCCCTCAGTGGAATGGCATACATGCATTGCCAAATATACATGACATTCAAATTAGGGGTGGAACAATGAATTGTGATACTTTCTTACCATGAGAGAGGTAAGTATAGCAATAGCAGCAAGACCAAAAGCACAACACAGCTCATTGTAATTTATCATACAGTTCTTGAATGAAGGGTGTTTCTTACTTAATTTAATAAAATTGCCCTCTTTAAATGCCCATTTTAAGTAGCCCATCAAGAACATTAGATGTGTCATGATATATATCATATCCCGAGCTGCATATAATGATATGCATCTTATTGTGACATTAGTTCATTACACCCCTATAAATACACCCTGTATTCCCAATGGTAGAGCATTACATTTAAATTGGCATATTGCTCAAAGTTCATTTACTCACGTCGTCCTCCTTGGTGCCACCCCAGAAGTTGGTCCCGCCGGCATAGCTAGGGATGTTGAGCACAGCAATGCCCTGCAGACTGGGTAGAGGAATGGGGTGCCCGTCGCACTAGCAAAGAGAGGCAGACTTCAAATCAGATCATAACAAGCCCTTCGTAATTGGAACAAATTGCCAGCATGATTGACGTTTTTAATATTGCATGCAAGTGCAATTGTGAGTTGCTGCTGCTGTCTTCCAGGCACCCTTGGAAATGAGACTGTGCTCTCAAGACTCTTATCCTGGTTAACACGATACTGAATTTCACTAGCTTTCTAGTCAAAATGTATTATTGCATTTCACTGATTTTTAGTATTACTTAAAACAACAGATCTCAGAATTCTCACGTTATTTAAAATTTAGTAAAATAGTAAATATTAGTAGTTCATAAAGTAGTTTGAAGAAAATGTTTTAGATTTAATTGACTATTTTAGCATTTCAACATATTTATCATTAGGGGTGTAAATGTTCCATTGTGGAAAATATTCTTAACACGATATACAATGGATTCTGCTGATTTAACGCCCAGGGAGCGCAGAGTTGTCATTAAGGCATGTGTGTGCAACTCAGGCTGGGGCAAAATTACAGGCATTATTAACATAAGGCAGATAGATTACGTTTACAATAAGGCATGCCTAAAATACAAAAGGTAGAGCACAGCTCACAGTCACATTAAAGAATCAAGAAGTGCAGCTAATTTATTGATTGGTGAAATACAATTCATTGTAAATCACCAAATGGTCCTTGAATTAGGAATAAACATGTTTTATATACGGATGGGAGCAGAGGAAAGTAGTCAAGACTGAAAATGTACGGTGCAAGTGAAGCAAGGCAAACATTTTTAGCAGTTTATTTTTTAACAGTAGTTGCACGTAGCCTACACACTACAAATACAAAGCAAATGTGTATACAACCTACAGAAACAAACACATTGTGCACAATAACTGCAAAACATTTTCATTTTACAAAAAAGAAAGAAAAAAAAAAAACACTGTACTGCTGTTTCTTGTTACCTCCAAGTCACAGTGCATAAAAAGGTAATGATAAAAAAATACGTATGATGAGATTAGTGTACCGTTACACCCGTATTTATCACAAGAGTTGCACCGAAGTTTTCGAAAGTCTAAAACTACACTACGATCCAAGAATCATCAAGTGCACATGGCCTCCAGGCCGTGCTCAAAGCCCAGGAAGGGCCCGCCAAGACCAGCTGAAACAATCATTCTAAAAAATGTTGAAATCCATATAAAAATTTTAGTGAATTTTCTTATTGATTTTTTAAAGAACTTAAGTCACAGAGAAAATGCACTGAATTGTATTAAACAAACAGTAACAGCATGTTTCAGTGATTCTCACACAGCAATGGACAAGATGCTGTATAGGTCTCAGTCCTCACCTCTAGCAGCACCTTCTGCTCCAGATTCTTGTAGGTTCTGTGGAGCAGCTCTTTGGTCCCCAGCACTCCATACCACATCATGTTTTTTGTTCGGCTCCTAACAAGAAAACAACAACTTGTTGGTGACACAGATACAAGCTTCTGAGAATATGCAGAAGTGTCTTGGGTGTATGGTTACTGGATGACAGATGAATGTTACTCACCTGCATTTTTCTGGGTGTTCGTCACGTTTGTTATTAAAGTCAAGAGAGATTTTTGCATCCAGTCCAATTCCAAAGTAGTTGTTCATCACACATTTTTCTGTGTAACAGTTACTGTCAGAAAGAACACAACCGGTTTTCAATAATATTATAAAAGGATGTCTGGGTATACCACGATGTCTGAATCACACTTCAATTTTAATATGCGTGATTCTCATGTTAATGCTGCGTGGTTACCTTTAATCACATTGAGAGTGTATTAGTCAAGTTGAGTGACGGTATTACACAAGTCATTAAACTGAAGTAAAAAAAACTAAAAACGCGGATATGAACATGTTCAATCTGTTTTTATAGAACCTGCTGTGGTATACACTTTTAGAATGCTTTGTCATTGACATTCTGTGTGCAAGACCTACACACAGTGAAATTCTAAAGTGTAGTTGCTGATGGTAGGCCCCAAAGGGAACATGACTCAACATAATAGATAAAATCTTCTAGATGTTTTTCCGAAACACAGACATAGTAGCATGCTCAATATAACTATTGGGTACCAAAAAAGAAAAAAGAGTCCCAATCTGAACCACAAGATCTAGATCAACCTTCATAAATGAAGATTACTATGTTGGAGATGTAGGCAGGTGCTTACAGGCTCTCAGGATCGTAGTTAAAGGGATCAGCATTAACCAGCAAGCGGCTGATTACAGAGCTGCCAGGGAGTGAACCAGACAGACTGGCACGCAAGCCTGCCGAGGGAGAGAAGACAAGAATCAAATCAAATGAACAGAAGCCAGAACAAACATGCATGAATTACAACCACCTCTGTGCAACCCCATCAGAGTTCAACCAGTGAATACACAAAAGGGGGCCAACATATTCGTACAGTACCTGTACAGTCGGACAGACATACTGAATGCAGCGATAGTCGGACAGACGGACTGAATGCGAAACTAGTAAATCAGGCAGGTATCTAGTTCTAATGTTACTTACAGTAGCTCTCAAAAGTATTCACCCCCCTTGGACTTTTCCACATTTTATTGTGTTACAGCATGGAATAAAAATGGATTTAATTAGGAGTTTTTGCCCCTGATCAACACTCAAAAAGTCCATAATGTCAAAATTAAAAATAAAATCTACAAATTGTTCTAAATTAATTACAAATACAAAACAGAAAATAATTGACTGCATAAGTATTCACCCCCTTGAGTCAATATTTGGTAGATGCACCTTTGGCAGCAATTACAGCCATAAGTCTATTTGGATAAGTCTATACCAGCTTTGCACATCAGGACACTGCAATTTTTGCCCATTCTTCTTTGCAAAATTGCTCAAGCTCCGTCAAGTTGGATGGGGACCTTTGGTGAACAGCAATTTTCAACTCTTTCGACAAATTCTCAATTGGATTGAGGTCCGGGCTTTGACTGGGCCACTCCAGGACATTGACCTTTTTGTTTTTAAGCCACTCCAGTGTGGCTTTGGCTGTACGTTTGGGGTCATTGTCCTGCTGGAAGATGAATCTTCTCCCAAGTCCCATGTCTCTTGCAGACTTCAGCTTCAGACTTTTGCCCTCTATCTTCACAAGCCCAGGCCCTGACACAGAGAAGCATCCCCATATCATGATGCTGCCACCACCAGGCTTCACGGTAGGGATGGTGCTCTCAGGATGATGTGCGGTGTTAGGCTTGTGCCAAACATAGCGCTTAACGTTGATGCTCTATTTTGGTCTCGGACCATAGAATCTTCTTCCACTTGGTCTCAGAGTCTCCCACGTGCCTTCTGGCAAACTCTAGCCGAGATTTGATACAAGTCTTTTTTCAACAATGGCTTTCTTTTTGCCACTCTCCCATAAAGGCCAGTTTTGTGAAGCACTCAGGCTATTATTGCCGTATGCACAGAGTCTCCCAGCTCAGCCGTGGAAGACTAACTCCTTTAGAGTGGCCATAGGCCTCTTGGTGGCCTCCCTGACTAGTGCCCTTCTCAACCGGATACTCAGTTTTTGAGGACAGCCTGTTCTAGACAAATTCACAGTTGTGCCATATTCTCTCCATTTCTTAATAATGGACTTTACTGTGCTCCGGGGGATATTCAATGCTTTGGAAATGTTCTTATATCCTACCCCTGATTAGTGCTTTTGAAGAACCTTATTCCGGATTTGTCTTGAATGTTCCTTCGTCTTCATGGTGTAGTTTTTGTTAGGAAATGTACTAACCAACTGTGGGACCTCCCAGAAGCAGGTGTATTTAACCTGAAATCATGTGAAACACCTTTATTGCACACAGGTGGATTCTATTCAACTAATTATGTGACTTCTAAAGACAATTGGTTGCACCAGAGCTTATTTAGGTGTGTCATAGCAAAGGGGGAGAATGATTATGTAATCAATTATTTTCTGTTTTGTATTTGTAATTAATTTAGAACAATTTATAGATTTTATTTTTCACTTTGACATTATGGACTTTGTGTTGATCAGTGGCAAAAACTTCTAATTAAATCCATTTTGATTCCATGTTGTAACAATAAAATGTGGAAAAGTCCAAGGGGGGTGAATACTTTTGAGAGCCACTGTATGTATTCATTATTACTGGTATCACAAAATATGATCTACAGACCTACAAAGAATACTGAAATATTGTTTTTGCATAAGGGGTGTAAAACTTACTTGAATAGAGAATTTTGGTGCTCAGCATGGGCATATTGTCCCGGTTTCCTGTCTGTGCAGGAAGTGATGCAGAGCTGCCCAACGACACAGTTCCTTTGCTGATGAGCTTCTCGTAGGGAGACTTGGAGACTGTCGGAAAAACAACAAGCAGAGCCATGACATATGGGTTACTAGGCAATTGCTCCCTCCACGGGGTTAATGTGTAAGACTTAACCGAGTCTCGAGGGGATGTCCAATTTCTATAGAAGTACAGCTGCAGAATATTTCAAGGCATCACAGGATAACGATAACAGTCTATATACTACAGCTTTGAATATGAGAAGGATTCCTGAGTTAGGAAACGGGTGCAGACTCAGGGTTTTGAGTTAGGCATTGTTTTATTGCCCATTGCATTTTGGATCCTACTTTGCTGCATGCATTTCCAATGGCTCCTTACCTTTCCTACCCCCCTGTCCCTTGGCGTTGACGCAGGAGTTGTTTCCGCTGTGTGAGGACTGCAGGGATACCTTGTCCTCGCTCCTCCCCTCATCCTCCAACGAGGTCCCCAGAGTAAACACCTCCTGCTCCTGTGTCTGAGCGTTCTGCTCATCCACCGCTAAACACAGAGAGCAAGTCACTAGGACAACACGACTCAGACTGCTCTTTCCACTAGCTGACATTTTGTCCCTTTTCTGCGTATGCTTAACCACAAGCAGCAGTTGCTTTAGCATACATACACCCCAAACATATTTTCCCTTATTGGAACATGTGTTGAAAGCAGCAGGGATATAAAGAATCTGTGGTGGACTTTGGTTTTCGTTGAAATCAGAAAAAAAAGTATTTGGTTGACTTTGTGACATTTCTTTGATTATTTTTGCATATAAAACCTCCCACACGTATCTGTGCACAAGAAGGTATCGGGTGTGTGAGAAAGCATAAGAAAATGCTTCTTCGATTTTTCAACTTGCATTCTTTTTAAAAGAACATTTTAAAAAGCTCCCGTTCAGGCTGCCTCACCCTTCTCTGTGTGCTCAATGATCTGTCGGATCGCCTTCTTCAGACTGTTGGCTCTCAGCATGAGCTGTTCGCGGGGCTTGAAGATGCCTGGGTTGGTCCTGGGAGGGCAGGGGACTGGGGGGGTAGGCCGCTCCACAGGGGGCTCCTGCAGCCCAAGCCCCTCTCCCTCTTCCTGCTCCTCTGTGATTGTGGGTGGCGGGTTGGGCAGGCAGCGCAAGGCCTGAGACTCCTCATTCAGAGTCTTGAGAAGGGAGTCCAGCTTCTCCTTCAGCACACCACACTGCCAGAGAGACAGACAGCCTCCTGTTACTATGGCCATGTTCACCAGAGTGGCTAGTGCTAACCAGCTAACAAAATAAAGACATCTTCCTTTCCTTTTTACATTGTTTCAGCTGTGTTTATTCAAACTAATAAACTTTATAAACTGCGCACTTGCTTGCTATTAAGGTATAACGTGAGGGCAGAGATACATTTTTAATGCTGTCAAATGTCCTACACATGTATTTCAGGCACATAATAATAGTAATAATAATAATAATCAATTGCAGCCATATTCACTGAAGTGGTTATAGCTATCAAAACAAATACATACACCTTGGCTGTCATGCACTTTCATTTGCAAAACAGATAAATTGTCAGTTTTGAAAGAAACATGTTATATCAAATATGTATTTATTGATTTAAAACAATTATGCTATGCTTATATTTATTACCTTTTCGATTTTGCTGCATTAATGTAATTCTCTTTCCCGTTGTTAAACACCTTGATGTTTCCCCTAATGACTGACATACATGGATCTAATGGGATGCTTTGACCACACAAAACTTTCTCTGTTAGTTATAGTATGAAAAATATACAGCTCTGGAAAAAATTGAGACCACTGCAAAATTCAGTTTCTCTGGTTTTACTATTTATAGGTAAGTGTTTGGGTAAAATGAACATTTTTGTTTTATTCTATAAACTACTGACAACATTTCTCCCAAATTTCAAATAAAAATATTGTCATTTAGAGCATTTATTTGCAGAAAATGACAACTGGTCAAAATAACAAAAAAAGATGCAGTGTTGTCAGACCTCGAATAATGCAAAGAAAATAAGTTCAGATTCATTTTTAAACAACACAATACTAATGTTTTAACTTAGGAAGAGTTCAGAAATCAATATTTGGTGGAATAACCCTGATTTTCAAGCACAGCTTTCATGCGTCTTGGCATGCTCTCCACTAGTCTTTCACATTGATGTTGGGTGACTTTATGCCACTCCTGGCGCAAAAATTCAAGCAGCTCGACTTTCTTTGATGGCTAGTGACCATCCACCTTCCTCCTGATCACATTCCAGAGGTTTTCAATGGGGTTCATGTCTGGAGATTGGGCTGAAAGCTGTGCTTGAAAATCAGGGTTATTCCACCAAATGTTGATTTCTGAACTCTTCCTAAGTTAAAACATTAGTATTGTGTTGTTTAAAAATGAATCTGAACTTATTTTCTTTGCATTATTCGAGGTCTGACAACACTGCATCTTTTTTTGTTATTTTGACCAGTTGTCATTTTCTGCAAATAAATGCTCTAAATGACAATATTTTTATTTGGAATTTGGGAAAAATATTGTCAGTAGTTTATAGAATAAAACAAAAATGTTCATTTTACCCAAACACATACCTATAAATAGTAAAACCAGAGAAATTGATAATTTTGCAGTGGTCTCTTAATTTTTTCCAGAGCTGTATTAACACCTTGGACACAAGAGCAGAAACTTACTATCAATGAAAAACGAAGTTTATTAAGAAAAACACATAAAAACAATGGATCCGTGTTTCCTTACTTACTAAAACAAGCAAGTTACCCCAAAACATGTTTCAATAATTGTGTCTGCAAGAATGATACAACACTGAATTGTGTACCAGTCTTGGCTATCATCTTAGCAGAAACAAGAGTAAAATGAACATCAGTTGTTAAACGCCCCACCCAAGTCATTCCGTTTCAAGCCCGCCGATACCATAGTATCGCCTGCATGTAACAAATTAAAAGGATATCCTGTATAGTAGCACTAGAAAGTGCACAATTGATGTTTTGGATCCCCAGTTACTATGTATTTAAAAGCAGAGATATCTGCCCTCACCTTCTTGGCCATGGTATCAGATTCCTCTGAGCTCTCCGGAGTCTTCTCATAAGTCTTTCCCACACGAGCCACGAAGTCCTTCACCGTCTCACACAGCACCCTGGCAGACAGAGGGGCACAGGCAACATACCAACACATACCAAACCTTAATGCAAGCATCATCATAACAACTAGACCTAGGACTGGAGTAGTTTACAAAGCCACATCACTGATGCAGAATCACTGGAATCCTTTAAGAACTATACTAGACTCTGGGATCAATTGGCTCCTAGGAGGAGCCAAGTATAGGTTATAAAGTTCAAAGACTCACTTTGCTGAAGAGATCACCACCGAGTGCTGGTCAGACGTCAGGATTTTAGACAAATGAGCAGCAACAGAGTCCTCGTATGTCAGTATCTGCTGGACCTTGAACAAGGGGACAGAACAGTCACAATAATCAAACTGACAAAGATTTAGTTTGTTCCACCAAAATCTTTTATTTTTTTTCCTGTTAAAACGGCAAATCAAGCAAATTTTTGTTCCAAATGTTTTAACTACTGTCAATGCAGCGTTGTGTGTTTATGCACTGCTGTTTGTAAAATGCCACCTCTTGATGTATGTAGTAAGTTAATCTATCTGTAGCTTGCTGAAGCTACTCAGAGCTGTCGTTACCCCTGAATCTTCACTGTAATCCTCTGTGACATTGGAGGAGGAGTGCTGTCGAGGGAGCTTTGTTTCGTACACCATGATGCTCCACCTGCAAACATGGAAGTGAACAAATACAGTTAACATAGGTACCCACCGCTTCTATACCACAATGCGATGCTCCACAAAGAGTGTGGCAATGTTGTTACATGCTGGACTGGCTTGTTATGGGGCTGGTGTTCCTGATTGTTAGAGAGCTCACCTGTCTAACATCTTGGTGCTGGCTCTCTCCAGCTTCTCCAGGATCTGTGGCAGCTGCGCGTCGTCATCGCAGGCCGAACCCCAGCCCAGCACCCGCGCCAGGTCGTTCCCTGTGCCCAGTGGCAGCACGCCCAGCTGACACTGCAGAGAAGAGGAGGTCCAGGAAAAATTACTGTAGGCAGCCTTTCAGCAAGTGCCAACTAAAGACATAGGAGTAACAGCCTCAACCTCATATTTGATAAAAGTGCTAGAGCTATTTTGGATTGTTGTATTTTATACACATCCTATTACATGCCCACAGCACAAACTGTTCAGTACAACTTGAATAGTGTAGCTAAAAGGTACAAATACATTCATGTTAACTTAACTGGCATTTCCCACCCAGTAGTTGTCACGTCAAGTCTGTTTCTAACCCTTTCCAAAATTACACTGTTTAAGTTATTCTTAATATTGTGTTGCAATATTTCTCCTCTAGAGGTCAGTAAAGTCTACAAAATAAAACCATGCAATATAAACTGCCAGTATATACAAGCATGTCAATGACATTCCTATTTGTATACAAATTTAAAGCCAACAGTAAGAGGAAAGGTAAATCACCATAACACTGTCTGAACAGCTAACAAATGACTCTGAACACACCCAATGGAACCTACTGGGATAATTAACTACATTGAATGTATATCTTGCATTCAAAATGTTAATGACAAAGAATTGTACATATTTACACGACAACAAAATCTACATCGAGATTAAATGTGTTACTATCAGTTTTATCTGTTTTATATTTAGATTTACTGACTTACAGCGTTTAAAACTGTTCAGTGGCTTCTAATCAAGTTGAGAGTGTACTTTCTCTTGCACTTTTTGTGTGACCAACCTGACAAAGCGACAAACATTTTTAAACATACAATATATGTATACATAGAGGGAGACAAAAATAGGTTGCTAGAACAGAAGCTATACAACCGGAATGGTGTAGCTAAAAGAGAAAAATATCTTCACTAAGTTAACTATATACATTTAGCTTTATTTAATGTATTTCAATAAATGGATAAGATTTGTTCCTGGGTAGAGCTATACTATAACTTCCCAAACCAAAGCTGCTTGGAAGTCAGTGAACGATCTCGTACAGGGGACCTGCAATCCCAACAGGACAGAGGTGCTGTGGATATAGCAGGGGAGACTAGGTACCTGTTTGTGCAAGGTGAGAGTGTCAATCTCAGACAGGACCCAGCCCACACTGCCGTCCCCACCACACACCAAGATCCGGAACGTGTCAAACTTCTGAAAGAGACGCAAGCTACAGGCATAGACAGACAGAAAATATTACATTTCATATGCAATATATCAATTGGTGGAACACACACACACACACACACACACACACACACACACACACACACACACACACACACACACACACACACACACACACACACACACACACACACACTGGTCTGCTCTTGACACTCTTCAGTACTGTTTGAAATGTCCTTCTGAAGGCTTTCTATCGTTTTTGTAGGAAGAGAAGTCCAAGTCACTGAGAATATTTTAAAGAAAAGGAACGTGTATTTATTAAGCCAAATAAAAATTAAAAAAAGGTAAAAGCAGATTGACTAACAAGCTGAGATGATTTTGAAATGGCAAGCCAGTGTGAGGAGAAATCCAACCTTCATTCTGAATGATGCCCTGTCTAGTCTGCACGTCGTACAAAAAAGGACCCTTGTCAGCCAAGGTTGGGAAACAGGGTTTGCAGTGCCAGGATACAGTAGCAGCCTCATTCCCGACAAATGCTATTACAGAAACTCAGGACTGACTTGAGAATATGAACAGCTGCAAACAGGAACGGGGCAAAAGGTTGACACAGAAACAAACAAATGAGAACAGGTCAGGAGGTGATAAAGCTCCGTACCCCAGGTGAGGCCCCCCATTCATGAGGTCGAAGACCTGGGCGGGGTTCAGCAGCTGCTTGAAGCGCCGCAGGAACTTCACGCCCTGGTTGTCTCCGCTCTTCGAGTTGACGAAGACGAGGAGGGGGCTGGTGCAGGAGGGGGGGCACGACGCCTTCCAGAAACCTGACAGACACAAAACACAGGCAGTTACCATGGCACCCGCTGACTAACCATGAGCACCTGTGTAACACACATCTCACATCCACCAGCTGACAAGAACCTAGTAAAGAAGTGCAAACCCAATTCCTAAATGCTGTGTACTCTGACATATGGTGACCTTTGTGTTTTGAAACGTACTAGTGCTGAAAAATGATGTTTTGCATTAATTCCTGTAAATGACTATCAAATAACCGGAATTTTTAATGCTTCTGTTTTCTACCTAATTCCAAATCAAAGAATATCTGAATATTTGCTGACAATTTGAAATATTCTAACATGTAAAACATATGGTTCATCCCAGTACTAAAATGCACATTCTTAACATGAATGCAGTTATGTTCAATCAATGAAACAACTATTTCACTTTGTGTGGGCCGCTTACTCACCGTCAGAATCAATGCTGTTCAGGGCGGTGGGCGGGATCACAGACACTTTGCACTGGCCCAGCGGACACTTACTGGACAACAACTCCTTACATGCAGTATGTATCTGAAACACACCGGAGGATGAACACATCTCGTTAAGCACCAGGATACACACTCAGAAAAAAAAGAGAAAATGCTGCAATACTGTACAGTTCCAGTAACATGTGTTATTCAGTTATATAGGCTATTAAAGGAATACTGCTCTTACAGTGGCTTTGCACCACAAGCAGCGCCAGTCCTGCAGTCTCAGCACACTGCCACAGGTCTTGTCACACACCGTACACTTGGCACTGACAGGAAGATTCCCCTCGAGCCACTGGTGGGGCATCGAGATCTGCATGAGAAGAAAAAAAACAGGTTTATTACAATACCATGATCAGTGAACAATCTGTGGTATGTACCAAAGTTTAAAATACATTTTCACAATAATAACTGGGTTCATCAGTGGGTAACAGAGCTCCCATTTTATTTCCCAATTCAGCCATTCACACTTGTGAATAATTCATGGTTAGGTCCTGTCTAATAAATTGTAGATACTTAGTATTTTGCATTCTTCTCAACCTCTTTTTCACAGATTCATTTTTTGGAAGACTGGATTTTATAGATTTCATTTTTTAGTTCACTCAATATTTGTTTATTAGTTTATAGTTTATTGGGTTTATAATAACTGTGCAGATAAATGAATGAAAAAGCATGTTTGCATTGATCTGTGCATTACTGTAGTTTGTCATTTGTCAGATCCTGTACTGCCCTCCAGAGGGCGACAGTCAGGGTTCACCCTGTGCAGGGCTCTGTCTTGTTAATGATAAGCATATGCTGCATAACCACAAAAAAAAAAAAAAACTGTAAATGTTGCTTTTCATACAATACTTTCTTCCAGGTTTATCTCTAAATATAGCTACTAGTGGCCATGCACACTTACTTTATACAACATATTTAATCTTCATTTAAAATGTTTCTCAGTTTATTTTCCAAACATATTCAAAGTTAATTGAAAACATGTAACTAACACTAACTCCACTGGCCTCTACTTCACAATGTTTATGTGCAACTCTGCAAAACAACCAGGGAATTCTGTATTTTGAAACATTTGGACAATTCCAAGTATCATATATCACACAATTTGGAAGTCAGGGTTGGTTCACTTTGCTTCAATACCCAGTTGTCAGTTTGCTGAATAGGTGCTGAACTGAAAACTACCTTTCAGCTCCACTCACTGGAATGATTAACATATTCTGGGAAACAAAACTCACAATAGCAAAGCAAGGAGGAACTTACTTTACATTTGTCATTAACTATAATTCAGGGGTGCACCATGTTATTTTTCTTTGTTTATTAACTATAATTAGGGCTGGAAGTTTTCAGTTTTAACCAACAAAGGAAAAAACACCCATGTAGAACTATTTCAAAGATTAGTTTTCTATATTTTTAAACTGATAAAAACGTGGGTTTTGGCAACAAATTGTAAATAATGTCAATCACTCACTACTCTCTGTCTACATAAAGAAAACATCTTTCAGAAGGCGGGCAGTGACCAAAGTCATTGCAACTGACCAATCATCAATTTTGTGCACTATGTAATACAGTGGAATGACCATCACATAACCGCTTGATCAATTAACCGGCTTGCTAAATAAATATATAAATATTAAAAAGTAGGCAAAGAGAGTAATGGCATTGGAAGCAAATGCAGCTTCCACAATGGAAACAGAAAGAAAGCGTTATAGCACTCAGCCTTTTGGTGTGTTCCTCTTTAAGAGAGGCACAAATTTAAATAACTTCTTGTATGCCTACAGTACGCTGTGGTCATACTATACTGTGGACAGAAAAAACAAAACATGAAGTGTATTGCGATAGATACATTGGTGGTAATGGGTGTAAAATTAAATCTGTTCAACTGCATGTTGAATCACAATTCTCAGATTCAACATGCATGCAGGAGTTCAACACTGCTGGAATCCTAATGTGGGCATCCTGACTTCAACACAGCAAGTTAATGTTTGCATACGTATTAGTGAAAAGCACATTCAATGTATTATAGAAACTGAAAATTGATGTGTTTGAGTGTTGTTTATTTTTAATAACCAAAAACAACTGATTTTCGCCAAATAATATTATTGTTGTTAAACCCTACCTGAACTGAACACAAAATAAAAAAAGCCCCAACTAGAATTCAGGTGAGCTCCATGTTATTTCTCTTTTGTTATTAACTAGAATTCAGGTGAGCTCCAGGATTAAGACAGAATCCTGGGAGCCGGCCTCACCCCGTCCTCGTCCTCAATGATATCCTTCCCAATGGAGGCGAGGGTCGTCCACTTGCAGTTATTTGTAGCCCGAATTGCGCAGCGCTTGTGGGCTTTGAACTTGCAGACTGAGGAAAGAGACATACACGACAGTTCAGAAAGGCAAATCAAACCCTGCACTGGTCTAATCGCGAGTAAACTCAATTATTGAAATATCATGATATGCAACAAATGTCAAGCGGAGAGTACAATGCATTTATTTAGGTATGTATTATAGCACCCTTAACATAGTCCCCAAGATCAAATGGCTAGAAATAAAACTACTCATTAAACACTGGTTTTCAAAATGTGTTGACAGATTATAGCAAGTCCTTAACAATGGTCTATATTCATAGTAACAGTACTTATTCACATTAATGTTGCTCTGAACTGGACTGATGTGCTCTCTTTCACATCACAAAGGAAATATAGGGTTGAAGCAGCTTTACCTCAGCTTTCTGAAGACGCTGAAAACAAACATTAACAAAAACATCTATCTCCATCTTTCAGCAAAATCTCCACTCCAAAGACCTACTTGGAGGGGTCATGAAGAAATACGAACTTAAAGAGATGAACCGTCTTCTGAGAGAGTTCTGCATCGCCATCCGGAAATAGAACGCACACAAAGCTTTCAAGCAAAGCACACATGGACTGGATATTTCAGGTTTTATGGAAAACTATTATACCCTTGTGTGATATGATGCCTTCCAGGGAATAAAAAATTCCCATCAGGGGGGTGGTCTTCCACTATACACCTCAGCACCACTTTGTAGAATATCTTATTTACACCTGCTCTACATTTAATACATCACACAGAAGTAAAGAATAATCCAATAAAAATAAATTACAGAATTTATAAAATACTGCATCAAAAAGAGAAATCACAAAGGAAACTAATGCATAAAGTCTGAAATGAAAACACATTGTACTGTACAGAGAAGTGTCTCCTGACACTTTTAAACTGTAATGTGGTACAAATTATACTTTAGTCCAGAATAAGAATTACTACGTTTCATTACAAATTGATAAGCGGTTTCTAGATATATGTAAAAATATAAAGTGTGACATACAGTCGGATGGATGTACTGACAGACACGCCCTAAGGGGTTTTCCAGACATATGAAAGATGTGTGACCTATGTATGACCCCCCTCTACAGGTGATTTCATCACAACTGGGGGAATAACAACACAAAAAAAGAAGGGACACTGAATTATCCTTGGGTATCATGCATAACTTTTAAACACACTATAGTGCTGAATTTAGAAATAGTGAAAAAAAACGATGACCAACGTCTCGATTAGATGTTTCTAACTCATCCTTGGTCGGTTTGGATGTTCTTATTTAACTAATAGTACAGTGTATCTGGGATGATGCCAGGACCCTTACCTTCACAGGACAGGCCATGCGAGGTGACCCCAGACAGCGCTTCTCTGCACACATTGCAGTAGGTGGGGCGGGCGTGTGAACAAGCATACCAATTGTGCATCCCTGAGAAATGGTCCAAGCTGTACTGAGTGGACTGGAAGACAAAATAATTCTACAATTCTTACCTGTTCTGTGGTAACAAAATGCATTTTATACAATTCTGTATTTAAAAAGTAATTGTGGCAAAGAAAATAATTCCATAAATCAATTACCTACATCTTGTTAAGACTTCAAAAGGAGGCACTGACATTACAGCAGCTGTATCCCTGCCATTTCAAATTTATACTACTGTTCATCAAAAGCTGCCACAGTCTGAAGAGGAGTCTCACCTCAAAATGCTCCCGATTCTGGACGCTTTTCAGCGCCGCAATCCAATCCTCCATCTCCTTCCGGTTCTCTGCGCACAAAATCAGTTTCCGACACGGGGTAATTATCTAGATTAGAAAAAATAATATAAATAAATTTAATTAATTAGGGAGCGTCACTGCATCGTGCATTAGTTTTTTTTTTCCCTGCTTTCTCCTAAAACCCCTCAATCCTCCACAAACACAATCAGTTGCCCTTTTAAACCTGTTAATATTAAACTTTTTTTTTTTTTTTTTTACTAATATTTCTCAACTCAAGCTGAAGGTCGGGACCCAAAATATTATGGTATGACCTTTCCAGAATTCAGAGGGCGCGCTATATTTTCTATTCATATGGTGAAACGCACAAATACAGAACTATTGTTAACACAAAAGA
This sequence comes from Polyodon spathula, assembly GCF_017654505.1. Lineage (NCBI taxonomy): Eukaryota > Metazoa > Chordata > Actinopteri > Acipenseriformes > Polyodontidae > Polyodon > Polyodon spathula. The sequence goes on from NC_054547.1 coordinate 23,804,149, forward strand.
TTAAAATTCCAGGGATGTGCATTTTTATGAACGTTTAAACCCCATGCCATATCAGTTTAAACAAACAATCTGTCTGTGTACTAACAGAGGACCGTTCGCATGCCGAGACGGGATTCTATGCACTGTTTGTTGCCCTCATCTATATGTTCTCATATTTTTCTGCATTCCAAAAACAGCAGCATGGCTGTGTCTGTCTTTCAAGCAAAGATTCTTAAATCTGTACATCTGCGTGCATTTGCTTTTTTTTGCACAGCAACTCTTTCACACACACTATACTACATCTGCAAAGTTCACACAAAACACATTAAGTTAGAGTCCTGCGTCACACATGGGTCATAAATCAACAGGGAGCGTTCGTCATCAGAAATCATTTCTTCGCGCTCACACTCCCTCCTGCCACAATGCTGGTGTTCCGTTTCAATCAGAGCACCAGCATTTAGGGCTGCAACGAAGTAGTGGTACAATCTACAACCTAATTTCTTATTCGATTATCATATAGGCATTTATCAACGATAATCGATGCACTGACGTTTTATTTTTCAATTTTTTTATTTATTTATTTATTTATTTTTTTTAGGAGGAGACAATAATGAAACACACTGTTGTGCACAATATTTAAACAAAAAGGCACAACTTAAATTGAAATTAGAACACTTCCGATTATAAAAAATAAATACAAAATGCCTTGAGTTTTTAACAACTGAAAAGAATATGCGTGCGTCCACATCAGATGTCCCTTTAACATTGTGATAATAAAAAATATCATATTTTAACAGTCATTTCTACCTGAACTATGGTTGTTAATTGCTGTTAACGTGTTATGTCCAAAGCAAAACAAAACATTTTAATGAATCTCACAAATCCTGCCTAATTTAACTAACATACTAAATCCTGTTTCTTTATATAATATTGCCATATTATCCAAACACAACATGCTTAAAAAAAAGGTAAAAATCAGTAGATTTAATATTGCCATTCTTTTGAAATGATTACACGAATGTAGAGGCTAAATTGTGTATCCTAGCAATGCGGTAACATTGTTTATCTACCGTAATAGCACTAAAAGAAGCACAGTCCAGGTTAATACAAAACAGGCAACAGGAGACTTCAAATTGGTTCCAATTTGATGTATCGATTTACCAATATGTAATCCAAACTGAAAATAAGGACAAATGATCAATAAATAAATGCGTTGGTTAGTTGTTGCACCACTACAATGAAGGTTCGGAACACATTACCAAAGATTAGGTTCAAACCTTTGATTTTACTAATTTGCATAATTTACTGGTGACCTCACCATTGCTACTTGTTTATTTGATTGAAACTCCTATTTTACAGGTAATCCATATAAATTGAATTAAACATTCACATGCAGTTAAATGTTATAGAACAGTAATCATGTTTTTATAGTTTAAATAAAAACACGTTTATGTACACGTAATTGATGCTGCTTGCCATATATACAGTAACCTTGCATTGCGGCCAATAAAAAGAACTGCAACAAAGCTTTAATAACAGCCACCATTCCAAGCAGGTCATCAGTCTGTCACATTTTACTACTAAAAATACTAATAATACTCGAACACACTTCATGTCCAGATTACAGGAAAAATCATGGCAACTAACCCAGTTTACTCTGGAGTGGAATAGCAGCAGCGTGGGTGTAGGACATCTTGTACTGACTCGATCACACCAGGGGAAAGTTTTTCAAAACTGAATCTGGATAACAGTGACCCGCATTTTGTAAAACTATATTTTGTAATAGAGATTACTTTTATCTGGATCATTTTGATCTGTTTTTTCAGAAAATGTCACTAATGGATTACATTTATCCAGATAACAAATAATCACAATTATGAAATCCAGTTTTCTGAAGTGGGCTAGTTCTTAAGTGTTTTTTTTTTTTTTTTTTTTTTAAAAAAGACCATTATTTATGATACAGCCTAATTTAAAAAAAAAAAAAAAAAAAAAAAGGTTTGTGGTAATGAGTAATACACAGCTTTATATTGATTTATAGTCTTAATAAAAATGACAAATTACTTTTAATGTTTGTGCACATATAACGCATGCATGCCCACTTATCAGAAATTAAATAGCTAAATCTAAATTGAATAAAAATTAAACTTTTGAAAACAGGATCTGTGTTTTTAGACATCTTCATAGTCTCCCTCGTCAGTCAGAGTCCAGCATCTCTCAGACGAGCTTTAAGAAGACTTAATGCTTTGTTTTTTATTTATTTTTTTATTTTATTAAAGCTATACCACTAAATGTGTTTTTGATACAAAACTTAAATATGGAAATATGACATTATAACACTCAATTTTGACAGTGTGTGTTTGCTATGACAAACAAAATATTGATGTTCTATGAACATTTAAAAGCTATATCTATCTCCGCAGTAGGATCACAATAATCCTGGTATTTTGGATCAAAGTATTCCTGACCTCCTATTTAAATTCTGAAACCCCAACTGCAACATTTAAATCGTGATTAAAAGTGGGATCGGATTACCAAAACGAAATCTGTATCACAGTAATCCCGATCGCATTTCGATGTTTGGAAAAGCCAATTGCGCAATATAATCCAGATCAAAACGCGGAAATCAGATTATCAAAAAGTTTTGAAAAACCAGCCCCAGAAGATTCGCAGCTCGACACACACTGTCAAGATTCTGTGGGAAAGACAGTCGCTCTGGGTCACATTCTTTAATCCACTAGATATCAAAACAGCACTGCAGTACTGTGACAATCCCACAGCAATGCTGGGTGCATTCCTTCTCCACAGCACACATTAACATTCATTCAAGTGTACTACACTGCCAGCCCTGCAGAGACTGCAAGCCCATTATAACAAAGCCTGAAGATCTTTAATCTGAATATTCAAAACATCAAATCAATAACCTATAAATCCATGTTTAATACCACTTAATACATTTTCAGAATTTATTGCTATTTCATATTTTGTAATATTGTGAACAGACATCATGGTCACCAACTTTATGCAGACAGCTATTTTTTATTTACTTGTTTAACATGCAAAAATCAGTATGTCAAAGAGAATGCAATCATCATAAAGGGCAATGCAACACCCACTCACATTCAAGCTCTGTACCCAGCACTGACGCAGTTTTAAACATTCTTTAAACATTCAAACTGTAGATGGAGGCAAGCCAAAGCACAGCAGCGAAAACATTTACGTCAGCATGACCACAACTTACAACAACTTAAGAACCAGAGTGTGTTCTTGGACAAAGTAGCATTTATTAGATGAATTTTCCCAGAATTTGCATTCTGAAAATTGAGTACTTTTACTTTTTTTTTTTAAAAAAAGCCAGTCATGTAAGCATTTAACAGCCCAATTTGTGTGTTATTAATTTAATTTCTTTTTTTTGTACTTGTAAAGAGTGAGTGCACTGTCGAAAAATATTTAAATATCCACAGTTAAGAATTAAGTCAGTTAAACAAAATGATGGCTGATTCCAACTAAACTGAGTAAAATAAAACTGGATCCGACCGAAGTTACAGAAAATGACTGGGAAGTACTACAAATAAAATACCAAAACCGCATCTTGTTTGAAATAGCAAACTGGTTCATCGTGCAAAATAATATAAAAACTGGAAGATATGACAAGACACCTTGATGTCTTCAGTATCTTCTAATATGGCAGGCATTTTGACAGGTGTTTTCTTTGGTTTTGGTGGCGCAGTGATCCGTGGTTAGCACGGATGCAGCGATTTGCCTGTGTTGCTAAGTATTTCCTAATCATGCTGGATATTGTTACTGCTTGGAACACTGATGGATCAATCAGCATGCAGCATTCCAACAGTCCATTTTATAATTACAAGTATAGTACTATTGAGTAAAATAAATATATCATAGAAATAAACAATGAGAAAAAAAATCATGCTATGTCTGCAGGATGTGATGCTGCCTACTGTAAATAGTGCGTGCATTCTGGTAGAAAAACACACACTCTTATAGATCTGGGGTTCAGCAGTGACAAAACTGAAAGAATGTCAAGAAAATTAGAATTACAAAAAACAGCAGTAATATTTGGCAATTAATTTGTGTCTGATGCAACAAACTAAAACACCTGTACATCTGAAGTTGAATTCAGCTTCTAAAGAAAAAGTGGAAAAAACAGGCAGAAGCTATTTTTACATTTGAATAACTCTCAAGTATTGCTTATTATAGTTGTACTCCTAGTATGTTACTTAAATGTACTAGCTAATGTGTTCCAAACTGCACTGAAAGAGACATTTAAGTATGTTATAAATTTATTGAGGTGAGGTCGGGTCACAGGGAACCTTTTGTGAATTTAGTGAACCCGTCAAGCTACAAGGCTAGACCAGCCCCTGTTAATCACTAATTGATTGATTGTGTTCACTGTTTTATTAAACCAAAATCCTACAAGACAGTCTACTTTTTGTGTGTGTTTTTGTGCAACAGAGAGGGGGCAATTATTTAAGAAAGACAAGTAGATTTTTCTAGCATTTTGTCCCTGTGGTGGCAGTGGTGCAGATCCTTTATCGCACTAGGACTGTCAAACAGCATTATTGACACTAATACAACTAGCAGTAATTTCGGTACAATAAATAATCAAGAATAAACAAATGTTCCCACTCTGCCGTATTTATTTTGACACGCTTGCATCTCCTGTGCTACTCCCTACACATTTATGTCGATGCCTGTCCCTTTGTGTATGAGGGCATACATTTATTTTTTCTCTATATCTTGCATATGAACATCTAGTTCTCTATGGCAAAGAAGCAAGATACAATTTCCACAGTCACAACGTCAGTTTCCCACACAACTTCCTCTGTGGGAAACTGAAGACAAAGAATCCTGTGTTCCTGAAGGCGATATAAATAGTCACACGCCTTTCCTTTCCCAGTTTCTGCAGGCCGCTTAAAAAAAAAAAAACAAACAAAAAAAAAACTTAGACCCCAGCTGCAGTTGACAAAGACTCACATTAGTCATAAAAGCTCAGTCTTGACTGAGCCCTTGACAGACACTTCTCAGGAGCTCATCTGGAATCAGGAAATCTATAGTCCAACATTCCCTGATAAGCTAACCCAGTCCAAGAGAACTGGAATGAAAGGCTATGCCAGGTAAACAGCTTACAGTTTTATAAGCAGGTATAAACAAGCTTGAGTTAGGCTTTCATAACCACATTATATCCAGTGGGAAAGAGAATCATTATACAAATACAAGTAAGAAACAACAAGGGTAAAATGCACAAAATAAAAGACGTTACAAAAGAAAAATAAACCCGGTGAAGTTTTCAAGGACCCTTATTTTTACATTTGTTATTTGCAATAAGGCCTTCCATACATTCTGACAAGAAAACATGACAGATTACATGGCATAAGTACTGGGACCATGAGTGCAGGGAAGAACTGTGGGTGATGTATGTGTTCCCTGTTTGGTATCCCTGAATTGATAACCAATACTACCCCATTTGACATTTCTTCTTTATTTTACAATCAAAAGTTACAATCAAAACAGGCAGGACACTGAATGCACGCAATTAAAAACAAAGCGCAGGGTTTTCAACTCTTAAACCTCACATTTGACCAACTAGGTCATTGGAGACATGCATGAATTTTACATATATAAAAAGGTGCTGCTAAAACTGGATTTGCTTGCATCCTGGCCTTGACTGTCCACTATGTGAGGCTACCAAAGCCCCCATCATTTATTCTTTTTGGGATGAAAAGGGATGTGGGAACAAAAACTGTTTCTTTCTGGATCAGAGGGAAGGACTACAGTACATCAGTCTGAACAGGGCACTGCCACTGCACTAGGACAAGAAATGCATCAGTCTGAACAGGGGACTGCCACTGCACTAGGACTAGCCCTGGTCTACCTTCACTAAGTCTATCACTTAAAAATATTTCCGAATGAATGACAGGCAGTAATTTGGCCATTGGATCCCAGTGAACTAGTAGCAACCCATTCTATATATGAAAAGGTCTTACCATTGTCCTGAGTCTCCACTCAAATTCCAAATGTGTCCGTTGGTTCTCTTTGCTATGTTTGATCAAGACTTTCCCCAAACGTTCTACTTTCTAGACTTAATACTGCATGAAAACTGGCAACCTCAGTATGCCAGTAAAAACGTCAGCACCCCAGATGCTTTTAAAACACTCACTGCGAAAGTGAACTGTCATTGATTGGTAGTCAGTTGTAAAGGCGAGAGAGGACAGTTCAAGTTTTTAAATCAAAACAGTAGTGAATGGATTTGTTAAATACCTGCAGATAAATACTTCTTAAAAGACAACAAGTTTTTGTACACCCCTAATGTTCATCTAGGTTTCCGACAGCCCTCATTCCCAAAACTGTAAATTCAAGGAAAATGAGGATTTATATTTTTATGAATACCTCCTTCATTGAGGAATTCCACCAAGACTTTTCAGCTATTAACAGCGTTATACACTTGTCTGCTTCAGCAAACTGTACGCAAATTATTTGACCTCACAGCAGAAACTGACACATCAATAAAGCAGCTTGCTCTAATATCTATAGAACTACTATGAACAAGAACTGTGGACCCTGTATCTAACTTAACAGAACAGAACCACCATGAGCTGTTGAAATTGATCGTTGCAGTTTACTTTAAGAAACAGTTGCAACGGCAGAGCTAACAGGGATGCCATGGGTCACAGCAAGATAATTAAAATACTGTCAACTGTTCTTTGGACTTCAAACCACACCATACATCCAGATTTCAAAACATTATTAACAGACATTGTGAGATTGCTTACCATTAAAACCTAATATTTTATTAGCCACAACCTACTATCACTGGACCTCTTATTACAGGACACATTTCATTGGGTTTCTTGCTGTCGGATGGCACCCACCTCTGGACAGGTATTGATCTGAGCAACTGTCTCTGCTCCGAGTTCCTGCACACTTGTATAGCTTGGGAAAATCGGTCTCTAAAGAGCTTGCAAGCGACTAAATTGTTTAAAGCCCAGGAGCTGACCTAATGTGGGTCTGAAATCATTTGTCCATGTTGGTGTTTCTACTTCAGCAAACTATGCAAATCATGTGGCCTCACCATTACTGCTCTTGTTCCTTTACTACTGGTAAAAAGGGATCGCCTCCAGGATTAATTATGTAGCTCATCTGTCTTGCAAATCAAATGTACAACAGCAACTGCAGCATCATTAATTTGCTGCAGTTTACCCTTGTGACAACTTCACCCTTCTTTTGAGAAGGCAGACAGCAAAATGAGTTCTCCATGGCATTTGTACTGTAGCTGGCAAACAGTTTTTTTTTTTTTTTAACTGTGCAGACTTCAGTGAGAACAGGGAAAAGGGTTAAATCAAGTCCAAAAAACAAACCAACTAACACACACAAGGACAAGCCCTGCTAGTGCAAACAGCCCAAGAAAAATCTCTGACTTAAGGAAGAGAGCTGGAACTCCACCAAATAATACAATACTACCTCAACCCTAATCCATAGGGCAACTTCTTGAAATGCAACAAACTCCTTAGGGTCTTTAAACTTCATGATAAAATAGTAATAACTACCACCCCCCAGCAACCAAGAAATCCACCCTGTACCATTTTAACCAGTCAAATAACAGTTTGTTTAGTCACAGATCCAATGCCCCTGCCAAGCCAGATGGGACCACCGTCAGCACTCAATACATTTAAAACGTGAACTTTCTTCTTCTGAACAATCCCCTCCAGACATCTCACATGATTTTACCAAGAGAAACCATTACCTGGATGAACAAAGCAACATACCACTCAGATCCTGGAAGTCTGCTAACTAACCCAAAGAAACTCACTGGTGTAGATTTTCCACGATTCACTGGCTAAAATATCCAAGGTCTTTCAAAATTAAATAAATTAATCCAAAATAATTCAGCCCAGAATGTAAATATCTGTCTTCACTAGTAGCCAGCTTTGTGTCTGGCTGGCTGACTATGAGCGCTGACAGTTCAAACTACTCCTATAAATGAGTTTGGATTCTTGAACAGGCCCCTCCTATATCCGGCACCACAAGCAGGGGAGATCATTGGTGGAGATTTTCTGAACTTTGAGTAGCAGCGCACAGATTGGCTTCATTGAATCCCATAAATCACACCCACTGATAATAGAAAGACAGTCAGATTTTAGTTAAGGTGGTCTGGGATCAGTCTGTTTAGTGATGTGAAGTAAAAGAATGACTATGTATATCACAGTTAACTATTTTCCCCAGCTTTGTGGATAAAGTGGATGCAGCAGTCTGTACGATCTGTATATCATATTAGACTATATGTAGACAAGCACTAAAAGAAACCCTCAATGGCAAAACACTAGAAGTTTTACTCAATACACTCATCACTTCTGTTTGTAGCTATGGAAGACATATCTGAACAAGTGTTTTTTCAACTATGATGAAACTTAGTTAGGACATTCTTTAGCACAAGTTATTATGACTAATAATGTGGGGTAACATGAAGGCACCTGTCTAAGCTTAAAATGTGCATACAGAGGATGTAGGTCACAGTGATAGCTCTCAGTTTGTATTCAGAGCCAGGATACACAGTAAGTAAACCTCACACCTGTTTGATACTGGATTTTTCCATGCTGTAAAATGGATATGAGCTTTAACTTTAAACCCATATACTTACCATTCTACATCACCTCCTAGTACTCAGGATGAACCTCCAAGACACACTGCCTCACAGTCCCACATCTCTAATCACTAGGCCACGCTGCCTCCCAGTCCCTCTGATCTAATCACTAGGCCACGCTGCCTCCCAGTCTCTTAGGTCAAACACTTCCAAGGTGGAAAATAGTCAGGTGTCTCCTGCAGCACACTGGTGGAGCTTGGTTTCTGAATTAAAACGCCTCGGTTTTCAAAGCTGAATCCGCGATGCACTTCAGAGGCCTCGAACCAGAAGTAACACTTTCAAACCACAAACATCCTCAGCGAACACCTCAGTTTCCCCTATGTTACAGCATCAAGGGTAATTTATAGACATATTCATCTGTAATGACCTACTGAATATGCTACTGACTCATTGCCAATTAGCTATTTTAGGGAATACATCTCGTGTTGAAATTTTTATGTAATTTTTATATCTATGTATATATATATGTATATATATCTACATCTATATATACACACACACACACACACACACACACACAGCTCTGGAAAAAATTAAGAGACCACTGCAAAATTATCAGTTTCTCTGGTTTTACTATTTATAGGTATGTGTTTGGGTAAAATGAACATTTTTGTTATATTCTATAAACTACTGACAACATTTCTCCCAAATTCCATATAAAAATATTGTCATTTAGAGCATTTATTTGCAGAAAATGACAACTGGTCAAAATAACAAAAAAAGATGCAGTGTTGTCAGACCTCGAATAATGCAAAGAAAATAAGTTCAGATTCATTTTTAAACACAATACTAATGTTTTAACTTAGGAAGAGTTCAGAAATCAATATTTGGTGGAATAACCCTGATTTTCAAGCACAGCTTTCATGGATCTTGGCATGCTCTCCACCAGTCTTTCACATTGATGTTGGGTGACTTTATGCCACTCCTGGCGCAAAAATTCAAGCAGCTCGGCTTTGTTTGATGGCTTGTGACCATCCGACTTCCTCTTGATCACATTCCAGAGGTTTTCAATGGGGTTCAGGTCTGGAGATTGGGCTGGCCATGACAGGGTCTTGATCTGGTGGTCCTCTATCCACACCTTGATTGACCTGGTTCTGTGTGGCATGGAGCATTGTCCTACTGGAAAAACCAATCCTCAGAGTTGGGGAACATTGTCAGAGCAGAAGGAAGCAAGTTTTCTTCCAGGACAACCATCTACTTGGCTTGATTCATGCCAAAGCTGCCCGATTCCAGCCTTGCTGAAGCACCCCCAGATCATCACCGATCCTCCACCACATTTCACAGTGGGTGCGAGACACTGTGGCTTGTAGGCCTCTCCAGGTCTCCATCTAACCATTAGATGACCAGGTGTTGGGCAAAGCTGAAAATTGGACTAATCTGGGGGTGCTTCAGCAAGGCTGGAATCTGGCAGATTTGTCTTTGTGAAGGGCGCATGAATCAAGCCAAGTACAAGGTTGTACAGCAGGACAAACTTGCTATATATATATATATATATATATATATATATATATATATATATATATATATATATAGCGGCAAAGTGCCCGCCCCTGTGTGTATTTTGTGTTGTATGTTGTGTTAATGTTGGTGTATAGTCATTGGTACACGGGATATAAACGGGTCTGTGTAACACAAGTGTTTAAAATGTATATTTGTATTTAGGCACGAGGATTGCACAGCACTTCACGTGCAAGTAAAAAGTAATAATGTGAGCACGGGGAATTGCATTTTATTAATTCACGTGCAGTTGTACCGCAACTCCAAGTGAATGATTGATTAGCAATCGAGTCTCGGTACAGCTGCATAAAAGCAGCATGTTTTCACTCACTCTGGGTTGTGTGTTCGGTGAGTGGAGAACGGGATTGGAGACGGAGGTAATTGTAATAATAATAATAGTTAAAATAGAAGCTCACCGTGTTTTGTCTGTATAGTCCGTTTTGTTTGTCTTTTTGTTTTGGCTACGAGTGCCGTGTCCTGTGTCTTGTTTGTCTTACAACCTTTTATTTTCTGTCTGTCTGTGCACTACTAAATGCTGAGCGAGACCATTCGCTCAGCTTCACCAAACTCCATCTCTGTTGTTTATTTCCTGGTTTCTGGTCTGACGTCACCCACTACAGCCGTCTTTGTGACACACACACACACACACACACACACACACATACATATATATATATATATATATATATATATCATTAGATAATATTATATATAGTATAGATATTATATATATATTATTATAGATATTATATATACATATATATATAATATATATATATATATATATATATATATATATATATATATATATATATATATATATATATATATATATATATATATATATATATATATATATATATACACACATTATATATATATACATTATATATATATATACACTTATCTATATATATATATATATATATTTAGATTATATGTATAATACATATATATATATATACATATAATATATATCTATATAATATATATTATATACATGTATATAATATATCTATATATATATACACACACACACACACACACACACACACACACTACCAGTCAAAAGTTTTAGAACACCCCCATTTTTCCAGTTTTTATTGAAATTTAAGCAGTTCAAGTCCAGTGAATAACCTGAAATGGTACAAAGGTAAGCGGTAAACTGCCAGAGGTTAAAAAAAAAAGTTTAGGTTACCAAAAACTGAAAAATAATGTACATTTCAGAGTTATACAAAAAGGCCTTTTTCAGGGAACAAGTAATGGGTTAACAACTTACAGCTGTTCTGCAGCAATGGAAGTAAATTAAGCCTTGAAAGTTGATGCTAACAATTCCTACAGGTGTCCCAACTTTTGTTGATTACTTACAAACCCTCTGTCTGTATAAAAGCAGTGTTGGAACAGACTGTGTTACTACACCCTCTTAAGCATTATTTGGACAGTATTGTACTGCAGGAAGTAGTATATTGCTATCATAATGGTGAGAAAAAGGCAATTAACAAAGGAAGACAGACAGACCATTATAACCCTTAAAAGTGTAGGTCTTTCCTTTAGAGAAATTGCAAAGAAAGCCAAGGTGTCAGTGAGTACAGTTTCCTACACCATCAAAAGGCACTTGGAAACTGGAGGAACTCTGACAGGAAGAGGTCTGGCAGACCCAAAGCCACAACAGAATCAGAAGACAAGTTTCTGAGAGTCAACAGCTTGCGTGATAGGCGGCTCACAGGACAACAGCTTCAAGCACAGCTTAACACTGGTCAAAGTAAGCAAGTCTCAGTTTCAACTGTGAAGAGAAGACTTTGAGCTGCAGGTTTGACAGGTCGAGTGGCAGTAAGAAAGCCATTGCTAAGATGGCAAAATAAGAAAAAGAGGCTTGCCTGGGCCATGAAGCACCGCCAGTGGACTACTGAAGACTAGAAGAAGGTCTTATGGACCGATGAATCAAAATTTGAAATCTTCGGTTCATCACGCAGGGTTTTTGTACGCCGTGGAGTAGGCGAAAGGATTGTTCCTCGGTGTGTGACACCAACTGTCAAACATGGCAGAGGATGCGTGATGGTCTGGGGCTCTTTTGCTGGATCCAGAGTCGGCAACTTGCACAGAGCGAGTGGCACCCTGAACCAAAACGGCTACCACAGCATTTTGCAGCGCCATGCAATACCCTCTGGTATACGCCTAGTTGGTCAGGGGTTCACCCTACAGCAAGATAATGACCCAAAACATACCTCCAGGCTATGTCAGATCTACCTTGGAAGAAAAGAACAAGATGATAGTCTTCAAATCATGGAATGGCCAGCACTGTCTCCAGACTTAAACCCCATCGAGCTGGTTTGGGATGAACTGGACAGAAGGGTGAAAGCAAAGCAACCTACAAGTGCAACACATTTGTGGGAACTTCTGAAAGTGTTGGGAAGAACTTTCCGAACAATAGTTGATTTCCATTGTAGAAAGAATGCCACGTGTGTGTTTGGCTGTTATATCTGCAAAAGGTGGCTACTTTGAGTCAAAAATTGATTACATTTTGTTAAAACGATTCCATGATTTCTTTTTTATCTCCAATTGTTTATTTGTTCTATGCTTTAATTTGAGTACATTGAGACATTAAACTGTGTAAAGTTCAATAAAAACTGGAAAATGGAGGTGTTCTTAAACTTTTGACCGGTAGTGTACACACACACACACAGTACTGTGAAAAAGCATTTGCCCTGTCTGATTTTCTGCATTTTTGCATATTTGACACTGAATGTTATCAGATCTTCAACCAAAATCTAATATTAGATAAGAGATCCCGAGTGAACAAGTAACATAGTGATACTTACTTACTTTATTTATTAAAGAAAGTTATGCAACACCCAGTGCCCCCGTGTGAAAAAGTAATCATCCCCTTACATTCAATAAGTGGTTACACCACCTCTAGCAGCAATAACTGCAATCAAACGCTTCCTGTAGTTATTGATCAGTCTCTCACATCGCCGTGGAGGAATTTTGGCCCATTCCTTCAAGCAGAACTGCTTCAAAATATCTGTGGGTTTTTGAGCATGAACTGCTTGTTTCAGGTCCTGCCAAAACATCTCAGTGGGGTTTAGGTCTGGACTTTGACTAGGCCATTCCAAAACTTTAAATTTCTTATTCTTCAACCATTCTGATGTAGACTTGCTTATGTGTTTCGGATCATTGTCTTGCTGCATGACACAGCTGCGCTTCAGATTCAGATCACGGATGGATGGTCTGACATTCTCCTGTAGAATTCTCTGATACAGAGCAGAATTCACGGTTCCTTCAAGGATGGCAAGTCGTCCAAGTCCTCATGCAGCAAAGCATCCCCAAATCATGACATTACCACCACCATGTTTGACCGTTGGTATGAGGTTCTTACTGCAGGGTTTGATTTTCACCAGACATAACTGAGCCCATGTTGGCCAAAAAGTTCCACTTTTGATTCATCTGTCCATAGAACATTGTTCCAGAACTCTTGGATTATCCAGGTGCTTTTTGGCAAACTTGAGATGAGCATTCATATTCTTCTTAGTGAGCGGTGGTTTCTACTTTGCTACTCTGCCATGAATCCCATTTTTGCCCAGTGTCTTTCTGATGGTGGAGTCATGAACATTGACCCTAGCCGAAGCGAGAGAGGCCTGCAGATCCCTGGATGTTGTAGGACGATTTAAGGCTTTGCTCTTGGAGAGATTTTGGCAGGATGGCCACTCCTGGGAAGATTCACTACTGTCCCAAACTTTCTCCATTTCTGACTGTGGTTTGGTGGAGCCCCAGAGCTTTACAAATGGCTTCATAACCCTTTCCAGACTGATAGGCATCAACAACTTTTTTTTTTCCCTGAGGTCTTCAGGAATTTGTTTTGATCGTGACAAGATGTGCCTCTAGAACCTGTGTGGTGACAACTTCAATCTGATGGTAAGGGCCAAAGTTAGTCAGATTTATATTGGGCAGAGCTGGCCCAAATCAGGCCTGATTGTTAACCAAAGTATTCAAACGGCTGACCCTAATTATCCCTTTAATTGGGTTGAGTTAACTAGGGGGGGGGCAATAACTTTTTCACACCTGAAGATTGCATGTTTGATTACCTTGCACACCAAACAACTTAAGGAAGCACCAAACTTGGGTGTAATTTTTTCTCTCCGACTCCCTCTATATAATACTACAAAAAGATCTGACCAAATTCAATGTGAAAAATGTGCAAAAATGCAGAAAATCAGACAGGGGGCAAATACTTTTTCAGGCACAGTATATTACACAATATATATATATATAATATATATATATATATATATATATATATATATATATATATATATATATATATATATATATATATATATATATATATACACACACAAACACTGAACAAAAATAAACACAACATGTAAACTGTTGGTCCCATGTTTCATGAGCTGAAATAAGATCCCAGAAATTTTCCATATGCACAAAAAGCTTATTTCTAGTGAGCATTTCTCCTTTGCCAAGATAATCCATCCACCTGACAGGTGTGGCACATCAAGAAGCTGATTAAACAGCATGATCATCACACCTTGTGCTGGGGACAATAAAAGGCCACTATAAAACGTGCAGTTTTGTCACACAACACAATGCCACAGATGTCTCAAGTTTTTAGGGAGCGTGCAATTGGCATGCTGGCAGGAATCCACCAGAGCTGTTGACTGTTCATTTCTCTAGGAATGCCTCCAACCGTTTTAGAGAATTTGGCTGTCCAACCGGCCTCACAACCGCAGACTACGTGTAACCACGCCAGCCCAGGACCTCCACATCCGGCTTCTTCACCCGTGAGATCGTCTGAGACCAGCCACTCAGACAGCTGATGAAACTGTGGGTTTGCACAGCCGAAGCATTTCTGCACAAACTGTAAGAAACCGTCTCAGGGAAGCTCATCTGTGTGCTCGTCTTCCTCCCCAGGGTCTTGACCTGACTGCAGTTCGGCGTCGTAACCGACTTCAGTGGGCAAATGCTCACCTTCGATGGCCAATGGCACGCTGGAGAAGTGTGCTCTTCACGGATGAATCCCGGTTTCAACTGTGTTGGGCAGATGGCAGACAGCGTGTATGGTGTCGTGTGGGCGAGCGGTTTGCTGATGTCAGCATTGTGAACAGAATGCCCCGTGGTGGAGGTGTGGTTATGGTACGGACAACGAACACAATTGCATTTTATCAATGGCAATTTGATTGCACAGAGATACCGTGACGAGATCCTGAGGCCCATTGTCGTGCTATTCATCCGCCGCCATTACCTCATGTTTCAGCATGATAATGCACTGCCCCATGATGCAAGAATCTGTATACAATTCCTGGAAGCTGAAAATGTCCCAGTTCTTCCATGGCCTGCATACTCACCAAACATGTCACCCATTGGGCATGTTTGGGATGCTCTGGATCAATGTGTACGACAGCATGTTCCAGTTCCCGCCAATATCCAGCAACTTCGCACAGCCATTGAAGAGGAGTGGGACAAAATTCCACAGGCCACAATCAGCCTGATCAACTCTATGCGAAGGAGATGTGTCGCGCTGCATGAGGCAAATGGTGGTCACACCAGATACTGACTGGTTTTCTGATCCATGTGGCATTTATATTTGTTCAGTATATATATATATATATATATATATATATATATATATATATATATATATATATATATATATATATATCTATATCAATATATATAACGGACAGTGTTGTGCCAAGCTGCCTGTCAAATCAGATAAAAAAACGTCAATTAAAAAAAAAAAAAAATAGTTTAAGTAGACCAACTGTATCGAAATCCAGATTCAAGGAACTCATTATTCCCATATTCCTACATATCGGATACATTGCGTAACAAGGGATGAATAACAACTTGTATTATACTACCACACATCCCAATAACAGGACGGTCGTAGGTCCAATCCTATCCAATTACACACACACACAAATTAGTCCAAACATTTAACCAGGCACACGAAGGAGCCTATAGTAACTGACTGTGGAGCCTCGCCAATGGCTGCTTAACAACGACCGGTTTAAAACTAGACACTGTGACTTTTAAATAAAATAAATAAATAAATACCTCTGCTTTATCTGGTTTTTGCACTAGAAAACGAAAGTCCCCGTTTTGAACAAGACAGCAGAATCGCTTGACAAGTCATGTTATACAAGGCCTAGAGCATTCAGTAATTAAAATGGCCAGAAAAAAATAGGCGATGTGGCTGTGTGGGGGAACAAAAAAACACTGAGTTCATTAGAACACTGTGACCCAAGAATGCGGGTCAACCCGCTAATAGTCTTCATATAGTATGTGGAATTCATACATTATACATCACCACAGACATACCTTCCCCACCACGACCGTACATTCAAAATCATAGCTATCAGGATGACATACTGCAGCAACAGTATGGACAGCATAGCACAGAAGAATTAGCAATTAACTATTCAATCAGAATTTGATAACTCTCAATAACTAATGTTAATACGGAGTTCCAAATATGTGAAAAAAATGTAAATATGATGCACAAAAGAATACATATATATAGTTTAAACCAAAAGCCTACATGCGTAGTTTGGCTTGCACAAAACTGGCAAACCAAGAGCAAGAAAACAGAAGAGTCACCAGCTTTGAAACACACGCTGTCTGAGGTCACTGTTCTCATCTATTTCAATAATAACACATTTCTGTGTCAGCAGTGTGCCATTATTAACAATTTGCTTAAGCTAACTGGAGAGGAAAAATAAACCTTGGTAACTGAGAAAAAATGTTCAGTTTCCAAAGAAAACAGCCAGCCTCTACGAAACTGTACCCAACAACACAGCACTATTAAGCTCGTCAGTTATTATGTACTGTTTTGGTTTCACATTTTTAGTAAAGTATTTTAAGAAAATACACTTAAGAGGACGTTGAAAGATCCCATTACTTTCCGTGCGCTGTGAGGTTGGACAATAATGAGTCTCAAATGTCGATTGTCGGCTTAAAATGACCACGATAATCATGATTATCTGAAATGACTGCGGGAACAGAAAGACAGCATTTCTGCAAGGAGGAGTGTGAACTAGGGACACTACCATTCTTACATTATAATTTTTTTCTCCTGCTGAGCACGAGTAAATGTTGAAATATAAATTCATAAGACAATGACGTGTGATTGAAAATTTCAAAAGTGGCAATACGTTTACCAAATATAACACTGCAATACATACAACACAGTAAACGTAACCTAATTTTTCTTTTTTTTTTGTAAACTCGCAGGGTGTTCTTTAACATTTTAAATCATGTTTTAATTCCCAATATTTGTTTCATGTTAAAAATGCCATTTATTAAATTCCTGTTTCACACAATCTTACTTTTTTTCTAAGTCTGCTATTTGCTTTTTAGCTATTTAATTAAAAATTATACAAGATAGGAGGTCTAACAAAGCATTCTCTATGAATCAGGTTTTACCTATATTTAGATGACTGTCAAAAACACAATTATTGTTGACAATACATTTAATAATAATTTCAGTACAATAAAGGAATCAATACTAGTAGGATAAATGATTGTTGTTCCAATACATTTGCCCCCACTTTTCAGGAAGGAAACTCAATCACTAATCCTCTTTGCAGAAATCCAGCACAGAAATGTTTAATTCTTCAGTAGGCCAGATTATCTCAGTGACATGCTACAGGGAGGAACTTGTTGTACTCTACCCAGTCCCAGCATGGGAACAGTGAAGTGGTAATTACATGCCCGAAATAACCAGCACTGCTTTGCACGTTTCTGGACATAAACTCATCTCAACTCTCCTGCCATCAAAAATATTTTCTGTATCTCTGGTAACAATTATATAAACGTTCCAGGAATAAATTGGTGGCTTCCTCCCCTCCCCTTGGGTATGAAGTTTTCTTGCTTTAGTAATTAAAGCTCTTTCAATAGAGGCTGATCACAGGTTTAAGCGCAACAGACCACAAAAATGTGAGCTGCTAGTTCCACTCTAAAAATAGATTTCATGGTGGGACCAGCTTGTTAAAAGAGGAGGCTACTCACATATCTTATATAAACTCCACAGTTCAGTCAGTAAAGTTACTGATATTGTGTGGCACAACAGCAATGCACTATTTCACTCGCAACATTCCCTAACCCAGGAGTGGTCAAAGTTGGCCCTTCCACGTCTAGTCTTTGTTCCAACCTTGTTATAAATTGTTTTATTGAACCAATTTCCAGTAAGACCCAGAATTCGTTAATTCTATTATTTACCCGTTAAGCCTGGAGTGGAATGGCCCTCCGGGCCGTGATTGGGCATCCATGTCCTAACTATTTGGCTACTCTGCCCCCCGTTCCCTGAGCTCACACTGCCTTACAATCTTTGAAGCATTAGGAAGCCACACATCTTCAATACTCAGCCTTCACACTTTGAGAACATCTTGTGAGAATTCAGTCCTGAGCCAGAAGACAAGTCTCTCTTGAATATTCCCAATTAATGCTTTGCTTAAAGCCCTAGTCCTTGCTAAGTAATAGCACATATTTTATATTATTGAGAGTATAAGAGTTTAAACTCACAGTAAAGCTGTTGTTGACATTTTTTGTGCTGGATTCAGCGACGCTGGCATCTGTTAAGTCAACCTCGTCAAAGATGATGGACTGAAAGTTAAAACACACATTAGTTAATATACCTACATAACATGCAGACATCTGCAATGTCAGCAGATTAAAATATGCAGGGTGCAATTCCAATTCACTTTTAAAATCTGAAAATACATGTCAAAAATGTACCTTCGCTGTTTTTGCGTAGTAGAGCGTCCTCCCTCTGAGCTTAAAGTACCGTTTTTTCCAGCGTTGAAAGGAGTTTGTCTGTTTCATCAACATGCCCTCTTTAATAATGGTCTAGGAGGAAGGATACAAACTGGTAAAAAGTGTAGCACTGTGTGTCTATGTGTTTGGCTCAAAAGGCAGGTACTGTGTTAACAAGGAGGCCTGATACTGCATTTCCACTGTCAAATCTGGTTAAGAAATTGTTCTTGAGTTCTAAACAAGCACAAAAAAGGGACATTATGACGAGTCATCATATCTGACCGCTACCCTAACCATCCCACCCTCTTCCTCTCGGAATGATTCCCCCCCCCCCCCCCCCCCCAAACCATCACTCCTCGTCCAAATCAAGTCTGTTAGCAAATTGGAGATGAAAACTATTAACTTCTTTCACCAGAGCATGTCAACATTAACCATTAAGTTATCACCTTCTTTTACAGATTCACTAGTGCCTGTAAAAAGTCTCTCTACTCATATTTTGCTATGCAAGTTTATAATACAAGGATTAACTATCTAGATACAGTAATTCAGCCTATCCTATGCCATATTAGCAATATTTGACTGCTATTTTTAAACTCTAAAGAATGATTGGGAAATAAGCAGAATATATCCCTGCTGCCAAGGGTATGGGTCCCCATCAAGTGGGAATTAAATGAGTCTGGTCTGTGCCCCCAGTAGCATATATTAGCACAAGCCAGAACCCATGTATTCATAAGGGATCAAGTGATTCTGCATGCATGTACAGTACCCTCAAGAACTTGTGTAAGGTACACCCACAACAGCTCATTACAGCTCAGGTGGACCAAGACGTTGTTTTACCAGTCAACGATTACCATCAATGAATTATTGTTGGGAAGCCCCTGAAACATGTTTAAAATGATACTTATCCTATCTGTACAGGTTATCCACCCAAATGAGAAGACATTAGGTACAAGGAAGTGAAAAGGCACATTATTCTCTTCAGAAACATTCTTACCGCGTGGGGGGCATGAGTAACAACTGTTCTTTTGCATCACTGCCCTGGAACCCTTTACTTCATCACAGTGGTCTTGAGTCATCAACCACAGATTAAGGAAACAGGTCTAGAACCTGGTCCAATTCATCTGCAATGACCCCTTACCAAGCTGCATCAGAGACATGCAGGTTCCAATTTACAGTATAACTCTGTTGCAGGGGCTAGCATACAGTCTTATATAGAACTGCACAACCAGCCACTGAAAGACAAAATAATTGTAACAAACCTCTCTTCCAAAGCTTGCAGCATCCATCTCCGGGTACCTTCAATAGGCTGGGATTTAAAAAATTGTGACAACAAGCGAGATTCAAGCCCAGACTGCCCTTTCTTGAGAACAAAGCAATGTAAGCAGCGAGCAGAGCACCGGAAAGACAGCCCCAGAGTCTGGTCGAGCTAAACGGGCACTCCACCCAACAGCCCCCAGGCCTGTGACAATACAGGAAATCAAGATAGAGCTCTTGTGGTCTACCATTTCTACAACTTCTGACTTTTTACAACCAGTAGATTCAAGCACGGAATACTAGACAAACGATCAGTCGAATAGAAACGAACAGTCAAACTTAGAAACTGATAGTCGACTAGTCACGTATTTGTGAAGTGTGCAGTTTCAGATGTCCGGATTAACATGTAAATTAAGTTTTTAGAAATTAATAAATTGTTTAATAAAATGCCATGCCATTTTTAAATACAGTGCAGTCCTGTCTTTATAAGGCTGCCCTTTATACAGCAGAATCTGTTATAAGGCAGTATGGTCATTTGCCCCATACTGCCATTCCACTAGCATCATTATCTATTATAAGGCAGAGAGCAAATCAGGGTTTGATTTTAAAGCTTGTCCATTTGCCTGAGACAGTCAAAAAGTGCTTTCAACGTACTTAATGGTCCAAACAATAGTCTTAAATATTCTGTAAGAAAGCAGATACTTCCTGTATTAGTATGTGCCAGCATCTATGCAGTGGTATTACCTAAAGATCAAACATGCTCTGGGAACCAGCGAACGTGCCCCCTGCACTGTACATAGCAACATCTCTTGTGTTTTTTCAAACTGTAGTTTGTAAACCCACTGTGCCAGTCATCTTGAGCTATGGTACAGGGTTGGCTGATTTAAATTTTATTTAGATTATTTATTTATTTTTTAATCTTTTTCATTTACTACCTATTTTATACATAGTTTCTCAAGGAAAGACATGAAAAGCATGTTCTAAAAACCTTTTATTATTAACACAAACATCTTAAACTCTTACTGTCTGTAAACAAAAACTCTTAGGGCTCTATTCTGATCACAGCGTAAATGTGAGTGCAAGTGCATAAATGGAGTGAAGACATTAAAAAAAAATAATAAAATACTGCACTGAAATTGTATTCTGAAGACATGTCTTGCCTAGTTACAGAGCGCCTGCCCCAACAGTAACATATTCACAAAGCGATTCTGATGACAGTGCAGCGGGGTCTCAAATAGACAACTGATCACTGCGTTATACCCGTAGAAACCAGGTTTATTTAGTTGTGCAATCAGGAACTTTAACAACTGAACACACTATAAAAAAAATAATAATTAAAAAAGTAGTCCTAAAGTAACAACTGCGTGTGTTTGGACTGACACCGAGGAAAGCAAAGAAAAGAATGACTGGGATGACTGAGGGATATTTCTCTCTGGCGTACTCCATCATTACATTCTTGTAGTTCACACATTTAGAGGATGCCACAATGACAAAAAAAATCAGCTTTATTTATACATTCATTTAAGGATTGAGTAATTTAGTTTGATATGTACCTATTCACAAATCACCATTTCCAACATCCTTAACTTTACAGTTTGGAGGTACTGGAGAGCTACAACTACAGTACTACAAAAATAAATTATATAATTAAAAATAAAAGAAATAAAAAAAATCGAATTAAAAACTATTTAAATCAGGTTTTTTTTTTTTTTTTTTTTTTTTTTTTTTTTTTTTTACAGTAACGGACAAACTAACGTTAATAAACTATCAAACTAAATTAATACAGCACTCCTACACATGCAGCAGCAGCTCTAGATTAATTATGAACACCTGTACAGGAGCAATATTCAAGAGATGCACAAAATTATTAAACAGAATGGTGAAGCAAATCACCAGAACGGAAACACCAAATTACTCGGCGACTTATGTCTGATTCAGGTTTTTTTTCAGGAGCTCGAAGAATTTCCAAGTTTTTGTAGCAAGAGAAACAGCGTCGCATTTCGCTGTTTGTTTACATGCCATTTTGTAGTTATTAGGTGCACTCATGGAAATCAGAATACAAAACAAGGCAATGATAGGACAGCGGTTCTGGAAAGATTTAATAAACCAATCAGTGTGCCTCAAGACACTCACACTTGAAAATATTTAATAAACCATTCGAATTTAAGTTTGACGAGTGTTCAGGTTACAAAACAATATTGTATCAGTTGTGAACGAATCGCTAGGGGTGCCAAATAGGTGTTCTTTTAAGCAAAGCTTGTGTTCCTTTAGGCGGAGTATTTACAATGGGGAAAAACTCAAGGGTGTTCTCTTGGGAGATGCTCCTATATGGGGAGACTATTGTACCCCTAGTGTGGGAGGCACCATGTTGATTAGGAACAATCTTCATAATTGTGTTGTGTGTGCAGTGCTTACCTGTTAGAGATATAAATCCAAAATCAATTTACCAGAGGACGTCCTCATCAGCATACCATGACTTGATGGCAATGCTGTAGGACTAAAACCGAACTGTCATCATGTGCGGTAGTGAAAAAATAAACTTGCAAATTTCTCCAGTATTAAATGTTTGACAGGTTACGTGGGATATCTAGATGTTAAGGACAGACAGATGTGTCACACTGCCTGAATTCACTTGTATCCTAACACCACAAGAAGTTAGTCCACATACTGTAATTCTAATACTATATCATTATATTAACCCCCACTCGAAACCTGACTAGAACTTCAGGGAACCTGTACCCCACAGCGACTGCTAGAATTCATCTACAACTGGAAATAAAGAATGAAACAGGATGCAATTCTGAAACAGAAGAAGCTGGTCTAGTGAGACCATCTCCATGGGAAGTGGAGATAAACCAGACATACCTCATTCATGGCCTGTGGGTTACAAAATATTGAAATGTTCCCATCTACTGAGAATGAGAACAGCTCTTCTAAGCAGGAAAGACATGGTCAACACCGTGGTCAAGCCAACGCCCCAGTCCCCAAATTACAATACTGTATAGTACCGAGGACTGGAACAGCGCACTGTACACCAGCCAATCCGATGGTACGGGATTTTTTTCATTTTTGCTTTCATACAACAGTAAAACTTTTTTTCTTCCTGCTTTACTGTTATTCAGTTTGGGAAATCGAACGTAAATGAGTTCTCTGAAATCAGTATTATTCACTGGTCAGACAGGGAACAGAGCGAGTAGAATCAGATTAAATTCAAATTAAAAACAAGCATCAGCTAACAATTTAATAAACCACCAAGCACCCGTGCAAACAAAACGAGCCCAATGTATTATCTAGAAAATCCCCCCCCCCCTTGTCCCCCTCGCCTCTTTTTTTCTGTGTAGCGGAGCACAGAAAAAGCCGCTTTAGTTATTATGCGTTTAACACACCAGTCACGCAAATGTATCTTTACGTTTCTTATTCTTAAACTTCACACCAAAAACAAATGCGAACATGCAATCTGGAACATAGGTAATCATTTCGACATGTACCTATTATTCTCTAATAATAATTACTGTATTATTAATTATTATTTACACTAAATAGTAGGCGACTGCAGACGGAAATGGTCGTGTGTGCAGGTAGATACTTCTCCATTCCTGCACCGGCATCAGTTAAATCGATAACCCTCACCCCTGCAATAAAACCCCTTCAAGCTTCAAAGAGTTGCCTGGAGGCAGCTCCATCATGCAGCTAGCAGGCCCCTTCTCTCGAGATCCTGGGGGCTATCCGGTAGGAAATGATCAGGCTTTCCAAACGTTGGAGCTTGGCCTGGTACTCTGGACAGTTTTCTGGATTTTTTCCAGGCATCCCCTGCTTCTTCAACCCCACTAGCGTTACCTTGCTGCGGATCTGGCCAGAGGTAGACACTTTGCGTATGAGTTTCTGCAGAGCTCCAGGCTCCTGCTCCGGCTCGCTATCCGAAGATTCCTCCAAGCACCGGGCCGCGGCCTCAGCTCCAGCCGCTACCGCCATCCTAACACTCAACTCGGGGACTGATAACCACGAGAAACCGGCGCCACCGGGCGGACAGAGCACAGAATCGTACAAGAGCATACACTATCGCCATCTTGTGGATACATCAGGAAACCGTCTCCTGCAGGACAGGAATAAAGACAGACGTTTCGGCTTGATAATAATATGTTTGAATTATAACATAGTAGAAAGTAGAACTAATTACCAGCAGAATTAGGAACTAAAACATACTTAAGGTAGGGTTGCCACATATGAGGCATGGACTAGAAGTCTTCTATTCACAATGTCTTTGAATTTATTCAGTTTATTTTAGTATTTTTAACACTACTCCGTTATATTGAGTGTTAAATAGTCATGGATACAATATACTGATCAAACCTTATCAGCAGGATGCTTAATTAGACACATTTAATTCGTATTATAATCGTAGAGTAGTCTTTCATTTCGCTGTTCTTATCGTAGCATATGTACTACTACCTGTATGTCCTGCACAATGTCGTCTTTTCTTGGCACACTCAGCAACTCCTACCCCAGGGCTTCCCAACCCTGGTCCTGGGGACCCCCTGTGCCTGCTGGTTTTCATTCCAACTGAGCTCTCAGTTACTTAACTAGGCCCTTAATTGAACTCATAATTTGTTTAATTAGAACTTTTTAACTGTTCTCAGCTCCTAACAAAATGCAAGTCCAAGCTACTTATAAAATGTTATAGCAAGCTTAAAATCTGCAACTGTTTAATAGCTGAAAACAAGTAAAATGGTCCAATTAAGCAAATTATTAGTTCAATTAAGGGTTTTGTTAAGTAATTGAGAGCTCAGTTGGAATGAAAACCAGAAGACACAGGGTGTCCGCAGGACCAAGGTTGGGAAGCCTACACAATGGCAGTAGTTATAGAATCAAGCCCCGTACAGTTCCTAGTAGATCCTAGTAAAAATTGTCAAGTTGGGTCTTAAAGACTTGGTGACCGATTCCATACCTCCACCACTCGTCCTGGTTTCTGTCCTGTGCTTAAGCATTGTCTGGGGTTAACTTTGTCATTTTACTAGGCTAAATACATTCAGTTTCCTCAATCTATCTCCATAACTTAGTAGGGCTGTTGTTCTGTATTGCAGGGACCAGAACTGAACACAGAGTGCAGTCCCACCAGTTTATTATACAACTGCCAGTGTGCTGTGGCATAAGCACAGGAGAATAGTAAAGCATTGTGAAAGCACAGTAAAGAACTGCATAATTTATTAAAGCATGGCAAAGCCAGTCTTTGATCTGGAGTTTTTTTCATATCACTCTTCAAAAGCCACCTTAGACCATATATAATTCAAGTGACAACAACAATCTCCCTTTAATCTCCCCCCTCCTTATGACATTTTCTGTCTGAATGTCACTAGGCAGGAGGGGAAAGTTCAGTATTACCACACGAATTGCACTGCAAAATAACTGTGCAAAGGATTGTGTCAATTGCCAATATGCCCTTCTTGGAAAATAATCAACACTTGTCTGCTGCTCTTTTCTATAGAATTTAAGGCCTTGCACCCAAGGGGTTACTAACATTGATTCTATGGGGAAAACAGGTGAAGTGGAGATTTGAATATGTCCTGCATGGATAACACTAATTTTTTTAATACTTCTATAAATTATGCTTCATGTTTAAGACTGTAGTTTCAAATAAAAGCTTAGCAGACTCATCCTTTACAATAAAAACATTTAAATGGGAAATAATATGCTTTACTCAACATCCACATTGATCAGAGCAGACTGCCCTGTTTTCTGACCCATTACTATGAAACCAATCACTTACTTCTTTTAAAGTTACCCTTTATCATACATTTCTCAGTTTACCTTAATACTAGTTTTAATGAATAAATAAGGGATTTATTTATTCCCTTAATTTCCATTAAGATTAATTTAAAGAGTAGCGGGGTTCTGAAAAACATAGTGTTATACATCCCCACGTGTTGCTACAACTGAATAAATAATGTAACTGTAATTTTTCTTTTAATTGTTAACATGACAACTTTTAGTGCAAGGATTATTGCCCAGATGGTCAAACAGGTAACACAGCAATGACGATCCATGATGTGGTACGGAACACAAAAGCCAAAGCACTTGTTATTTTTTTGATGTATTTATTTTTAATTCCTGCAGTGAGTTAGAGAATAGATCTCAAACCCTAGTGCAGTAGAGTGGCCATTTCAAACAGAGCTTTGAAACAGAATTTAAAGGTATAAGTGTAATAAGTTGTAAGTTAACAATGAAAATACAAATTACAGGTACTTTGTATAAACAGTTGTAGCAAAAACTTACCTGTGGGAATGTGTAAAGCTATATTTTTCAGAACCCCGCTACTCACTCTTTAATTTCTAAGTGTTTTAATGGGTGTTTACCCCTTAATTCTACCTCCTAACTGTGGGTTTAGTGGGTTTTTAAGTTTTTTTTTTTTTTTTTTTAAGTGGTTTAAAGTATTGGTAGCATGAAATAGTCAATTAGTTTGACAGAAAAGTGACATTCAGAAACTGGTAGTAGACTAATCGAAAGTCGCATGATTTCAGATGGACCGACGTGTAGTTGCAGTTGCAATTCATTAATATATAAATTACATTTTAGAACATTAATACAAATTCCAAGCAGATCCGAAACTGTATGTTCACAAACAGAGCACTAGATACAGCACCAAAGTAGAGGTTTTATTAATACAGTATTTTTTTTGAGTGACCACAAGTCATCCTGTTTGATTCTGTCAAATTAATAGCCATTGTACCCTTAGTTTGAATCCCTTACTTCCACCCCTTGTGGTTCAAGAGGGTTACTGGGGATTACAAATCCCTTACATATAGTTTGGGAGTGAAAGAGCACACTAGGAGTTTTAGGAACCTGCAGTAATTTATTACTGACTTCTTTTAAATTAAAGTCATTTTTATTTTCAAAGGCATATTTTAAGGTTGGCTTTGTTCTTTTCGATTCATGTGGTCCCTGGAACTTCAGTCTTGTTTTCCTAAAGCATTGATCTCAATTGAATAAACTTGTGTTCAAATAGGATTTTATTACAAATCTTAAATCTTTTTTCCCTTATGGAGTTCATACTGAGCATTGTGAGGAACTAAAATTGAAATAAATGTTGCAAGTGAGTAGTTATGATGGCAGTTGTTTAAACTGAGAAAGGAATCCTGTGTTAATGTATAAAGATGATGTCGTGTGGGGGCCCTGGTGACTGGTTCTGGGAACCTGAAAGCGCTGCCTGCCATGGTAACCAATTCAGGGATACTGACTGCTAGATGGCACACATCTGATAAAGGTCTTTTGAAATCTTGAAACATCTGGAACCCTTTACACTGGTCACTTTATTAGGTCCTGCACCTAATATAGGGTTGGCCCACTGGTTGCCTTGATCACAGCATTGGCACAAACTATGTCTTGGTTGGTCCCCACCACTACTATCTCATTTTATCTTTCCAAAAGAATAGTCCAATATTATCATAAAGTAAACAACAGCTATTCTCATGCAATAAAAAACAGGAAACTATGTTTCTTTCAGTATTTCTAAATTTAGCAATTTTAATGTTTAACAGTTATGTATCCATTTAGCATAAACTGTGCACTTGTTATGAAGTTAAACAACACCAATATACATATTTTAATTTTAGTTGTATTGTTTCTTCAAGCATAACACACTGTAGCACTCTCCATGCCACAAAATGTGGGTGTAAATTTCACCCACCTGTCCCTTTAATTAGGGACAGTAGCCTGGCCAGGTTAATACTTAATTTCCCACAGTTCTTCACAATCCTTCTCTGTTCATCCTTTCCCTCACTGGCTCATTCAATATCCCACTCCTCCAATCTCAGAGAAGTTTAGAAGTCAGCTCCTGTACTTAGGCTGGTTAGTTACGATTCAAGAAAAACTCCCTTTCTCTGAGGAATCTATCACAACCTATAGCATTACAAACTTAAAATATCAGTGAACCTAAACTACTTTAGATAATTCCAGTGCAGTCATTCTTTTTAATTGTATCCTGCACAGTGTCTAACCCTTCTTTTCATTTCACTGTTACTTGTTTAAGTGTAGCTGTTTAATTAAGGTTTAGTGTTTGTTGTTTTATGTGTGACAGTCTTCATTTTTTCCTGAGCCTCCTGTGTTTTTTCAACTACTGGTCACCATTCTACTCAGAACTACTGGACAGATTAAATTTCAACATACTCTATTTTTTCAACCTTCTATAATCTCCATCATTACTGGACTCTTTGCTGGACTTGGTGAGATCATTCCTTTTTTCTACTTTAATTTACTACTTTCTTTCCTGTTTTTTTGTTGTTGTTGTTTTGTTACTTGGTTTGGTTTTCACTTACATTGCTCTGTTGGACTTGTTAGGCCTAACTTTCATGCACCATCCATTACCATCCAGACTGTTACCATCTGTGGTCACTTAATTTACCTACATCTTTCTGTGTGTGAGTGTGTGTTTATTTGAGGCCCACTGGACACTCCACATCCTTTATCCTTTGTTATTTTTTGACCTTCTGTTTTCCATTTAGTAACTTACCTGTACCATCGTTATACTTACCTGTTTTGTCCACTTTCTCTACTTATCTGTACTAGCTTTATTCTTACCTGTTCCCTGCAATTATTTGTTTTCCTTTATTTTCATTATTGTTATTATTGTTTCCAATCTTTGTTATTTTTGTTATTTCTTTATCTGTTCTATCCCATACGTATTTTGATTTTTGTTCCTTTTTTCCATTTATTGACATTATTATTCACAACAGTAAACCTTTTGTTCGTGAAACTGACACTTCTGTCATCCCTGTGTTTGCTGTCTGTCACTCTTGCTGACTTATTTAGTTATAGGAAATAGGGCCAGTAGTATCTCCTTAGGGAGGACAGTACAATTGCTTATCAGTTGTGTATAGTGACCGTTACGACACACCTTGTACTGTATATAACACACGTCCAGTATATTGAATGCCACAAGGCTTCTAAAATTTAGAAAAGAGAGTGCACTATATTCTGAAAATGTTGATACTCAAATGATGGCTAACGTCTGCCCGTCCAACCTTCACACTCCTTATATCACAAACTAGTCAGTCAAGGAGGCCATTGTCACATAGGAAACTATGTAACATACAAGGATTGTGCAGAACCTTTGACCTCCAGTCAAGATCAAGGAAAACAAGGCCTATCCTCTGTTTTCAGTGTTCCCATGGTAACAGAACCAGTGATCCATTGTGGATTTGCACAGTTACAGACTTGGGTACAAATTCATTCCTGTTTTGAAGTAAATCTATGAAGTGGAATTAGTTCATGACCACCCTCAAAAGGCCCTTATCTGGTTTCTCATTTCTCAGTAGAACTGGTGCTCCTATATGGATAAAACATGTAAAGATATTATCAAGGAAATCCATTCAACAGAAATAGGTCATGCCCATTATCTTTTGCAAGAGACACGACAGATGACTGGGTAAGGTAATGGCAAAATACATATTTTCTTATATAAAGATGATAATAAAATGCACTGTATATGAATTAACTGATGCTCCAGTAAGTAAGTTTGTACAGACATATCTAGCAATCCTCTGAGGAATATGTGATTGTACGTATCCGAGGACAATAACATCCTATCTCTGAACAATATGGATTTTACTAAATAAAATGTACTTAATGGAAGTTTGCCTTTTGTGTGCTCTCACGTTCTTGCCTTCCTGGAGGAGTCTGAATAGTGAAATCTTTGTGGGTAAGCAACTATGACATGATGGCTTGTGTGGTGACGTCAGACCAGAAAGGAAATTCAGAACACAGTATTGTGGAGGTATGACACAGGCCCGGTCTTTGAGATGGAAGCACACTCTTGTCTTTTTTTAGTGGTCCTTGTCTGTCACAGGAATATAACGTCAACATGAGTGGAAAATCTTGGAGGCATTGTGATGAGAGAGAGAGAGAGAGAGAGAGGAGAGAGAGAGAGAGAGAGAGAGAGAGAGAGAGAGAGAGAGAGAGAGAGAGAGAGAGAGAGAGACCAGAGAGAACAAAAACAGAGAGAGAGAGAGAAGAGAGAGAAGAGTCAGATCTGAAACGAACTTTATTGTGACGTCTCCTTTTCCAGAACCTTTCAATTAAAATATAATGTGGTATTTTTCTGTACTAATATAACAAACTGTGGGTGACTGTTACTTTATATAAATTATCATGTTATGCACAAGTGTAAGCATTTGCTTTCTGTGGTGATGTACTTTTTTCTTTCAAATAGCATATATCTATAGTCGTTTGCGTGATTTATTTTAATTGAAAATATATATCCGCCCCACCATTACAGTTTTCTTCCAAGATTCATCTGTAATGTAATCATAATTTTACATGCCCCTGTTCTCATGGTTCTGGCCCGCATTGCTTTTTGTAATGTCCCAAATTCTGGACCAATTTGGTTTTCAGATAATGTCCCATTCATTAAAGCAGTCATTTTCTTTTATTAAAGGCTGATATTAAAACATATTTTTGAGAAGGTCATGGTATTGAAAAAAAAAAAAAAGACTTCTCGTTTGCTTATGTAATGACCCTCAACATGCGTAGGGGTTTATCAGACCTTCTGGGTTTAAGAGACCAATGCCCTTCAACAACTTCAAATAAATCTTATTGTATGGTATTCGTTAACATTTCCTTATCTATTCCTGATAGTTTATACCGTAGGCTATAGATACTGTTTAAACAGTTGGACTATGCAAGTATGATGGAAAAAATTAAGTACATTGAACATGTAGTTGGATGTCTTTGTTAGATGTCGTGTATTTAGTTATATTATTTTATTGCGTGTAGTTGTTGATGAGAACCTATCATAAAGATGGCTGTAGTGGGTGATGTCAGACCATAAACAGGAAATAAAGTGGAGGTGGAGTTTGGTGGAGCTGAGCGAATGGTTTCGCTCAGCATTTAATAATGAAACAGACAGAAAATAAACGGTTGTAACACAAAAACACAGGACACGGCACTGGAAGCCAAAATAAACAAACAAACAAAATGGACTAACACTAAACAAAACACGGTGAGCTTCTATTTTACTTATTACTATTACAATTACCTCCGTCTCCAATCCCGTTCTCCACTCACCGAACACACAACCCAGAGTGGGTGAAAACATGCAGCGTTTATGCAGCTTTACCGAAACTCGATTGCTAATAAATCATTCAATTGGAGTCGCGGTACAACTGCACGTGAATGATGATATGCCCGTGTACCATAGGGCACATGGTTATTGATATATACCGGCCGTCGGTGCCCCGGGGCATCCTCGACCTGTTGAGAGAGGGTTGGGAGGAGCACAAAGGCTCGTCTAAAAATGTAGTGCAGCATGTGCTCCTACTCTGGGATCATCTTTATTTAATTGGTTGCTTGGCTCAGGACAATCTCAGATCGGCTCAACATCGGCAACAGCAGCATTACAATACTAATGCACGTATTCAAACCTTTCAACCAGGAGATAAAGTAATGCTGCTTCTTCCGTCATTGGAGTCAAAACTGTGTGCTAAATGGCGGGGGCCGTATGAGGTGATACGGGCCATAGGGCCAGTAAATTATGTAATTAGGCAACCCGATCGCCAAAACAAAACAGAAAACTACCATGTTAACTTATTAAAGCCCTGGAAGGCAACGGAGGTC
The DNA here is from genome assembly GCF_017654505.1 of Polyodon spathula. NCBI lineage: Eukaryota > Metazoa > Chordata > Actinopteri > Acipenseriformes > Polyodontidae > Polyodon > Polyodon spathula. The sequence continues at coordinate 23,835,911 of NC_054547.1, forward strand.
TTACTCATAGCCCCAGGCGAGATGAAGGATGACCTAGGACCCTGCATAGAGGCCCCTAGCCCCAGTCAGATTTCAATGGGGGAACAGTAACTTCCGGATCAGCGGGTGGAATTGTGTAAGTTGATCTGGAAATTTGGGGATGTGTTTTCTGACGTGCCCGGCAGAACTAACCTTACCGAATATGCTGTTATTACTCCACCAGGGATCACTGTTCGGGAGAGGCCCTATCCCAGAAAACCGGTGGAGTGGCGTCCAGAACGAGGTGAGGGCGATGCTTGAACTTGGGGTCATTGAGCCTTCCAGAAGCTAGTGGTGCAGTCCCATTGTTATAGTGGCTAAGAAGGACGGCACTAATCGCTTCTGTGTTGACTTTCGCAAGGTCAATGCTATCTGGGGACAGCCAGGTTCATCTCAACTCTGGACCTGACGAAGGCATATTGGCAGATCCCTTTGACCCGCAATTCATGTGAGAAAACGACATTTTTAACTCCGGACGGACTGTTCCATTTTAAAACCATGCCGTTTGGGCTACATGGTGTGCCTGCCGCTTTTCAGAGACTGATAGATGAGGTGTTACATCCCCATCGTGAGTATGCAACAGCTTATATTGACTATGTGGTTATATATAGCTCCACCTGGAGAGAGCATGTAATTAGACTCACAGCCGTCCTTCAGTCTCTGAGGGCGGCCGGGCTGACAGCCAACCTGAGGAAATGTGCATTTGCTAAATTAGAGACCCAGTACCTAGGATTTATTATGGAAAATGGACGCGTGAAACACGTGGCCACCAAGGTCCAGGCTTTGGTGGACGCGGCGGTCCAGGTGAGGTCACTATTGGGATTGGCTGGTTATTACCACCGCTTTATCCCCGAGTATGCCACCGTGGTCAATCCCCTCGTAGACCTCACTAAGAAGAGTGCGCCAAATTTAATTAAGTGGTCAGCGGAGTGTCAGGGAGCGTTTGAGACTATTAAACAAAAACTGTGCCAGGCTCCTGCACTAATATCACCAGACTTTAGAAAGAAATTCTTCCTCCATACCGACGCATCAGAGGTTGGTTTGGGGCAGTCTTGTCCCAGAAAGTTAATGGGGTGGAGCACCCCATTCTCTACATTAGCAAAAAAATGCTTCCTCGGGAGCGCAATTATTCGGTTGTGGAGAAAGAGTGCCTGGCCATTAAATTGGCTACCCACTCCCTCAGATATTACTTACTGGGACATTCATTTGATCTGGTCATGGACCACGCCCCACTCAGATGGTTTTTAACCATCACCAAGCACCATGAAGGATAGCAATGCTCGAATAACTCGGTGGTATTTGGCATTGCAACCTTATATGTATCATATGGTACATCGTGCAGGGAAGATCATCAAAATGCGGATGGTAGATTTAACCAAGTGTTCCTTCGACTCCACTCTAAGCGGTGGGATATGTGACAAAGAGAGAATGGATTCTTGTCTTAGATCTCCCTTCCGACCAGTGAGGACGTTAGGGAGGAGGAGCAGTCACCCCCAGAGGAGGTGGAAGTCAGCCATCTGGAAAGGGAGCGGAGCTGCAGTGTGCAACGTCATCGACCCGGTCAGGAAGCGCGGTGGCAATCAGGGATTGGTTGATGGTGGTTGCCCTCGCTGACCAATCGGGACAGGACGGAGCGTACAAATGGGGGTGTGGTCTACGGTTCTGTTTCTTCTGGCAAGGTACTGTGCGTGAGATAAAGAGAGAGAGAGAGAGAAACTGAGAGAGAGAGAAACGAGCAGGGAGTTGAAAGATGGGACGTCTTTGTTGTGGGCTCACCTGCTAACCCATCTCCTTTTTGTATTTTAGAGCATTAATGGGGCGCTCCAGGAATACTTCGGAGGAGCGACAACCCGGAAGTGCCGGATTTATTACCCCGCGTGTTTTTCCCGTTCGTGGAGTACAAAGGGAAGGCAGACTATTTTTGTTGTTTGTTTATTTGGGACTGCAACCCCGTTTTACTTTATTTTGTCAGGTTACACATTGTTGTGTACCCCGGCTTCCTTATTTTGTCGGGTTACACATTGTTGTGTACCCCAGCCTCCTTATTGTTTATTATTATTATTATTATTATTATTATTATTATTATTATTATTATTATTATTATTATTATTTTGTTGAGTGTGCTTTCCCTGACCTGGGGAAGGAAAATAAAACCCCAGGCACAGAAACTGGACTGGAGTCTCGTGATTTACATCGCCTCTACGCACATTCTGCCACAGTTCCTCAGTTGCTGCTGTTCCTTTTCCCTTGCAATGGCTTTGGTATAGGTTATCCTATACTTATCTGGTGGTGGTCATCTACGAATTGAAAGAGAACGTTAGGTTACCTACCGTAACACTTGTTCCCTGAAAGAGAAGATGACCACCACCCACGAGGAGGAGGATCTTCCTGTGAGTGACAGGTTTATTCCCTTGGTAGGCGGGACTGAATGTGTCATCATAGGTAGGGGCCTTTAGGCAGTTCTGGTATAGAGAGCTCAGTCATACCTACCCGAAGGGTAGGAATATCCCATACCTATCTGGTGGTGATCATCTTCTCTTTTAGGGAACCAGGGTTAAGGTAGGTAACCTAATGTTTGTGTGCACGTTATCATTTGACTATTATGGTTTAAAAAATTGTATTGTGGTTTGCTTTGGTTTTGGTTGTTTTCAAGTTTTGCTGTGTTTTACTTTCACGTTCACTTTTGTGTGTGTATTAATTTATTTTCTCTATTTTTAAGTTTACCTGATTGGCGTATGGTCGGAGGAAGGTTCTAATAGAGCTGCAGTTTACATTCTCGGAACATTTGATGAGCATAAACATATCTTTGTTAGCAAGTAAAGATGATTCTGTCTGATACTTCATTCAGTTCTTGTTTCATAACTGCAATTACTGTGTTTAACTGCACTGCTGTCTCTGTTCTGCTTCATTCGTTTGGGGGGGTCTGAAGGTTTTATTATCTTTTCAACCTCTAGTCAGAGGTTACAATTGTGTTCACTAAGCCTGTACACTGTCCATGTTCTCAATTTTGGAGTTTTTATTTCCACCAGGTATTGTGTGAGGGAATATTCTCTGTTTAGGGCAGTGTAACACTCCAGTTTGTTTTGTTTTTTGATTTGCTCTCTCCAGTTGGCTGTGTAATTGGTTTTTAAAGCAGACACTATTGTCTTGAGCTGGAGAGGCTGTGTGATATATGTAGTGTTCAGCAGCTCAGTGCTGTCTGTGTGGCTCAGCTCATTGAGTCTCAGAGTCAACTGGAGGACAGAAGCTGTGTCAGGGCTCAGTTCTTGGTTCTGCTCACTTTTGAACTGGAAGGAGTCTGGGCCGCTCTGCTTTAGATGGAGCCAGAATTTGAGGGCTCTTTTTTGAATGGCAAGCATCAAAGGGAAACTTCCAAGTTCAGCTCTAGAGCCGTTGTTGGGTGCATTTCTGTGGAGGTATAGGATGTTCTTACAAAATTGCAGGTGGAGTTGTTCTGCTGGGCTTTTCCCCCATTTTTAAAGATGAGGAAATAAAGCTGGACCCCGGACTTCACTGCTGTATAAAAGAATGGGTAGGATCACACCGTCAAAGGTTTTACCACATTTTTACTGATGGATTTAATTGATAAATTTGTCTTTTTATTGTGTAATGCGCCCTGCATGCTTTTTCTGTGAGATATTTTATTGCTAAATGTAGACTGCCTGATGAACTCATTAATAAACCCAGGTATTTGTAGTTTGTTGTGTGTTGCACTACATTATTATTTTGGGTGAACTGGAATTTATTTCCCTGCAGTTTAGCGTTTTTCTGGAAAATCATTATTTTAGTTTTCTCAGGATTAATTTCTAGGGCCCAGGTTTTACAGTATTGCTCTAGTGTTATGGGTTTCTGCTGGAGTTCTGTTGCTGTAGGTGACAGTAACACCAGATCATCGACGTTTAAGAGACACTTGATCTGTGTTTCGTCTATGATCAGTCCAGGGACAGAGGACTGTTCCAGATCTGTGGCCAACTGGTTTATATACAGGTTAAAAAGTGTTGGGCTGAGACTGCATCCCAGTCTCACTCCCAGGCCCTGTGGGAAGGAATCTGTCCTCCTGTTATTGACTTTTACGCTGCATTGGTTGCCTGTGTATATTGATTTAATGATATCATATACTTTGCTTCCGATTCCACTTTGGAGTAATTTCATAAAAGTCCTGGATGCCAGATTGAATCGAAGGCGTGTTTGAAATCTACAAAACATGCAAATCCTTTCTGCTTCTTTTTGTGGTGTACATGCTCTCTCCCCCCCCCCCCCCCCCCCCCCCCCCGTTCTCCACTGCAAACACACCAACCCCGAGTGAGTGATTCATGCACCTATATATACAGAACTAACATATAAATGACCTGTGCTACACAGCCAAATTTATATCTCGTGCACCAATACATACACACCACTTAAAACATAAAGTGAATATTTTTTTTTTTGAATTATTTTCTGATCAAGTTTACTTTTAACTAGATCATTTTGATCATTTATTTTTTCAGAAAATGCTGCTATGAAATATAATCCAGCAATGAAAAAAAATGATCCAGATAAAAGGAAATAGTCCCGTCCACCACTCCCCCAGGTTTGGTACTATCTAGAAATTGCACAATCTTGAAGTGTGTATCTTGGTCCAAGTAATTTATATAAATGAGGAACAGCAAGTGTCCAAGTACAGATCTATGTGGTACCCTACAAGTACATCTTCCAAATCTGGTTTTATACCTCTCACAATTACTCTCTGATTTCTGTTTTTTAATCAGTTCTGTATCCAATTACATGTACTCCCATTTTTTCCTGTTGATTTTAAATATCAGTCCTTTATGTGGGAGGCTTTTAAAAATTTTTTAAATAAATTATATCATAAACACTGGCTGTAAGATCATCAGAAAAGTTAGGGTTCAGTAGAACCTTCCTTTTCTGATTCCTTGCTGGCTGTCTCCTTTTATATTATTGATATCTAAAGAATCGTCAAGCTTACCTCTTATTATTGTTTCCATCATTTTGCATGATATGGAGGTAGAATATCCACTTTTATATTTGCTTATATACTCCACAAAGGCTAAAGTCTGGAAAACTCATTCCATGGGGAAATCAATTCAATTACATACCTTCATCTGTAACTTAGTCCACTCAATTCTGATTTGCAATTGAAAAAATTAAGGGGTAGATTTAATCAATCCATCCCTGGATTTAACAGAGAATTCTCCTGCATTTCATCAACCACTTATCTGTGGTTTCCCCAGGAACAAACACATTGTGAATGTTAAGTACAAAGATACCTCACCTGTTATACTGCAGTTCTTACCATGTTTTCAAGCTATTAGAGAACATCTTTTGTACACTTCCTGCAATGAAGTAATGGAAGCAACATTAAAAATATATGAGTTGACTCTTTCAAAAAATAGGTTTTAATTAAAGACTGGAATACATGCTTGGAAAATATGACCCAATATCAAGAACCAGAAGCTTCATGCTTTGGCTCCCCTTCCCTTCTTGTGTTTCAATGATTCTAGGCACAGGGTTACTGAAACACAACATACAGGTGATATTTTACTGTAGTATGCCAGTATAAAGAGGGCGACACTGTTATTCCATAAAGAGGACAAGTCTTAGGTGTAACTGTTAGGAGTCCATTGTTCATTTGTTGACCCAGCTTCATATTTCATTTACATTATGTCCTCCACATTGAATGTGGCTGAATAGAATCAGCTCTGTTTCCACTATAAGGATGCTTGTCCATGTGATAGATGCTGCCCCCATTTTCTATCCTCTGGAGATCCTCTTGAAGTCTTTCTGACCTCCAGGTACTTGATACTTCCCATGAGGAAGCTGAAGTTAACTTATAAAGCTTTTAATCAGTTATTTCCCATGGCTACATCTTGACTTTGAGCCTAATTCACTAAAACATGGAAGGGATCAATTTAACCAAAGTGGACCACATTCAATGTTTCTACTGTGGTATAGTGGAAGACATGCAAAAGGAAGGTGCCACAATCTGTTAATTAGGTACATCACGGAATGGAGGACTTTCTTTTAACAAACCCAAAGAACTATGGAATCTATTCACAAAGCTTGAACCCATGAGTTGTTAAAGAAGTCTGTTATTATGAATAAAATCAAGTTTGACATTACTAAAACAGTTTTGTACTGTTGTTAATGAAATGGTCAATAGTCCAGAACCGTTTCACAAATATCAAACCTGATTCATAAAGACAGACTTTTTAAATTAACTTTAAGATTTGTGAATAGCTTCAAGGAATGAATGATGAAAATCACTTATTTCTTCATTTTTAGCCTTCATTAACAGATTATTATATTATTAACACCCTGTGGTAGATTAGACACAGGTACTGACACAAATTATGGAAACACCAGATAATTTACAAAACAACTGCACTTGTGGGACATTATTTTAAAGAGGAGATGATGATCTGTTCAGGGATACCAAGATATTTTGTGAACAAGTAGTCTGTATGAGCTTATCCAGCAATAAACCCCTCACCCCTAGTTTTACTGTTTTCCCAGAAACAGGAGCGCATTTTGGATACCATTATACTTCTGAGATGAATTGCTCATTCCAGGGTATTTAGTAACTAAGGAGTCTGGGTGAGGAAAAATGGACAATAAAATCCCCATACGCAGTTTTGCTGTAAATCATTTGTTTCCATAATTTGTGTCAGTACTGTATGTATGTAAACAAATATTCACCTGATGGTTGAAACACAGACTTATACTCACACAAGGACAGACACTGCCCCACTAGTCACAAAGTTCACCTTTACCCACACAAACACACCCAATATATTGTTATGGTTCACTCAGTGTTCAGTCATGTAACCGCAGTGTAAATGCTGCAAATTGGATCTAGTTTCCCAGAACCTAGTTATGAAATCAACAAATCCGTTACTATAAACTGGACAAACACAAATAGCCCCTTTTAGCTTGATGGGAAGGGGAGGGAGACAGTGTTATTTTTTCAGGAACATCAACTTCTTGTTCAAAGGAAGTTTTTTATATATAAAAAGGCTATTGATTATTATTAACCTGAGATGAGCAATAGCTGTGGAATCATCTTACCAACTTCAATAGGAGCCTACAGAAAAAAGACCTACTTCTCTTGCAGTGTCCACAATGAGATGGTGTTACATGGGTGTTTTTTGTTTTTTTTTGAGGGGAGTGCGGTGGGCATAATAGACTCGAGTCAGATTGCAGCTATCGGTTTCTGTGAGAGCTTTATAAATTGATCAATTCCCAGTCCTGTGTGTTCATTTTCCAGTGGTTCTGTGATCACCATTTTTATTACGCACCACATCTTTGGATAGGTAAGATATTTCCTCTATGTGCATTTTATTCTTGTTGTCATCTATTCATTGAAAAATATGTTTTGATTAAGTGTTTTAGTGTTCCTTAAGGAAGAGCTAAGGATTCACAAAATAAGAATGTGAATTGAAACTTACACATTGGAAACAGTTACCTGAAAAATAAATAGACACTGATTCAAGTAGAAAAATGTTTCAGCTAGTACCTTTCTGTTGAAAGGCGCCAGCCGAAACATTGCCAACTTGACAGTTATGGGTGGGTTAGCAGATAAAGATCTGGATATCTGTGTGTCCATTAAAATCTGGCAGTTGGCAGACTTATTTTATGCAATCACAACAGACCTCAGTAGTCCCTTAGTCATGTTGATAACTCCTATGTAGCTTTCAAAAAGGCTGTTTCATTTCATGGTTTGGGCCTGGATTCTGATTCCTCCTACTGCAATCCTTCCCTTCATGTGACTGCTATTGGACAGCCATGATTACAGAACTGTAAGCTGTGTTGAGAATCACTCGCTTAAGGGCTAGACACACACATAATGTGAAGCTGCACCAAGGTATGCACAGAAAAATTCAGACATATTGATTTTAGCCGGCCACACCTGCACGATACGGCATGGACCCGGTATGGCATAAGGCAATAATAAAAAATGGTTGATTGTATACCGTACAATGCCAGATGAATATTTATTTATTTGCAGCACATTTTTAATATATAGGTTATAGGTTTCAGAATTTAGGAGTTTAATCTTAAATTTATAATATATAACTTTATATATTGGCGAAAAAAAAACCCGCTAATAATTTTTTAGTTTTTTAAAAACTAGAATTATATTTTATGATCTTACGGGGGGTTGTAGGGGTGGAGGGGTGGGTGTGTTTAAGTAAAAATGTAGTAGTGCGTTCTAGCAAGGGTCTGAAAATCCAAAAAATATTCACTCTACTGCCTCAAATATATATATTTTTTATATCACTTATAAAAACTGTCATAAAATACCTGGCTGTGGGGTTACTATGACAAAAACTGTCTCTAAAGGGGATAAGGGTTTAGCGATTCAGGGGTTATTCACCATTTTTGACATTTTTCAGCCTACTTACCTGTGAACAGTTTAGAAGAATTTAGCTATTTGTTTTTTCTTGTTTTGCAATAACTGATTCTATTTTCCTTAAACGTCGCACAGAGACCCTAGCTGATACCATACACTTCATTGTTTTTTGTATCTGCACTTTTTATTTTCTGTCTATTTGTTAACAATAATCACCTTGTTTCTATTGGACAGCCATGCCTTTGAAACAGTACCTCTCCGCATACCGGACCTCTGAACCGTTCAGAAAGTGTGTCCAGCCCTTTAGAATTAAAATAATCATGTAGGAAAAAGAAACACATTATATACCACAAGCATGGGTATGCACATCTAGCATGGGATACATTTTTGTTATTCGATTTAATTACTTAATTAACATGATTCCTGGATCCAGTGGTGTGCTGCTGAAATTTAGGACAGAGCCGTGCTTCGGTAGTTCAAACAATATGTGTATTATAACTTTAAAATGTCTAAATAATTACAAATTTCTATCCATGTTTGGATTTGGACCGTGATTTCCTTGAGAATGAGTTTAGTCAAGAAATGCCAGTTACCGATCAGCCAGCATATTATTTAAATTCCAGAAGATTAATCCACGTCAAAGCACCAGGTAAAATAATCCCTGAATTAATTGAGTCAACAGAAATAATGATATTAAAATTGTATTGCATTTTTCTCCTTGGCTGTTCTGATGAGTTGCGGTTGAGGGAACATAATTGGATATTCTAAATGGGGGAATAAAATAATTGAGCACAGAAAGCTAGAAAGAACCCATCTTGTTTGTGTCTGTCTGTTTTCAGAGAATGAGCTGTGGAAGTGTCCTGCTCTGTCTGGGGCTGGTCTCCGTGCTTGATGGGACAGTGTCGACTGCAATCAGACCAGAGCCCCCTCAATTCCCTCCTCCCCCTCCCTCGCCCCCTCCTCTTCACCCCTTCCCCGGGATAAACTTCACTGACCTCGGCTCACGCAGTTTCAGTCTGAACGAGGAGGGCATGCCTCCACAGGGGCCTGTGCCAGACTACTCCTACTGTGAGGTCCTGATGGAGGCGCCAGTGCCCCCGTCAATTGAGAGCGTTCCCTGGTTCTGTTTCTGCATGCACTGCAAAGGAACGTCAGGGCCCAAGGGGGACAAAGGAGACATGGGCCTTCCAGGTATTGCAACCACAGTTCAGAGCTGCCTCGTGCGGTGAGCATGTGTAGACTTCCTCCTAATCATGTGCAGATTTACCATGGAAGGGTTTTATTAGTAAAACTCTTGTTCACTTTCATGTCTCTTTGCAACATCACTTAATACTATCAGTCAATGAATCTCTACTGTAATTGAACTGCTCCTTCAGCAGGTCACCAATGCTTCGGATTCATTTGCTGTTGCTTTAGAAAACCAGACATCAAGTGTTGGAGGTTGCAAGGCAGCAGTACGTTACATCAACAGAGACTTCATGTAGCCTGTCGGTTGTATTATGATAACCACTGGTCTATTTACTGGTCCTCAAAGCTATATTCATTTTGGTTTGTGTTTCATGAAAGTTTACAGTGCCAGACTGTCAGACTACACAATTTTCTATACAATTTATGCTGTATGTCTTGTACACAAAGTACTATCAAACATACCTGTGACACCTACTACACAGACAATCAAGCATGGCACGAGCAAGACTTCATCTTGTCTAGTGGATTCCGAACACTGTGTTTTCTAGGATTTGTGTAAGTTTGCTACCTATTTTACAAGAGGGACAGAATATTTTCTTCACTGCATTATTTATTGTAATGCAGTAGCATTCTGACTTTACTTGGCCATATACCTGGACATTACCTGGTCAGATACCTGGACATTGTGTGGCCAGATACCTGGACTGCAGAACCAGTTAGAAGGCAGCATAGAGTTTTCCATTTCAAATAGCTATAATATAGTAACAACGACTGCTGGATAATGTATCTTGTTGGCCTGCCCTCTATATTGTATAGCACTCCTTAAATGAAACATGGCAATATCTGTTCTCTGCCTCCTGTATTCTGACAGGTCCTCCAGGAAGCCCCGGGCGTCGAGGATTCACCGGGTTCCGAGGGTCTCGGGGCTTTATCGGCCGGCAGGGACTCAAAGGTTTGTGACGAAACATTATCATAGAAATAAACTAAACCCGAGGAAGAAGAAAGAAGAAACCAGACAGAATTATCTTGTTTCAATATCAAACGGGCTGTAGCCAGTTTCATCTTCAGTCTACAATCTACATACATTTTTGTATAATTGCTATTTATAAATTAATTCAACAACCTGCATGATTTCCCTGACAAAATATATTCGATCTTCATGTTCAGCCTACACATTTTTTTCTGCAGTCCAGGTTTTTAAACCTGCCCCTGGTGTCCTTGGCATAGATAACTTCAACTTTTAGCATAGTCAGAGCCTGCAATCCTAACTGGAACTTACACAAATCAATTTGGTCTCGGTCTGCTGCTCATGCTGCTCACCAACGTCAGATAGAAACGCCCATGTTATTCGTCCAATTCCATGTAGCTGATTGAACTCAGAACTTTGTCAAGTTGGGTCTTAAAGGATCATAATGATCTGTCTCAACATGAGCAGACCATTTCATACTCTCACCACACTGTGTGAAGAAGTATGTCCCACCCTCTGTCCTCAATCCTAATGTAGATAAAGATAGATAGATAGATTGTGCTAACACACATTTGAATACATTTATATTTATACATGTGTGCTGTAGAAGCTCTTGTGACAGATCACTACTGTTGTTGTGCAGTGGACCCTATTCACAAAGCTTGGATGAGCTAATTAAAGACTAATTATTGATGAAGTTTGATGACCGAGAATTTCTTCCATTTCCAGGTCAGAAAGGCGAGACTGGGGAGAAGGGAGATCAAGGGAGGAATGGGTGGCATGGTGCTAAGGGAGACATGGGTCTGAAAGGTAAGTTACCTCCTTTATAGGACTGCACTTCTTAGGGTGGCTACATTCAGTCTCAGGGTTACATTCAGTCTCAGATACTGTCGCATCTAATGGCTAACACACACTCCCCCCTTCCTTTTCCCCCATGGTATCACTTGTTAATTATCTGAAAATAACAGCATAAAATAAAAGGAGAAATATTTTGGTCAACATCTTGGTAAATATCCTTAGCTGTTGTGCAAGTCAAGATTGTTTTTTCTCTTCTGAGTGTTAACGCACCACGCTTGCTTTACGCGAGCTAGCATAGGTGGGCCGAATGGCCTTTCATCGTTCTAGAATTTCTTATTTTCTTATTTTCTTAGCATCTGTGAATTTATTTTGCTGTTAAAATGGCAGAGGATATAGCATGTGTACTTTACTGTTTGAATGTTGGACCCTTATAATGGTATGAATTAATTTACTTAGATCTGGTTTCAGCAGTTTGATTTACAGGCTTATTGATGATAGAGGCTGCAAAAGCTGTGTTAAAAATCTTGAATACTATATTGTGTTGCATTGTCCTTACCCACCCTAGTATAGGAACATAGTATCTTTGGAATTTTGGAATCCAGAAGAGAAGTACTGAATCAGATACCTTGTGTTTCCAGGTGACAAGGGCGACCAGGGCAGAGATGGGTTGCCAGGAGGGAGAGGACCCCAGGGAATGCCCGGGCAGTGCCCTGCTGTGTGCAACGGAGTGGACAGACTAGAGGAGCCGGGGCTCGCAGGGCCTGTGGGTGAGAAAGGGGAATCAGGCATTGTTGGCCCCCCTGGAGTGCCAGGGCAGAAGGGGGACCAGGGAGAAATGGGTCCCAGAGGGGAGCCGGGACTCAATGGCACGAAAGGAGACCAGGGTGAGCAAGGGGTGTGTGAGTGCACAGATGGGCATAAGGGACCTCAGGGAGAGGTGGGTCCACCGGGGCCTCAGGGGTTAAAGGGGGAGCCAGGTCCAAAGGGGGATGAGGGGCTCCATGGTCACATGGGTGAGAAGGGAGCTACAGGGGATAGAGGGATACCTGGACCCTGCTCACCTACTGTTCAGTCTGCATTTTCAGCATCCCTGAGAGACATCAACCCCAGGCCCAACCTGCCAGTGCCTTTCACAGAGGTGAACTACAATCTTCAAAACCACTATAACCCACAGTCCGGGATCTACATGGCGCCAGTAAACGGCACGTATGTCTTCTCCTACCACCTGTGCGCCAACAGTAAGGCATTGACGGTGGGCTTATTTCGGGACTACAAGTCCATTGTCAGAAGCACACAACTTGATGACCTGGGCAAAGTGTCTCAGATGGTGGTGCTCCACCTGAGTGCCGGTGAACGGCTCTGGCTTCAGGTTAAAGACAGCAACACCAACGGGATGTACGCGGGCCCTGAAAGCAGCAGCACCTTCTCTGGCTTCCTGCTGTACCCGGATGCCTGTGATGCTTCTCAGAGCAGAAACTTCCCACTGAACAGTGACTACACTGATTACAGCTGGGGGGATGACGAATCTGTAAGTGAGCCCACCCCCGGCTCTAGCACCTCCTCACCCTAATGCCACAGCCTGCCTCTCCCCCTCAACCACAAAAAAAGGTGCCAACTCCTCACTGAAACAGGATTCCCCCTCCTCCCAACTTGGTTGAATAAAACAGTCATTGGTTTCTACCAGTTACTAAGGTACATTTGTATCTTATGGGAACTCTTATTTAGAAAGTAAACATGGCATGTTTTGCTTAATCTTTCTTTTTGTCCGTTTAAAACCTAAGCAAGCTCTGAGTGTCTGAACTGTGGATCTGTCCTGTTTAGAACCCCAGGCACTCCCTTGTTACTTGTGGGGCTGGGAGGATGGGAGTGGGGGTAAGAAGTTGAAGTGAAGCAGACTTTGGCACCTTTTTTTCAGCTGAGTAATTTCTTTTAAGTTCAGCGCTCCCTCTATAGGAAAATTCAAAATTGTGTCTAATTAAAGTGAAGCTTTGTTCTATGTAAATCTGAGAAATAAAAATGCTATATCAGACTGTTTGAAAAAAAATATCTTTAATTTACTATTCAGAGAACCATTTTTTTCTAATTCTTCTTCAGTGACACCTGTGAGAAGGAAACAATGGTTAAGGACTGAAAATTGACTTGTTTTTTTGGTACACAGTCTTATATAATCCTAATGGCAGTCTGTGTTAAATAAGCAATTGTACTCTGTGCTAAGATATAATGCAAAGATGAGTATCGCTCTGTATCATTCTTGAAAACGTGGTCGTTACCCAGTTAACAAATCAGTTAAGATCTTTGAAACAAATTGTGGCAATGTTCCCCCACCCCTGTGTGTATTTCTGTGTTGTATGTTACATGTAGCGTGTTAATGTTAGTGTATAGTCATTGGTGCACGGGATATAATGGGTCTGTGTAACACTAGTGGTTTAAAATATACATTTTAAATCACTCGTGTTACACAGACCCATTTATATCCCATAAACAAATGACTATACACTACCATTAACACACTACACGCAACATACAACACAGAAATACACACAGGAGCAGGGCAACATTGCCACACAAAAGTAACAAAAAATCAGTTGAACTACAAAATAAGAATGTTTAAAAAATTGGTACCATGGCTTTAACCCAGTCAAACTGAGGATGTGCACATATTTTTTAAAAAGTTAATACTGCTTCCTGGTTCATAATCACTTCTAGTGATGACCTACAATGGCTGTGATTTTGTACCAGGAAGCAGCTGGTTTCACTTTGAATCCAGAACTAAACATGATATTGACTGACTTGATGGTTAAGCTTGAGTGTATATTATCGGCATTTTGCTCGGTCATAAAATGTATTGAGTGTGTTAATACCACATTTATTTACAGAAAGCAGAATTAATGTTATTCCCTTAGAAACTCACAAAACTGATTAGCCTCAATACCATATTGCAATAAGCTGATGTGCAACAATGATGTTTTGACCGAGGGATTTGAGAAAGTGTATCATTTCAGTAGAGACTTGGGCCTTTATGCCTTCAACAGATTGGTATAAGAAACCGCACAAGGCACGCAGGGCAAACCTAATTAGAACTGATGACCCATTTCAGTACTTTTTTTTTTTTTTTTTAATTAGATTGATTTACAAGTAAAACGACTTCATTAGTATCGCTTGTACTGTTGTTTTTATTTTGCTGTTGTAATTTTGTTTTGTTCTGTATTTTTGTGTTTAATTTCTCTATACTAGAAAACTAAATAAAGTTTTCAAGAAAGCTACTGGAATCTGTGGTGTAACATCCAGCTGACTACAACATTGCCCAAACGCTTCTCACCTCTGGGTGCCTTGTTCTTGTTTCACTAGATGTATTGCTTTTATTATTTGAATCTCACTTTCGGCTGGTTTCACAGACCCTGTTAGCTCTTGTCTTGAAACCAGCCATTAATGTTTACAATTTGTTTGTATGTTTGGAAAGTGAAATACTTGTCTTTGTTAAACTTTGCAGCAACAGAAAAACAGCAAAGTTTTTTTTATTTAAAAAAAAAAAAAAATTTGTAAGGCATATGCATATCCTTAGCAACATATCAAATATAAAAAAGACTATATAAAACCATTACATCATCTAACAAGAGCTTTGGTAGAGATGGACAAGGAAGAAACAAATCGCTAAGTCACTAATTCTCTTGTGTCTAAAGAGAATGTCACTCAACAAATATAATCAACTCCCTAGAATTCATTTTAGGGAATGGCATAATCATTTTGTATAGAGTACACACATTCAAATAGCTGATTTCTGTAGAGGAATTCACAGTCATTAGGTAAGCAAATGTGCTGCTAATTGACTGAATGAGTATTATTAACTGATCAGCAGTATGTGGAGTAACTTCTTGTGTTCTCAAGACACAACTAAAACGTAAGTGTATATCCCCACAATCTGATACTCATAATAACTTAAAAATGTTAACACCAAGTTTCATTACAATTTAAGAAGCGGTTTTCTAAATATATGCAAAAATGAGGCTGTGACATATCTACGTATCACTCCATTATATCCATTGCTGGGAAATGAATGCAGAATTGAAGGTCAGTGGGTGTCTTGTGATCCCACCACCAAGTCCATCTCCTTTTTACACGCTGGAGCTCGAAAGCGGATATCATTGAGCTACAGACAGCCTTGCCTCTGTCAGTTGTACCTCCACAACCCGCGGGATCCCCAGTTACGATAGGCAACTTTGCACAGACAGAAAACAAACCTAAGCCACTGACTGCATGACGTCCTGCACAAGCTACGTTTAGTGAATTGGGCCCAACATATAAAACAGACCAATTAAAGCTCAAAATAGGACTTACCACGACTCCACAGCATAAAGTTGTTCTCTGACTGCAGTAAAGAAGAACTCAGACTGCATCAATAAATAAACAAGACGCATTTGTCGTAAGATTACATTTATTTCCAATTACAGTCCTTAGTCTCTTATTCTCTATAACACAGAGTTTTAAATTGGTAAGAGCTTCACTAAACTTACAAAAGCAGCTACAATGTAGAGTAAGTGTAACTGAACAGAGAAATGTTTAAAGAAAAACACACAATTAGCATGGTTTACCATCCAAATCCCTACTGTATGATCCTTCTAGATCTAAATCTTTCCACATTTACTTCAAAGGATTTCAATCAGTAAACAGCAACAGGACCAGACATTGTTATTATGAACCAGGCTTACCAAGAGTCTTTTATTTAAAATAAAACAATACATTTAACATTTAGTGCTCCATTCCTGAATGGGGTAAAGGACTCCATATCTTACCTTCTTATGCTGTTGAAAAATGTTGGTCTGCTAATGTTAAGCTGTTGCAGAAAAGATCCCAGTGTGTCATTTTTAGTTAAATTATTTTAAACAAAAATGCTCTGTAGGCCCAGAAACTAAAATCACACCCTATTTAGTATTCTAACAGTAAAATATGGTAAGTGGTTTCCAGTAACTAGACACACAACAGGACATTAGATTAGGTTACGTGTCACATGCGTCTTCCTCCTCACCTACAAGTTCCTTCAGGTAACAGCGTTTGAATTCCTGAAAGACTATGTCCTCTTCTGATTTACTGTTGGGAGACACAGCTTTGTTAAATAAAGAGAAAACAACCAAGGTTTTAAAAGACATGTGTTTGCCTCTCATCAGCATAACAACATTCTCCCATGTTTTGCTGTTTTTCACTGTGTCTTGCCCAATTTGTTACTGGCATTTCTTTGTTAAAGGTAATAGGACCCACCTGAATCTTACTCTCACATTCTTTGCTGCATATAGATACTATGTATGTGAAGTCAAGTATTCTATTTCCTGTAAAACAGGAAGTGAAATGAGAGTGGAAGAACAGACCTTCCATCAAACAATGTTGTGGTCAGATAAATCTTCAAAAACAAAAGAAAATCCCAGATGTGATCAATCAACAGGGTAAAACAGTGACGCAGTAGGAACACAATAGAAACACCTGAGATGCAGATGTCATTTCATCGGGCTGTTTAACACAGACACCATAGACAGTGCTGAAGGGATGGGTTTCTGATGCTGAATCGTTGGGATCCTTTAAGAACCGATTTGACAACATTCTGGCATCAATCAGCTACTAGACAATGAACAAACACTGGTGGGCGTAATGACCTTCTCTTGTTCTTAAGTGTTATTTACTGGGGAAGGGACTTTATTTGAGATCTTAGCCAAGCTGAAATTCCATGGGGGACACTTCAGCCACTTCTACAGCACAGTGTCCCAAATACTATGCTGAGACCCAAAGGGAAGAGTGCTTCTACTTGGCCACTCAACACAACCTCATACTCTGCAGTCCCCTATGTTACTTGGAGGACACCCATCCAGGCACAACTTTGATTAGTTGCTGACAGATAATAAGATGTGATGCAAAGGTGTTCGGGCTGACAGAGTGGAGGTTGAAACCAAACTTGTCTAGCCCTTGTGAATCTGATACATGGGCTTTCCAATAATATAGCCTTACCTTTCTTTCACTGTGGAGGGGAAGCAAGGAAATGAAACAGAATGAGAGTTACCAATGAGTACATATAGTATGGCTCAGCAGAACTGCAGGTATTTCAGAATTTCATTGTACAAATAACACAAGATGAGCTGTAACTCTCAAGAAGAAATGCCAAGAGACAGATATACAAGCAAGCATTTTTAAAAACATGTAACATCCACAACAAATACATAGTGCTTTCTGTTACCCTGATCAGGTTATGATCTCATGCCTTGTTAAAAATGATTTGATAATCTTGAATACTTAGGGAATATGATGGTTGCAGGTTAATATTCCCTTATATACGAATGGTGACCCCAATGTTTGCATCAGTCTAGTACAATATCAGTGTGACTTTCCTTGTCAAGTTATATACACTCTAGGTCCAAAAACTAAATTTGGTGAACAATAAAATAAAACTTAGTAACACGACATCATTTTACATTGCATTGAGGTGCACTTATGTTCCAGAAATACCCAATAAATAGGATCCTGGTCTAGACGTTGTTCTTCGGCTGGTTTCGCAGATGACCTTATCTAAGATAACATTACGTATTGTGAGATTAGTGGTAATCAGGATTAAACAGCTGTTAAACAGTTCATAATCATTTTCCAATCATAACCATAGCACACATTCAGACAGCCTGGGAAAAGAGAAACAACTCAGAGCAGCCAGTGCCACCACTACATAGACCTGGCTCAGGGTTCAACAGGAAGCCATACTATTGACATAAGGGTCAAGGACAAATGTTTACTGGTATGTGGTAGTAGATGAATAGGCTACCAGAATGACATCAGTATTGGCAGCCCCAGGACTGTAGACACCAACAAAGGGATTGGAATTCCAGAGAACAAGAGAAAATTCTACACAATTAAGCCATTTACACAGTTACTAGTGACAACCCAGAGCCTTCAAAAAACCTTGTTTTTAACCCTAACCCAAAAGAAAGGTTTTGATCTCTGCTTCTGAAGCATTGCAGTTTAGACCAGTACACATCCCTAAACCAAGTAGACAAATCTGTCAATAAAGCAAGTCGCAAAATCAGTACAGATACTATCTGCAGTGGGTGAGGTGGAAACTAACAAACAAAACCAGGCTGTAACAACTAAAATATCACATACCGCTCTGGTGACTGTTTAGTGCCAACAAAGTAACACCCTCTTCCCTACAGGACATTTAAGAGGTCTTGTTCTGTGGTTATTTAATTCATGATTGTTACTGTTCAATTACTGACACAGTTAATCTGGCATCAGTGTCCAAAAGCTTGGCTCACATAGATGTGCTGGGAGTAAGACTACCATCACAGTTCCATTTTTATAAAACAAGGATGAGCCTGGATTAAGTTGAATTAGAAAATACACACTATTTATCACCCAGTACATCTGGCAACGTCCCAACACACTCCCTGCAAAATACAATAAACTAATCGTAAAGAGCAGCTTGGAAAGTTAATAAAATCTTGTATATCTTATCCCAACAATGTATTCTTCTTCTTTCTCCTGTTTAGATTCACTCAGAATAGCATTTTCTGTTTCAGTCATCACATCCTGGAGACTTTTAAAACTCAAAGGCCTCACAAACATGTTTTCTACTTAAGTTCTGCTGGTACTCCAGAGTAGAATCATTTACCTGCCCCCTGCAGCACTCTGCTGGATCTAAGAAATTCCACATTTGTTCTAGGGGTATTTCTTACTAATATATTGCTTCATACCTGCTCTGTCAAGGAACATCCACTTGACTTCCACAAGGGTATATTTATTCTTTTCCCAATACATTTTTTTCCCAAACCAACAACCATACAGCACATGAGTTTAATGTATAATATGCTTAATAAACAATATAAATGAGACCGTTTAATCAGATGCACTGCCACCTAAATATGCATTGTAATCTAATTCTGCTTTGTCATCTAATGCTGAATAAAAACAAAACAAAGAAACATGCTCAAACAAAATCTGAGGTTTGTTAAGAACACAGTCAAAAAGTACGCTAGTTCAAACAAACACGTACCCCCCATTCCAAACACCAATCGCAGTCAAAAATACAGTAGACCTGCCTGGGTTTATTGTGTTCAGGTGGCTGGGGTTGATTGGAGTAATTAACGATCAATCAGCACCCAGCCACCTGACATAAAAGGAGGCCTCAGCGTCCTATTAGGGGAAGGAGCGAGCTGAGGAAGCAAGCGGATGGGTGTGCTTGCTATTTTTGGGTTTGCTGTTTTGTGTTTTTGTGAATCTTCTGGTCCAGTGAAGGCAGCCAGGAAAACTTTATTTTGTAAGTTTTGCTTTGTTATATGTGTTTGAATATCTTTGTTTTGGCCCTTGTGCCCTTTTATTTTGTGTTTAATTGTGGAATAAAAGTATTATTTTTTTGAACTGCAGTCTGTCTCTGGGGCTCTATCCACTCGCCAGCCTGTCACACTGACACAGCACTGTACCTACTAGTTTTTGCTAGTTGTGCATTTCCATTAGTTATACATTCTGATAAGTCCAGTTTTGAAAAAGACTGACATAAACATATATTTTTGTATTTTAAAACACAATATCTGTTACTCCACTTGCACTGGCTTACTTCCTGTCAATCAGCTGCTTTTCCTATTGCGGAAATGAGCCAGAAAGTGCAAGTATAACAAATTACTTTCTTTAACCTAAAACATTTTTGAGCAACCTTCAGTAACAAACAAATACAAGCATTCAGGAATGACACTCAGGTTTGCCCAGTGTTCGCTCATCCCTAATGTAGCTAGTCATATTACACTCCATCTTGTTATTGTTGTATCTCAATGCAGAGCAAAAATAACACTTTAAAGATGGCTATGTTACATTTGCTCATACCTGGCTTTGCAGTATGTAGTAGTGAACCCTACATGTTCTCTTTTTTGTTTTGTTTTTTTAAATAATTTACTGTTTGGAAAGAAGTAAAGGAATTGTTTTGCAGTCAATGTATGTCATTTATTTCTGTTTTAATTAAAACTTGCAGAATGTTAAAGGGAAGCCTGCACACATCTTTTTGCACCACCCTGCAGTGATATTAATCTGTCATATATACTGTGAAAACATTTGTCAGTCACCAGTTAGATGTAAAGCATATTTAATAAACAATGTTCACTTGGGATAGGGACCCTGAATTGAACTGGGTCCTAAAACTGCAGAATTAGATATCGCTCTTGGCTCCATATCAACCTACCAGCTTCTGGTTTGGGATGCATCAGACGGAAAGGCAGCTCCACTCCGACCTCACTGTAAAGAGAGACTATGATGAGTACATAGACATGGGCAAAACATGCAAGTACAGCCAATAAGTCCCATTTATTTGAAAGCAAGAAAGGGTATATTTGAAACTTCAAATATAGATTTTATATACATTCTATGATCCACTATTGCTGTTCTTGCTTATATTAATAAGACACAAAATCAAGGATTACTGTATCTCTCAGTAGCTCTTCCATTCTGAGTGCATACAAGTATAAATATATATTTATAGTGTCACATTATTTCTGTATATGCCTTTTGTCCGACAAATAGCAAGAAATAATAATCTTACCAATAATTTGTCATTTAGCAAGCCAAATTGGAGTAGTAACAAGCATTAAACCACCTTTGGCTTTTATGTTGGGGGTATTCCTTACTTATATATTGTGAGCAGGGAGAGGGTTAATTCCTCCCTGCTAAAAAAAGAAAACATGTGCGTATGCACGTCTTGGTTAATTTAATTGTTTGTTAATTGTTTTATTAGTTCATTATCACTTGGACCGGGCTATTGTATATTAGAGCCAGGTGCAGGGTTTATAAAGGGTGCAGCCAGTCTGCCTGAGGCTGCTTAGGAGAAGGAGGTAGGAATGTGTGTGCCCTGTTTCTGAAGCAGCCACAAGTGAGTACTGTGTATTAACCTGTGTGTTTGTCTACCGGTAAACCGCTTAGCTGTCTGGTGTTTTAGGCAGGGTGATTCTGTCTGTGAAGGTAGTGCTCAGAAGGAGCTTGGTGTTTATTTTGTATTACTAAAAGTGCATGTAAGTGCTAAAATTGCAATTGTGTGTTGGGTCAGTGACTTTTAAAGGGGCAATGAACCTGAGTGAGTGAAGCTCATTTACAATATATCCTTCCCAACAAGCAATTTGACAGATTTTAGGCCTGCTTTTCAGTCACATGTGAATGCGCACAGCATTGATAGGTGTAGTATGGAATGGATAGACTGTCTGGCCCAGGATCTTGCCTTGGACTGGCAGGAGCTGTCCTCAACCAAGGCCAGGTGACAGAGGGCCATCAACCCCCAGAAACACAGTTGCAAAGGAGGCAGGGAGAGGTGAGGGAGACAGACTGTCAGAACACTTGGTGAAAGGTGGGCTTGGTACTGGTTAACAAATAGGATTAGGAAAACAGGTTGAACCACACCCCTAGAATTACAGCAAGCCTCCTATTAGCAAAACCTTTTGAAGTACATAATAAAAAAAAAATACATAGAAATCACTTCTTACCTGGCAGCAATATCGCCCAAAATCCTGGAAAAAAACAGGAAATAAGATTTGAAGAACATACAATTACTTTACAGTTTAAAGCAGCCGTCCAATTTCAACTGACTGTCTTTTACTAGTATTTCAATGAAAAATTGTTATTACAGGACTTCGTAATTCATATTTGCATTTGTGATTTTATTTTAATGTTTTTTTTTTTTCTGCAGAATCAAAAAAAGAAAATGTTTTAAAGAAATAAATGTATACTTTCTATAGTTATATAGCCTATGCTGATGTATAGAAAAGCAGTTTTACAAATGTCTCCCCCACATCTTGCATTTACTTATATTTAACCCTATGGGCACTTATATTCAGTTATAAAGGCTTATACTGTATATGAAACCAATGGATGAATTTTAATTTTCTCAGAAAACAGCTTGTCGGTAAGCCTTTGTGCCTGTTTCCACGATTATACTGTGCTGTTGAACTTGTGTTCTGAACACTGTCCCCCCCCTTGAGAACCTGAGTATGATACATGTTGCAGGACTAGATTCCAGAGTACTCACCCTCCAACAATGAGCTTGACCACAACCCTGTATGAGACCAGGATCCCAAGAACTTCCTTTAGGACTCCTTCCTTCACACTGCAGCAAGGCAAGCTTCCAGTTTGTGTAATGATTCAAACTGCTTCCTGACCTTGTCAGACATTTTTGGTGTGGAGTCACAAGTGAAAATAAGAATGGTCTCTCTCACTAACATACTGGAAGAAGCCAGGTTGGTATCTTCATGCTTCAGCTTGCCATCCAGGGCCAGGCCTTGACTCTCACGGTTGTTAGCCAGCAGTGGCAAAAGGGTGTAAACCTTTTTGAAACTGGCAGAGGCAGCCACCTTATCACTGAAACAAGATAAAACTTAAAAAAATAGATGATTTTGGTTCAAACACTCTCCTAATCAGAATATTTTAAAGAACTCTGTCGAAGGGATTTGGACAATAGTTGAACTGTTTTAAGAAACATTTCTGAAAGTTGCTGGTTTTGTATTTCACTGTATTTATAGTGAGCAAGCTGTATCAAACAGAAAATGAGTTTTCACCCAGTTCTGTACTGCATTTATTAAATAGGGTTTGTTCTGCAATGCGGTAAGCAAAACAAGTCTCATTACTCTGAGGGTACTTACTCAGTTTCTTCCACAGGCTTGGTGTATTTATCATCAGAATACAGCACCACGTTGGCAATCTGCTCGGCTGTCAAGAGAAATGGAGACATTCAGGTAAGTCAGAAGCAACACCACCACAAATTCAAATTCAAACTGGTTTTATTAGCATGATAGGAGTAATCCAATGTTGCCAAAGCATTTCAACACAAATGTTACATGAAATAAAATCTAATATCAATGGCACACAATATCAATCCCTCCCACGGTATCAATGTCAATCAATCGCACTGCTTTACCGCTGCACTGCAAAAGAATGAACTATTCTGCTTTCAAGGGGGTTTTGCTAACTGGTATGTATTTTTTTGATGGAAAAGATAAAGTAAACATGGCACCTGTTACAGCCAGGCCATGGGCACCTCAATCCTGACCCGAACACTCCCTGTCCCTTTATTCTTTTCTCAGGCAGAGACTGCCAGCTCTACAGTTCTAGTTTTGTGGCTGTTGGTTTTGTTTTGTAATGTGGACTGGGGTCAGTATTCAGACCACTCGTAAATTAACTGCTGTAATAGCCGACTAACGCAAACCAAAGTTATTGTAACCAGCAGGTAGAATTTTCAATATTATTGACAATAAGTCAAAAATTGAATAATTCCATGAAAAAAATCCACTACTGATGAGGGCAATAACCAAAACATGTAGAAAGAGCAGGGACCATGTGTAACTACCTAGTGGCTGCAATGCAAAAACATGGTTATTCATGTTCTGGAATCTAAAGTTCAACCATGGACTGCAGGAACTATTTGAACCTGATAAAATTAATTGTTATAATACTGTATAACATTCATATTGTGTTAGTCCCAGAAACCTCATCTATGCATCTATCACATAGGAAAATAAGACCAAGATAGTGAACGACTGCATTACAATGATTAGAGTAATTCAATGTCATGACTGAAGCTCACTTCGTCCTACGTGTCACTATGATGCTTTTCACAGTCTTCGAGGAGTTGTTGCGATATTCACATGCACACTGATGGGCTCTCCGTGGTAGAAAGTCTTAAAAAACAGCATAAGTGAATAAATACATACATCAATTTGCAAGGGGATGCTGGTAAAATCCTTTGTTTTGTTGAAGAGAACAATAAAAGGCTGGTGTGAACTGGCAGATGTTTTTATGAGGGTAAACAAACCAGTGCTCTTCCAACATTATGGAAAAATATGCAGTTTCATCTCCGTAATCTTCCCATGTCTTCCTCACGCAATTAAGAAGGACCACTGAAAATTTTAATATTTGTGTGGCCAGTGTCCCACCCCACTTCACCTCAACACCCCCCAGCTCATCCCACTTCACCTCAACTCCCCCCCAGCTCACCCCACTTCTTACCACGCTTACCTCATCCCAGCTCACCCCACTTCACGTCACTTCGCTTCATCCCCTCACCTCAACCTGCTTACTCCATCGCACCCCGCCTCACTCTCCCCACCCCACCTAACCTCCTTTTCGAGACTGGCCTCCAGGTGTAGTGCCTTTCCGACAACACAAACTCCCAGGTGGTCTCGGCTTGGGGAGGGGGTCCGGACTGCTCTGGGGCACACTGCAGCTTCCGAATCGCCAAGCGCACGGAGTTCCTGCAGAGGGCAGGGAGGCATTCTGAGCAGCATGAACACACAGGCACTGGGATGAAGCCTGACTGCTGCTACTGCAACTATTGTGTACCAATTTAGAATGTATAATTATGCTTCCTCATTGTAACAACAGCTCAGGAGAACTGAAGGAAAATCAGTGTGTGTCCTCCTTGGTGAACAAAACCTTGAGTGTAAATGTAACATTGAAGCACTGCAAACAAAAAGATTAACAGCAAGCAATGAGGAACAGGAGCTGATCTTATGAAATGTAGGCAAGATCAGCCAAAGGATCTTTATATTAGTAAGTGCTAGTGGAATCTAGTGCACAGCTAGTGTATTGCCAGAAGAAAACAAAAACAAAAGGAAACCTGGTCCAAAGTGGCAGATCACTAGATGTGTCCTACTTCTATAAGACATTTTGGCTGATCTAGCCTATGTTACACAGAGCAATGCCTGAACTCAGGGGAAAGCACATTAACACAAGAAATAAAAAAGACAGTATTTAAGTAATGAGCATAATTATAATTGCAATTCAGAACAGTTGCAAAAAACCATAAAAAAGGTATGGGAGCAGTGAAATAACATCTCCATTTATTCCTGTTTAGGCAATCATAAGATCTAAATATTATGGAAATTGTAAAGCAGTCCTTTGACAGCTGTGCCACTGGATATGTATTCCACAATATCCCATCACAAGCCAGCAAGCACAACTACAAACTGATCTGTACAAAACCGCCACACACTTAACTGACACCAAACAAAACGGAAGCTGGTTTATAAAAAGGGAAAAAAAGACATTCATTCTATCTGCTGCTGCCTTACTGTTTATGGATTTTGTCATCTTGGTTTTCTGCACCGAAGGCCTTCACCTCAAACTCGACAGCGCAGAACTGCAGACACAGACAGAGATCAGTCGTTACATCTGCCCACAGACGGACGGTCACAATTAAGAAACACTTCTGAGTGGTTCTGGGTTATGTTGCTCCAATACTGAGTTCCCATCATATCATTATCTGTCTTTACCTTGCTCTGAGATGCTTGTGACACAGAGACCTTTCAACTGCTGGCCTCACCTACTCACTCACTCTCTCACTCTCCTGCAAACACATCAACCCTGAGTGAGTGATTCTTGCCTCTACATATTTAGTGGATCTCATTTGGAACAGCAGAATGTCCAGACGAATCACACTGTTGCAAATGACACTGCAATGCTAAGCAGTTCCAAGGAAAGTAATCTTCTGATATCAGCTCCAGGTTTAAACATAGTTTATTTCCAAACACTGTGCTAGTTATATAACCAGAATACTCAACGAACATTCCTAGAGAGCTGTGGTTATTTCACTCATGAGGAGAGCCGTAAACAACCCACTCGACCCCTTGGGGGGCTCGTGGCTTATTCGGCTATCATCATTCATGGAAAAACTTCATTACATTCTCCCCCACGCTTAATCAAAACTCTTCCTCGAGCATAAGCACAACTGCATTTTCACCACATTTTTAACATCACACAGTTTATATGCAACCAAAAAGGATCAATGAAAGAAAGACCAAAGAACAAAATAACATAACTCTACCAGAAAACATTTCTGACTTCACACTACATAAAATTCTCTCCAACCCTCACATCTTAATTTATATTTTATTTCCCATTTTTAACTCTCTCGTCTTAATTTGTTATTTATTTTCATCTCTTTTCCATTCTTGTTTATATGACACTTCTGCAAGCGTAATGTCCCATTTGTGGATAATTAGTAGACACAGACTCCCCTTATGGCCATTAAGAGACCTGTCACACTTTATCAATCAAGGGTGGAGTCGACTTCAAAATAATACATATAAATAGTGAATTCTATACCATTCCAACATTTGCAAACATTGAAAAAGACTTCTAGTTAAAACGGTTATCTTTGAATCCCTTGTAAGATTTCTAGAATCTGAAAAGGTGAAATCCTGTTATTTAAGAACAAAAGAAAGTTTACAAACTAGAGGAGGCCATTCTGCCCATCTTGCTCATTTGGCTGTTAGTAGCTTATTGATCCCAGAATCTCAATTACTAAAGAGAGGAGGAAGTACTGAAGACTGAGGATTGGGGTTTGCCCTTACCTTCCCCACGTCTGTGGGACCTGGCTGAAGACCCACGGAACACGGCAGGTTATCCGGAAACTGAAACACAAAGATATAACAGAGTCAACTTAGGACCTCATACTAGGCTGACTTTAATCCCGCTATATCTGGCCTGTGAACAGACACTCATCCATCAACTCACTTTAACTCATAAGTAACACACATCCTCTGCCACAGCTGTAAATTGATGTCCATGATGTACATCAACAGTAGGTACAGATAACTGTGATATTTATGTGGACAAATGTACAGACTCTGCCATATATCCCCAAAATCTGATATTCTGAATAACATGCTAAATAAGTTCATAGCAAGTTTCATGATAATTGGATAAGCGGTTCTCCAGATTTAAGGAAAAAGTATGACATACATATGTGAATCATCCATTGTATCACTAGCAAGGGACAATAAGGAATGACTCAGTCATTCTCATTCTCAGTCAGACTCAAAGATAACGGGGTATTCTTTTAATCAACATGCAGTTTAAACACAACAAAACTAAATTGATATTTCACTGTTTAGTTTTTTATTATTATCATATGTTTTCTTGGCTGCTTCCTCAAAACAAGGAACACATTGCATTTAGCTAGGGATTAAGCATAGTTTTCCTTGTTTGATGTGTTTGAACTCTTCACAGTGCCTGGCTCTCTCCACTCTGAATTACCTCAAGAAGAAGGGGTAGGAGTTGTCCCCCAGTTTCCGTAGCAGCCTCTCCTGCATTTTGGTGTGGGCGTTCCTGGTGGGTCGACACGTAGATATCCTGCCGGTACGCTATCCCCAGCACATCCATGTCATCACGCCCATAGCGGAAGGTGCAGGACAGGGTGACGTACACTAGGGGGAGACAGACTCAGCTGACCTCACACAGCAACAGCAGACAGACAGAAAGAAATAATTTGACTGGGGCAAATAAATACAAGTCACCCCAGTTAAAGTTTACCGTGACCACTTTGTGCAATTATCTTGCAATTTTCCTATGCATTTAGTACGGTTTACCTTTGCCATGTTTTTTTATATGCTTTAGGCCAAATAAAAAAATATGTGTGGGTAGGGTTACGCTGAAAAAAAAAGAAAAAAAAGGTAGGTAGTTAAAACTTTTTATTATTTTTTTTTATTTCTTGAATAATCAGTGTGAACATAGTAAAAGTGGCAAGTGCTATTTTACAGTACATTCTTAATAACCCCGTTGTACTTCCACTAGTTACACTGTCATCTTGCTTCATTCTCCCACCTCACAGCTGGCTCAGTCTCATTTTGAGAGTGCATCTTCAAACTTTCCACCTGCCTTGTTTTATGCTATAGGCAGGTAGCTCTAAGGACTGAAACCACTGAGACTGAAATACAGCAGCAGCATTACTGCAACACTTAATGCACATTCTTTTCTACACTGAACAAATATTGCCATAGTGTGCTGCAAATAAAGTAAAGTTTGTAGTAGAGGAAAAAAAGAAAGTCTCCTATTAAAAATAACAAATCTGCAATAATTGTAATCTTATTGAATTCAGAAAATAACAAAACAGATGTGGCAATTAATTAACAGTTAAGTGAAACAAGTCAGAGTTTTAGCTTTAAAACGTCTACATAAATTGAGTTTTTTATGCATTATTAATATTATCATGGTATATGTGTTTAGGCAATAAACAGCTTTTTTAAAAAGAATACATCCTTATTTATGTTAAACAAACATAATTTGCAAAGATGTATTTGCAACATTAATATCTGTCATATTTCAATTTTGACAAATGAAAAATGTTGGATTAACTAGGTCAAAGTGAAGTTGCACTCATACAGTACACATTAAACTGCAAATCCGAAAGTCAATAAATTGAAACACGTGATTTCCAAGCACAGCACTGGGTGCTGCAGAACAGTGCCTGTACCCAGCTAACACACTGCGTTCTGGCGACGTTGTAAACTGTAGGTAGTATTTTGGTTGTGGCAATGTGACGTGCTGTAGACGTTGCTGGAAAGTCATATATTGGTCGTATTATATACAAAATTGCATATAAGTTACCTAAATGTCTCCCCTGAACGTTGCAGAATAACGTTGTGTGCACGTTTAATTTGTCCATTTCTGGAACTTTCATTTAGAAAATATGAATCAATGTATACTACTGTAGCGAACACGGGGCAAGGCAGCAGCAGGGCTGGTAAAGGCGCTATGTGGAGTGCGACAGGTCCCGAGATCGCTACAATACATTATCATAAGAATTAGGAGAAGGTTTTTTTCACATTTTATTTGATCTTGTTTCGCTAATTTTTAAATAATGATTAATGCAGTGTGATATAATTGAATCAGTTTACTTTTGTACCGTGTCACGCTTAAACAAAAAACGTAAATAGCCTCTGCTTTAATGAGAATTTAACTCCTGACCACCCGATGAAACGTTACATAAACTCAACAAATACAAGCACATACGTACATGAGACTAAGTAAAGAAAATACGATCAGAGAGCATCTGCCTCTCGTGAAATCGCTTGCAGTCGTCGCTGCTCAGAAATTTTAGATGAACAGCAGCAGTTGAGTTGAGGTAAGTTTGTTCCCTATCCTGTTTTATATTAAGATGGATGGTTACTTTTCATTATAAATTATGTTTCAGGTAGTTACGCAGCTGAAAAGAAAATCCACTCGAAAAATATTTATTTAGAAATGCCCTGATAATGTGAGTCTTAAGCAAATAATTTGAATTTTTACTGACATGAGAACAAATGTTACAAATAATGTCTGTGCAAAAATTAAGCAATTAGATAAACACTGAGATTTTTTTTTCGACCTTTGCTCAACTGCCAACGGAAATTTAGACTTCGGAAGAGTTCAGCTCCGGTGTGTGACGTTAGCATTGCTGTACCGGCTATGTAAACATTTGAAATGTGGTTGAACAGCGATTTCACGAAATAAAATGGTTTACTGTTTAGTTTTGTTCGTGGTGTGAAATTCTCACAATTTTAAAAATAATTACCTTGAGCAGACCTAACCTTTCTAGCACTGCTGAATATTTTGGCAAAAATTTTTGGCCTAATTTTCCTGTGCATCGTAGAGCTAAATTAAAGCACTCTGCAAAACACGTCCGTTGCAGCCAGAACTAACGGATGCTGGTATTTAATAAATGGTTTCTATTTCAGAAGACGCTGCTTCCCGTGTTTAGATTGCGATGTTTTACAGTGTTCTATATTGAAAATGTATCTTTGTAAATAGACCCAACATTGCATTCTCAACCTTGTGGGATAAACCATAACAAACAAACATTTTTTAAGAATAAGGTCTAGTGTTCGTGATATGGGCGAGTTTCTTAAAATTTGTTCAGCGGTTTAATTTCCTGCAAAGGGTGAAAGGGCTATTTTAATGATATTTCTGCGTACTGGTAAAACATTTGTATGGAGTACCGGGGAAACAGTTTGTCGAGGTCATTTTATATTTTGATTTTCAAAACGGTTTTAAGCTCTGTGTGTGTGTGTGCGTGTATTTTAATTGCTTTCCCACCTCTCGGCTTGTTTGTCCGGTTACAAATAATGATGTTTAAACCAAATAACTCGAAACTTAATTTAAGTCCCGTTCACATGATTTAGGGGTGGTCGTGCATGAAGACGCTGAAAAACTAAACCAAAAAGTACTACTTTTAATATAATAGCAGTCATTTTATTTATTTATTTATTTATTTATTATGGATGCTTGTTTAATTGTTCAGATTACGTGTTTTATCACATTAAATAATAACACATAGCTGATATATTATTTTGTATTTTTATAGAAAGTCTACACCCCTTTTCAAAATTTTCACCTTTTGTTGCATTATAGCCTGGAATTAAAATGCATTAAAATAGTGTTGTTTTTTTTTTTTTTTTTTTTTTTCATCTATCTACACATCCTACCCCACAACTTCCAAGTGAAAAAAATATTCTAGAAATTTGTAGAAAATTAATTAAAAATAAAAACGGAAATAGCTTGGTTGGATAAGTGCCCACCCCCCTTGTAATAGCAATCCTAAATTAGCTCAGGTGTAACCAATTGCCTTCAAAATCACACACCAAGTGGCCTCCTCCTGTGTTAGTAGTGATTCACATGATTTCAGTATAAACTCAGCAGTTCCTGTAGGTTCCCTCTGCTGGGAAGTGCATTTCAAAGCAAAGACTCAACCATGAACACCAAGGTGCTTTCAAAAGAACTCTGGGACAAAGTTGTTGAAAGGCACAGATCAGAGGATGGGTATAAAAAAAATATCAAAGGCCTTGAATATCCCTTGGAGCATGGTCAAGACAATTATTAAGAAGTGGAAGGTGTGCGGCACCACCAAGACCCTGCCTAGATCAGGCCTTCCTGCCAAACTGGATGACTGAGCAAGAAAGAGACTCATCAGAGAGGCTACCAAGAGGCCAGTGGCAACTTTGCAAGAGCTACATGCATTTATAGCCAAGACTGGTCAAAGTGTGCATGTGACAACAATATCCCAAGCACACCACAAATCTGGCCTGTATGGTAGGGTGGCAAGAAGGAAGCCATTACTCAAGATAGCCCACATTGAATCCCATTTGAAGTATGCCAAAAAACACTAGGGAGATTCTGTAGCCATGTGGCAAAAAATGTTGTGGTCTGACAAAACTAAAATTGAACTTTTTGGCCTAAATGCAAAGCGTTATGTTTGGCGCAAAACAAACAGAGTGCATCATCCAAAGAACACCATCTCTACTGTGAAGCATGGTGGTGGCAGCATCATGTTATGGGGATGTTTCTTATCAGTAGGGACTGGGGTACTTGTCAGGATAGACGGGAAAATGAATGGAGCAAAGTATAGAGAAGTCCTTGGGGAAAACCTGCTGCCCTCTGCAAGAAAGCTGAAACTGTGAGGAAGTTCACCTTTCAGCATGACAATGACCCAAAGCACACAGCCAAATCTGTACTGCAGTGGCTAAGGAACAAAAAGGTAAATGTCCTTGAGTGGCCCAGTCAGAGCCCCAACCTAAATCCAATCTAAAATTTGTGGTATGACTTAAGTTTGCTGTCCATCAGCACTTCCCAAGGAACTTGACAGAGCTTGAACAGTTTTGTAAAGAAGAATGGTCAAATATTGCCAAATCTAGGTGTGCAAAGTTGGTAGAGACCTATCCCAACAGACTCAGCTGTATTTGCTGCCAAAGGTGCTTCCACCAAGTATTAACTCAGGGAGGGTGGAGA
Organism: Polyodon spathula; assembly: GCF_017654505.1. Taxonomy (NCBI): domain Eukaryota; kingdom Metazoa; phylum Chordata; class Actinopteri; order Acipenseriformes; family Polyodontidae; genus Polyodon; species Polyodon spathula. The sequence goes on from NC_054547.1 coordinate 23,867,770, forward strand.
CTTATCCAATTATGATCTTTCAGTTTTGTATTTTTAATATATAATTTTTTTCTCAATAAAAACTTTTTTCCCCTTAACAGTGTGCAGTATGGTCTGTAGATAAGTGGGAAAAAAAACTAATTTAAATGCATGAAACTCTGAGGCACTGACATAACAAAATGTGAAAAAAGCTCAAGGGGGTGTAGACTTTCTATAGGCACTGTATGTTAGCTTTGTGTATATTTAACATGTTTTGAGATGACAATAAATGGACATGTACAAAAGTAGCTGACAGTGTGTATGTTAATTAGATTTTTATGGAACTTAAAATAAATTACCTACCTGCTTAACTTTTTTGTGGAACAGTATTTGAAAGGCATCAGCTGAAATGGTTTTGATGTGCTTTGAATCCAGGGAAAATTATTTATGACAACCGTGAAGACTTTTCAAAGTTATTCAGCTGATCTGAACATTCTGTAATAATTTTGGAATACAGTATCTACAAGGCAATCCATGATGATTTTTCAGACGAAGTGCAAAACAGCTACCGGTATTTGGTGATACTCGTACGCTGACAATTCATATGAAGTTGAAGATCTTGTTTGTACAAGGTTTTTGAAAAACGAGGCCGCACACAGTGATCACATTTTCAGATTGATATCGAAAAATTTAGGTCGTTCTCAGCAAAAAATAGTTAGGGTCAGGCTAGAAAAAAATTGTTAGGGTCAGGTAACCCAAACCACACATTTTTATTTGGCCTTACCATTCCTCTCTGGGCTTTTCAATACTTACCTGTGCTTTACACTTTGCTATATTTTTACAGTGGTTAACTTCTGTAAGAGATTACCCTTAAAACAGGTGTAATTTGCTAAATACCACTTTGGGCTACTTGGATAACACAAGTTAAATCTGCCCCAGGCAACCACAACTATAAAAAATGTTTACAGTAGTTAATACAAAAACAAAATAATAGTGTACACACAAAATATTTTCTTTGTCACAAACCATTTGAGAAAGTGAGGGTATGGAATGGGTTACCTAGTCATGCTGGTGATGTTAAATAATGAAAATCCTTTAAGACCCAATATTGCAAAGTTTTTAGATCAATCAGCTACTAGGAACCGGATGAGTATAGGTGGACCGCATGGCCTCCTCTTGCTTGAAAATGTTCTAATGTTCTTAAAGAACTATCGCGTTAGAAAAGATTCACTGTAACAGCAGTATTGGTGAAATGTGCTACTATAATGAGCTCCCAGTGTTATTCTGTGTTACATTTTGGGAATAGCACCAAATGTAATATTTCTAAAGCAGTATGGAAGTCTTGTGCCCTAGCCCATGGGTTATCTCTTTATAGGAGCTCTTGCCTTTCTTTCCTTTCGGGAGATCAGGGTCTACCAGGAGAACGCCATCTAGGGGTGAAAGAGAGGAGAGTTTATACAGATGGTCTTTGAAGGCAACATTTCAGGGAAGAAAAATGAATTATGAGTGATTTGACAAGCAGAGAAAAGATATTTGTTGCAGGGAGAGTGAGAGAGAGGGCACTGGAATTTGGGCGAGAGAGTTGCTACTTGTGATCCACAATAAAACAACTTCCACTGATGATGTTACAATGAGTTTTCCATTTGCTTCAGTTCCACTGTTGTCAGGAAGCTGTGAAGGTCAGATCGGTGCATCATCACAGCAAGGGCTTGTTGGGTTATTGGTTCCCACCAATAATCTCTCAAAGCTGCAACAGCATTGCTGTTGTTGACAGAATAAAGAATTATAAAAATTATATATTCAGACATTAAAAACCCATGTTTGTTATAGCACTACACAGTATATTACCAACCTGATAATACACCTAGACAGACAGACAGAGATATCGTACCGACGCTCACTTACCCACAGGGTCCACATAATCTACATGATCGACAAAGTCTCTCTTCCCCGTATAAACTCCGACCTGTGTGGAGAAGGAGATATGACCAGGTGAATTTAAACCCTTCACACTGACGGCATGCTGCTCCACCTGTGACAGGTATATGGTTGCTGTCCTCTTCTAAAAGTCAAAGGAGCATTATCACTAGCCTCCTTTTTTCTTTTGGTGCTTTTTTGTTGTATGTTTATATATATTTTTTGTTGTGTGTGTGTGTCTATATATTATATATATTGTGTATGTTTATATGTAGAAGCAGCAACTGTTACTTCTATGGTGTTATCTTTGAAATATCTGCATATTGCAAATAGGAGAACAAAATAATAGGGGCCCGTGAAAATATCCATAGGCTCAAATGAAGGCTTCAGTCATGACAGGTTCAAGCACCACGTTAAGCCTCTAACTACCTACGGTGTTTGTCAACACAATAATGGTGATGAATAAAGTACGGCACCCCTTATTAGAGCTTACCACAGTATATTTGAACAGCTTTTCATATGATTATACTTTGCGTTTCTGTAGTTTACTGTGTTTTATTAACATGCTTTAACATACCTTTCTGAGCTTTATGATGCTAACTGTGCTTTGCCATTTGCTCACTATGCTTTATTACAATTTGCCATGCTTTTACAACAGTAGACGTTTATGAGGGACGGTACACGTTAACAGCTAACAGATGTGTTCCAAACATTACACAGTGTAGGTATAATTTAAGGATTTATAATATGCACTGTATCGAGTAAAAACAATCAGAGAAACAATAACACATGCATTGCAATGAAAGCATAAAATGAGTCCATTTAGACATCTTGTTTATCTGTTGTGCAGCCTGGATGAAAAAGGAAATTGCAGACTGAATACATGTTAGCCATTCAAAGTGGACCTAATTGTAGAAAACTGTTTTGATTGGCTAGTGTCCGTAAAGAGGATTGTAGACTGCAGTGGCAGATTAATTGAATTTAGACAATTGTTTGTGAATTAGTTATAGTTTTTAATATTTTTAATGTTACAAATGAAATTGCTTGTTAGTCTTTGTGTAAGAGAGGTAGCACCAAATAGTGGCCTTTCAACTGGTCAACCTACACAACTATTTTTACTTTAACTATTCGGCTCTGTCAAATTGGTGCTCGTTCTACCCATATTTTGAAATAAGGTACAAGGGGCATATGTGTCCCACAAATAGAATTATGCTAATGTTCTTATTTTTACAATGAGGTGCGTGAAACAGGGTTTAAGATTTACTGACAGGCTAGATCAAATGTATTTTAAGAAAAAAAAAAAAACATTTTAAAGACCACTCAATTCCTTGTTTACCTTAAAGGGTACATAAGGACCTTTTTATTTTATTGTGTTACATGTTCCCATGTGTTGGTACAACTGTTTACGTAAGGTGTGTGTATTGTTTTATTTATTTTTTTACATTTTGAACACCATTTTTAAATCGCATGGACCTCTCAGAACTACATTTCCCATCATCCTCCTGCTCACTGGTAAATCCATCTTAGTTACATATGTGAACAGGAGGATGATGGGAAATGTAGTTCTGGGAGGTCCACACGGATACATGTGAAGCCATCTTGAGGCAGGGAATGCATTTTAAAAGTGGTAAAAATGTCAAAAATAAAATTGGTGAAGTGAAACCCTGACTCTTCACTGGTTTACTAAGAGATGAAGTGAAAGTGGGCCTAGTGGAATATTTCCAGGTAGGAAACCACAACATGTGAGAATGACTTTGTACTAGATTTGGCTTTGAATTTGAGAAAGTTAATAATTTCTACTCAATACTTCTTAAATGATAATTAGACGTCACGTCATACTTTCTTCTGTGGGCTGAAGATCTCTTAAAAGTGTCGTCTTGTGAATCTAGACTGTGAAATTCTTAATTTACACTTTCTTATTGGTGTCATACATTGCAACACACACACACACACACACACACACACACATATATATAATATTAATCCAGTTAATTACTCTCTTTCAGCTTCAGTTAAGAAAAGATGAAATAGAAAGGAAAGGCATCAGTTATTAATCAACACATTTTAAATTTTACAGGTTTTGTAGGTCTGAAGTACTTTCTTGTATGTAGGGCTTATGTTTTTCTGTATTCATTTTACACTTCTCTGTGTTTTATTTTCAAGCTTTTTATAGGTAATCTGAATTTTATTGGGGGTTTTTGTTTTATCTACTGTCCGTAAAGTGAACTGACGGGACCTCAAAACATTAATATGGCGTTTTGATGTGTTGAAGCATACTGTAAACCGCTCATATTAAATAACAGAATTGATGGAATCCCAGTGTGTGTTTTACCAGCAGTGCAAAAAAGACACTAGTCAACTCTGGTGTTCACTGTTAATCTATTAAAACCTTTGAAACCCACCCAACGTTAAATACCTTTAAATGTATTACAGTGATGCCTCTCATCGTCAAACAGTGCAGTCTCTCCCAGTCTTTGGAACTGGTATAAAGAGATACTGTGACATGTGTAATACAGAGCCATTCAGATAATGAGAAAGGGACTGTGTAACATTATTAAATGGGTTGGAAGATATCTGCGTCCTGATTGGCTGATAGCCATTCCAAGCCATTGAATTATTACAGTACAACCAACATTAAAAAGAAGTCTCAGCAACTAAGACTTTTTACAAACAGCTATTATAGTGCCGAGCATTTAAAAAATATATTTTTTATTAGCCTCCACCCCACCCCCAATAAAAACAGAACAATAATACAATGTCAAGACTCCCATGTAAATTTTAACTTGTTTGGTAACTGCAATATTCACACATTCCTGGAGGATTTGAACTGCAACATTTCAGAAACGGAACTGACAGTAATAATTTTTTTTTAAAGAGTAAGGGAAAAAAATGAAACCATGAGTACTATAAGACACCTCTCTCTCAGTACTGCTGAAATTATAATACAATTGAAGCAAATAAAGTGCGGAATACTTAAAAAAAGGGTGCGCTTGGGCTGTGTCAGTTTTTAATGATTGGTCAGCACAAACAAAAAATAATATGGACTGGAAAACTGCATGAAATAAACTAGTTAAAAATGTTCTTTGCTGAAGTGATAACATCAGCTGGCACACAGTATTCAGTTAGCAATTACACAAGTGTGTGAGTTTGCCTGAATCGTTTTTTAAATCTATAAACCTAATTTCAGATACCCACTAAAACAGCAAACAGCGTCTTCATTTCTGTCATGTAAACTTACATGTGGCAACAAAAAGACAAGCCACATCATCACCCTGCTGTATCCCAAACAGACTTAAACAAACTAAAAATCATCGGTACTCAGGACTCGGATATCTCCCAACCCATTTTATAAGGTAGTTTAAGAAGCTATACACCTTATTCACGTAGCGGCCATGTTTGGTTGAAAACAAGGCTTGGTGTGCAAGCAACTGTCATGGCCGACGCAGCTACTGACGGACGAATCACTGTGGACGAAATCTTTCATATGTGTTCCTGTGGCAAAGTGCCCACCCCTGTCTGTATTTTTTTGTTGTATGTTAAGTGTGAATGTTGGTGTGTAGTCATTGGTATATGGGATATAAACGGATCTGTGTAACACAAGTGTTTAAAATGTACATTTGTATTTAGGCACGAGGATTGCACAGCACTTCACGTGCAAGTAAAAAGTAATAATATGTGAGCACGGGGAATTGCACTTTATTAATTCACGTGCAGTTGTACCGCGACTCCAACTGAATGATTGATTAGCAATCGAGTCTCAGTACAGCTGCATAAAAGCAGCATGTTTTTACATACTCAGGGTTGTGCGTTCGGTGAGTGGAGAACGGGATTGGAGACGGTAATAATAAGAAGAGTAACAATAATAGTAGTTAAAAATATCTGCTCACCGTGTTTTGTCGGTATAGTCCATTTTGTTTGTCTTTTTGTTTTGGCGAAAGTGCCGTGTCCTGCGTTTCTGTTTGTCTTGCAACCTTTTATTTTCTGACTGTCTGTTCATTTATTAAGTGCTGAGCATTACCAATCGCTCAGCTCCACCCAACTCGTATTTCCTGGTTCCAGTTTCTGGTCTGACATCACCCACTCCAGCCGTCTTTGTGACAGTTGCTCAGTTTTAGAGAAAGTTTACTTTAATTAATATTTGCCATGTTGATATTAAGTACCTCTGTATTGTTTCACGTTTATTGGCTTGGTATATTGTGTTGTTGTTAATTGTTTAATTGTTTTCTAAATACAGTTAAGAGGCAGGAGAATGGATGTAGCGTTAGGGCTAAGGCATTCCGATCAATGAAAAAGAACGAGTCACCTTACTTAAGAATCAAACGTCCCCCTTTCTGTTATTCCTGTAGTTTATTTGGAGTTAATATAACATTAAGGATCCCCTTTCTGACCAAGTATTCTGTAACTCAAGCATATTTTTTGTTAACTCGCGTTACTAACATTTTGTTGTTTTGTTCAGTTGTGCTTAATAAAGACTCTTTTAGTACACTCAGTGTGTCATATACCTTTTTTTTTTTTTTTTTTTAATACTAACTGGGCACTGCATCCCACAAGACACTTTCCCTTTAGTATCCATGCATAATCTCAAGCTTCTGCATCTCACATATCTATTGATTAGGACTGATTGGAAATGCTCACTTGGCTCCCGGACAGTATAACTGAAATGTAATCAAATCTGTGACTATAATGAAGAATATGTACATTCACACAGAAATTAAAATTGAGATTTCTCTTCAGAAATTTGTTATTTTAAGTCTAAATAGGCTGTTTTGGAGTTATAAAAGCAAAAATAAAACATAATTAAATAATACATGTACAGAATATGGAGTTAACATCTAAAAAGGGCAGTGTGCACTGGGGGATACAATTAATAACTTTCAAAAAATTAACATATATTAAAAAAAAAGTGAAATATGTTTGTGATTCATATGTTGAATACATACCATTAGAATAATTTTATTTAGTCAATATGGCAATGTGAACCTTTGAAGGTTAATCTAAAGATTCATGAGTCTTTGCCCCCACCCACATACTTAAAATATTAATAATCATGCCCTCTATATACAGTCAGCGCTCTGATTAAGATGAAATGATATATTTTTCGACTGACTATTTCTTAAATCAGAACCACAAAACGAAATGCAACAGTGCAACGCCATAACTGCTCTCCACTGCAGTTGGAGACATTGGCAGTTGGAAGCTAGCAGCTTGCACTCCAAGCCTCGTTTTGAGTCTGGCGTGATTAAGGTCTATTGGGCACAAGCTGAGAAAGACAGGAAGTCCAGGAGTTACACCCTCGTCACCTTGTAAACAAAAGGCAGAAACAAACTCCCTACTCACCAAACAGTGCCACCTACTGCACAATTTGTTCAACTGTGTAACCAGCCATTTAATTTAGAAAATTACTTTCCCTGGTAGTCATCTTCATGAGACAAATACTGATAATTAATTTATTATTAAAAATAGTTTATCTATTAAATTCATTGAAACTATTACAAATACGGGAACTATTTTTCCTTGCGTAGTAATATATCTAAGAAAAAATAAACCTGTTTTCATTTTTAAATAAAAATGTGTCTATATCTTTATTTCTAAAAACTAGTAAGCCATTTTATAAGTGCAATAAGACACTCCAGGCTGTTGGTTGAGCTCAAATAACCACACTTCCGGGGGCTACGGCCTTGTGCCTTACTATGTCCCTGGGAGTGTGGTTATTCTAGCACAACCAACACCCTGTCGTGTCTTATTGCACACTGCCCTTCAAGTATTGGGACGAGTAGTGTAGAACAGAATCATTTGGTGATGCTGTCTGTGGATTTCACTAAAGAGTTTATTCTACCATGCAAATTCAAATACAGTGTGTTAGATTGAGGAACACACTACTACAAAGCAGTCTACAGTGGCTTGTGAAAGTATTGACCCCTCCTGGCATTTTTCCTATTTTGTTGCCTTATAACCTGGAATTAAAATGGATTTTTATTTGGCTTTCATGTAATGAACATACACAAAATAGTCCAAATTGGTGAAGTGAAATGAAAAAAATAACTTGTTTAAAAAAATTCTAAAAATTAAATAACGGAAAAGTGGTGCATACATATGTATTCACCCCCTTTGCTATTAAGCCTCTAAATAAGATCTGGTGCAACCAATTACCTTCAGAAGTCACATAATTAGTTAAATAAAGTCCACCTGTGTGCAATTTAAGTGTCACATGATCTGTCACATGATCTCAGTATATATACACCTGTTCTGAAAGGCCCCAGAGTCTGCAACACCACTAAGCAAGGGGCACCACCAAGCAAGCAACACCACGAAGACCAAGGAACTGTCCAAACAGGTCAGGGACAAAGTTGTGGAGAAGTACAGATCAGGGTTGGGTTATAAAAAAATATCCGAAACTTTGAACATCCCACGGAGCACCATTAAAGCCGTTATTAAAAAATGGAAAGAATATGGCACCACAACAAACCTGGCAAGAGAGGGCCGCCCACCAAAACTCATGGACCAGGCAAGGAGGGCATTAATCAGAGAGGCAACAAAGAGACCAAAGATAACCCTGAAGGAGCTGCAAAGCTCCACAGCGGATATTGGAGTATCTGTCCATAGGACCACTTTAAGCCGTACACGCCACAGAGCTGGGCTTTATGGAGGAGTGGCCAGAAAAAAGCCATTGCTTAAAGAAAAAAAAAAGCAAAAACGTTTAGTGTTCGCCAAAAGGCATGTGGGAGACTCCCCAAACATATGGAAGAAGGTACTCTGGTCAGATGAGACTAAAATTGAGCTTTTTGCCCATCAAGGAAAACGCTGTGTCTGGCGCAAACCCAGCACCTCTCATCACCCCGAGAACACCACCCCCACAGTGAAGCATGGTGGTGGCAGCATCATGCTGTGGGGATGTTTTTCATCGGCAGGGACTGGGAAACTGGTCAGAATTGAAGGAATGATGGATGGCGCTAAATACAGGGAAATTCTTGAGGGAAACCTGTTTCAATCGTCCAGAAATTTGAGACTGGGACGGAGGTTCACCTTCCAGCAGGACAATGACCCTAAGCATACTGCTAAAGCAACACTCGAGTGGTTTAAGGGGAAACATTTACATGTCTTGAAATGGCCTAGTCAAAGCCCAGACCTAAATCCAATTGAGAATCTGTGGTATGACTTAAAGATTGCTGTACACCAACGGAACCCATCCAACTTGAAGGAGCTGGAGCAGTTTTGCCTTGAAGAATGGGCAAAAATCCCAGTGGCTAGATGTGCCAAGCTTATAGATACATACCCCAAGAGACTTGCAGCAAAAGATGGCTCTACAAAGTACTGACTTTTTTGGGGGGTGAATACTTATGCATGCTCAAGTTTTCAGTTTTTTTGTCTTATTTCTTGTTTGTTTCACAATAAAAAATTCCAGGTTGTAAGGCAACAAAATAGGAAAAATGCCAAGGGGGGTCAATACTTTCGCAAGCCACTGTACTAATGTAAAACCATCCCTCATGCAGGTATAACAGGACAGGGTTATACCAGATCCAAGGCAGTGTCCTGTCCTGACCTTGCATGTCATCATAGCATTGCTTGAGCTGTCACCACACAGACATCAGTAATTTTCAGCAAAACCAGCCTTAATCCAATCTATTGCTGCAGGACTAATATACTCTACACATATTCACCAGACAAAGTTTCATTTTAATACTAAGCTGATAAAACAGACAACACACACATGCCTGTGTTACAACCTTTAAATAAGCAACTCAATATGTTCATTTTAGAGACATATACTACATTAACTATTGGAAGAGACTGGAACAAACAGCTAACACAAAGTAATGATCAGAAACTTGGAATTGCTTTTTTAAAAAAGTAGAAGTTAATTAAAAGCCAAGTATTTCTTGTTAAGTCTGTCGCATATTAATATTTTTTCCCTTACATTAATGTCTAAAATCCAACACACACATTGGGGTGCAAAAGTAAAGAAAATGGCTTGAGCATCTCCACTCAGCCTCTTTGGAAATCTCACAACTGAACCACTGATTTTTGTTTTATTAATAATGTAGAATAAATGAAAAAAATAAATGGGTCTGAGTAACACAAGTGTTTAAAATGTATATTTGTTTTTAGGCACGAGGATTGCACAGGACTTCACGTGCAGGTAAAATGTAATAATACATGAGCACAGGAAATTGCACTTTTATTAATTCACGTGCAGTTATACCGAGACTCCAATTGAATGATTGATTAGCAATTGAGTCTCAATACTGCTGCATAAAAGCAGCATGTTTTTACTCACTCAGGGTTGTGTGTTTGGTGAGTGGAGACACGGTATTGGAGACAGAGGTAACAATAATAATAACACTATGTAACACAATTTTTGTTCCTGGGTAGTAAGTGTTATTTCCTAATTGCTTATGCCTCAAAAGTATAGAAAATGGCTATTATTCCCCACAAACTTTGCTTTTGTGACCAGGACAGTGATATTTCAAAATAATACTATTTCCTATGGGAAAACGGGCAAATGTGTCTTTTCGTTCACATAAAGTCAGAAAAAAACAACATATTAATCCAAATTAACATGTATTTATACTAAAGTAATACAAAAATGACTACAAAAGATTTAGAAGTGAGTAGTTTTTTGAGATTTACGATTATACTGTATTTACTTGTAGATAATTCCCCTCAGGTATATAAAGACTTTCAAGCTACATAGTGATCCAACAAAGCAACCATGAAGACCAAGGAGCTTTCTAAACAAGTCAGGAACAAAGTGGTAGAGAGGCACAGAGCAGGAGAAGGGTACAAGAAAATTTAAAAGGTGCTGATTATCCCTCTCAGCACAGTGAAGTCCATCAAGAAGTGGAAGATGCATTATACCACCCAGACACTAAACAAAAATGCCTTTTTGCAAACTTTAAGTGATTGTCCTTGTAACGTTTTCCTAAGAATCTTTTTGCTTGGCCTGCGACGATTGAGACCTTCACCTTGCAATACTCGATCTGTGGTTGAAATGGAAACCCCAGTCTCACTTGCAGACAATTCACTTTGAATATCTTTGGCAGTCAATCTCGGCTTGTAGTTACCTTCTTCACAATTCTTCTACTTGGTGAAAGAACCTTCTTTCTTCCAGACATAGGGAGTGTTGTGACAGTGTCTTGTACTTCTTGATAATAGAAGCAGTAGTTGAAACTGGGATACTCAAATCCTTGGAAATCTTCTTGTATCCTTCTCCAGCTTTGACAATAGATAATTTTTCAAGGTCTTCAAATAGCTCTTTACTTTTTCCTTATATTGACCTATTGGTAATGACAACAATTATCCTATGGCTAATCCTTTTATACTCTAAGAATGTTCTTACCTACAATCCAGCATTTTCTAGACTTTTCTAGAATTAGGTTCTGCATTATCATATTGAAATTTCTAGCACCTTGTAGACAATACTATCATAGTATCAAACGGTATGAATACTTTTGAATTAACATTTTTGGAGTTTTGCAAAAAAAAAATTGCTGAAATAAATAATTGTAGATATTTATTTCTTGTTACCTTTTTTACATCCACAAAAGCAAAACTTTTGCTATGAAAGATTTTCCCTAAAATTTTTTGTCCTTGAGAAATTTCTAGAAATTATACATTTCCATTGGGGTATGTAAACTTTTGACTGCAACTGTATATGATGCAGTAGTTAACAAGTACCAGTGGTCCAGGTTTTCCTTTGAACCTCTTCTGTTTCCCTTTTTTATATTGTTATTGCAGTCCTGTGTTATTATAGACGCTAGTGCAAATATTGTAATTACACACTGTTTAAAGTCACAGAGGCTGTCTGTTTTCAATGCTCAGGAAAGCTGTTTGTTTTTATTTTCTGGTTAAACCCAAAAGTGGTACCGCTAATGGTACTTGAGGACCAGGGTTAAAAAACACAAAAATCCAAAAATAATTTTACTGCTAGAATGACAACACAAGCCTAGCCAAACCTTGGTGGTCTTGTCTTAGGTTCTTATAGTTTATGTTAGGATTCTTATTCAGCGTTTTAAAGCCCAACCCTCTACCTTACCCCTCAGACCCACTAAGAAGACATTTCACTTACCGACTTGTCGTGGGAGATTTTCTTGAAGATGAAATGCTTTGGGGCGCTCATTGTTCTGTGTATTCAGGAGGTGTGGGCTGTGCCTGTTTGCGATGGCTCAACGGCAACACCTGTACTGGTCTGTCCGACCTGAAAGCACTGGTTTCTGATTGTGCCTGCCGAAGTAAAAAAGAGAAGGAACATCTTTTACACTGGGTATCAGTACGTGATTAAACAACCTTTCATTAAGGCACTCAGCTAATCCACAAAGCTCTTCCAACAACCTTCCTAAACAAATTGTATCCATCACTCTGAACCTTCCAGCCTTCCAGCACTGTCAGTACAATTTAATAGTGAGCTCCATAACATTCCCAGCTTTCCAGCACGGTCACTGTGCACCTTAATAAATGAGTGCTAAAACACATTTCTCTAGCAACAATGAGCAAATAAACACATCCTGCACTTCAGATCCAATGCAAATACACAACTGAGCCAATAAAACAGATAAAGGGAGATTGAGGTTGTCCAAGGACATCCAGACAATATCCCTGTAAATTCTCCTGGCTCACCTCGCAGGTAGAGAGAGATACAGACTGAAGAGCCACCTTTTTGCAGTAGACAGATGTGTAGGTGCGTGTGTCTGTCCCAAGCACCAGCTCCACAATTTGTACCCTGGCTCAGAGGGGCTCACATGTCACCAATCCCTATCAGATGTGCCAGGTTGTCTGTGTCTCATCATTTTTTTAGGCTTATTCCCAGGGCCTTAAAAGATTGTGATCATTACAATTCCCAGTGTCAGCAGAACAAAGACTTAAAGGGGTTCGACATCTCCCCATCGCTGTCACAGGTTTGCTTCAATAAACATACTAACCCCATCCCTCAGTCCTCCCCTAAGCCACTCTGTGCATTTCTGGAATGACACATTGCATCTCAGAGTTAGAGGATTTCCCTGTACCGAGGGAGACATGTGCATGGGGACACAATTAAATCTTATTAATATCTTAGACAAATGTTTTGAACTGATTAAAGTGAGTTACAATAGCAAATGTGCCAAGAAATAGAACTGTCAGATATGCACTGTGGTGAGAATGTGCTAATAACTGGGGCACCCCCTTTTATTGGAGATATAGTATACTGGAAGCCCATAGGAGTTCTACAAATACCTCAGTAGATGCTAATCCACTTTTTTGTACATTTTGCAGCAAGACATTAAGCCCCATATTTGTCTTTATGAACAAATTCATCATGGAACCAGCAGGTTTTTTTTCTTTTTCATGTTTGTTCTTGTGAAACAAATCTTGCTTTATGAATTAGGTTTAAAAGATTTTACTTTAACTCAATACACTGTCGTTCAAGCCTGATGCTGAGGTTGGTAGCCTGCAGCAATAATACAGGAGACTACTGGCATGAATTCCCAGGAATGCTAATTTGATACATTTTGGGGTATAAATGTGACATTTTTGTTGTCGGTACCCATAATATATGCTACTTACTAGAGTAACATAAATTGCATCTTATCTTATTGCTAAGGGATTGAAAAGGCTACGTTTAAAGCAATCAGCGATCTGATCACCAAACATGTAAATAACAAAAGTGTGAAGAATAATACAAAAATAACTTTCTGTGCTTTGCAAAGGGGTTCATTCTTTTTATGTATCTATTTATTTAATGCAGAGGGCTGCTTTTTACGTTATAGTAGCTTTAATATTGTTTTTATTACCTTGCTTAAAAAAAACAATTACATTACTGTATAAAGAACTATATTTAAGTCATTTTAGGAGTCATTACTGCAAATGACAATTTGAAATGTTTAATACATGGTGCCACATTTAAAACAAAAACATGCTGAATGAAGAGGTCTCTAAAGCCCTGTTACTGCATATTTATGTTTTCAATTTCTTTCAAAGAAGCTTGCCAGGCTACTTTCAGCAGATCTCAGTTGTTAATAAAGTATTGCTTGATACGGCCTTTAGTTACAGTAGAAAGTTGTACAAGGTTGTCAAAAACAGGCTCTTCACTGCTGAAGTCTCGTGAACATATGGTATGGCTTTTGATCTTGCTGTCATGCTAAAAAAAAAACTTTTTTTTTTAGCTTTTAGTCAGCCTGTGCAGCTTTTGAGCTTGAGAAGGTGATTTTCCCACCCGTTTTAGTTGGACCATGTTTTGGCCGTGCACTTCCTATAGCATGAGGAATGTACTTGATATGTGACGCTATGTCATATTCTCACAACAACGAAGAGAGAATTTGGAGTTTCTAAACTGCATGGAAACCAAATCATTGTGAATCTTTACAACTTTTATATTTCACCATTTAAATAAAGGAGTTCATGAAAATACTGTTAAATATTGGTGGTATTTTTTTCTATGTGCCCAGTTATTTTATAAATACATTTAACTGGTTAGTTACAGTTACAAGTAGTTACTTCTCAGGCACAGTTACATCTAAAGAGACATTTGTCCTTGCTTTGGTCAGGCTACAGTTAAAATTATTTGAAGATCAGCTATCTAACCCACTCACTCCCTCTGAAGTCATTTTCTATCACGATGATATAAAAAGGACGTGAGATTTGCATTATTGAATCGCTTTCTGATCCATGTTATGCATTAGCCAAGTCCTTTTAATTTGAATGTAACTAGAAGTAACTGAGGAGAAGTCGGTTTGTAAAACAACTGTTCATAAGAATGGTGTAAACGCCTGTAGTTTATACAAATAGAAACATTACCAACTATAAAAAGCATCATGTACATTTTTGACAAACTTGGACAATGTTGAGGGCTGGTGGACTGGAAAGCTGGTGTGCATCTCAGATATCATTAAAGAAGTGTCTGTGATTGTTGAGAGGATAGCAACTGCAACAATGAAGCGAATCCACTGGGTAAATACAAAGCTGGTCTGGGGTCCATGTTCAGTGTCACCACCAGCTGCTCGCAGCAATTGAGAATTCAATAATCCAGTTGTCATAAGGAGCTTGCTTGTAAAATCCTGGACAAGATATTAGTTGTTGTTTGCTGTGCACAGCTTCTGCTTTAAATAGAGTCCTCAGACAGATTCTTACCTTTCTCCCCATTGGAAACTAAAGAGGTTTCAGTACAATAACCAGGTTCAAGGCTCATCCTGATGTTGAAATGCATCTTGTAAACCTGTTAACACTGGTGAGCTACTAAACACTGTGTGTATTGGTTAACACTGATTTTGATGTACTGGGGTTTTGTGCACAAAAATGTTTAACATTTAGGTTAGCAGTACAACATGAATGGGGGGAAACAGGGCAGAACTTGGTGTCACGCCAGTAAAACTTATCTCAGCAAACAGCATGCTCCATTACACAGCCTCAATTGTGAAATACAAATCTACAGAAGTTCTGTTTTTAAATCAAACACCTATTAATGTGTTAATTTCACAAACAAAAGGCAGCCCCTATCCAGAAGCGGTGAGAGGTGTGTAGAATTGGGGATGCAGTAAGGCTCTGAAAATGAGGGAAGCGAGATGGGACAACCACCAGTTTTTTGTGATTGAACGTCTGGAGCTCATGACATGGGGTTTTAGATGTTGGAAGGGTTGTGGCGAGTCAACTAAGAGTTTGCATAGCAGAACAATACATCCAGTTTGGTTTTTGAGATGCAACAGTTGAGGATGAAATGAGAACCTGGACCATGACTCAATTCAGGTTGCAGGAGCAAAGGCCCAGCAGGCCTAGAGAGGGAAAGGATGGTGAACTCAGAGCAGTAAAAAAGAACAGAAGTGACTAGACAAAGGGGTTCCTTAATGAGGTAGTCGGAGGAGAAACATCCACGTAGGATGGAGGTGATTTAGAGAATCTGTAGTAATGTGCAGGCACAAAGGGGAGGGTGTGTTGGTTTTTGGCTGAGAGGATGGATGACAGAGGGATAAGCTAGAGCAGGCGTAAATAGTACTGAACCCAACCTGCAGCAACTCAGTCAATAACACAGTAACATAGAAGCACAATCAACAGAAACATGAATTCATGCATTAGATCATGCTCCCATAAGATTGAAAAGAGTATGATCTTCATAAAACAAATCCTCTCAGACAAACACTCCCTAATGAAAGTTGAATAAATTTTGATTTTATTCCCCAGATGATTTGATCCACTATGTGTGAAAAAATAATTTTGTTGAAAAATACACTACTGTGATAGATTTCTTGCAAATACTGTAGGTTGTTCTGTAATCCTTTCACAGCCTGGAGCCCAATTCAGGGATTGAACGAAGAGATAAAGGGTAGGGTTCTTTTCACGTTGCGAGGGAATGGAATATGTTACCATGCCTCGTTGTGAATGTGGAATCACTGGAATCTTTTAAGATCTCTGCTTGATACAGTTTTGGGATCAATCAGCTACCATTCAAGCACTGAATGGCTGCTTCTTGTTCCTAAGTTCTCATTTTTTTGTTCTGGGGTTGATCCTGCAACATTGTAAGTAATTAGATCTGCAGTCAAAGTTTTGCAGATTAAAATTAAAATCACACACCTCTGACATTTAGTGCTTTACATATTTTTTAATTATTATTTACAAAGGAGCAAACCTTGTCATACAACAGTTTCTTTCATTTGTCCAAATGAGCTAAAACTTTTCAAATAAAGTGCAATCAAACTCTGGACTGGGAATGCTCATGGCCTGTGCGCACCTTATCTGAAGAAAGCCAAGAACTCGTTAGGCTGTGGGAAACCAGCAAGTGTCTGCATCATTAGATTGGACTGTGGGTCTTACAGCTCGAGTACCTACAGCTTGCCACACAAACTTCCCCAAAATGTATCCAAAAAGGGCAAAGTCTAAAACAGACATCAATGTGCACTCTTTGCAGCCTGCTGGCCTTTAGAGCTTCAGTACCATTATTTAAGACTGCACACACATTTAAAAATGTCTATACCAGAAAACTCACTTTGCATAAGACTTGAGGAAGTCTGTTCTATCAAATAAACCAGAGCACACTTGGAACAGTTAAAAGCATACCAAGGCTGGTGGGGAGGATTTCTCATGAGACTTTGAATATAGAATAATTTGCTCAAGTTTGAACTTAAACTCCAGATAAGAATCCTTAGCTCACATGCAATTTAAGTTTAGTGAACTGAGCTCACCAGAAAAAGTACTTATACAGAACCATTATACACAGAGGCGCTTTGAGATATGTTTAAGTCTCTTGCTGTTTTAGTCTTTGTAGACAATTTTTCAGGGAAAGCAGGGTCCACCACCATTCATAACACTAATGTTAACCATTAGTTACAGCACCCCCTTCTGGGTAGATTGTCTACTGCTACTTTTAAAAGTAGCCATGTTTGCAGCAGTCTAATCTGAACTGCATGGAGGTTTCCCATATCAATGCTTATTATGCACATTAAATATGCATTGATTTCCATTGATCATAAATGACAGGCACGTTCAGAGAATTACATTATTCTCAGGCTACAGTAAACAATGAAAATAAAAATAAAATAAATTCTCTTCTCTGGGCCTGGCTGGGAGAAAATCATGGATTTAGGCCTGACAGAACTGGGGTGGTGCAGTAGATAAAAATAAAGACAAACCCATAATGCCTTTAAAAAGTAAAAAATAAACTGCTGATTGATAATTCTGCATGGAGTAGCCTATTTTTCAATTTCAGTGTGTCGATATTTTTATATTGATGTACATATTTTAATATATTATAAATATGGTTACTGTACATGTATGGAAAAACACACAGCAAAAACAAACCACACAAATAACCCTCTACTCTTTTCATACAAATCCTGAGGAAGCCCTTAGTCCAAACATCTCCTCTTCCTAATTCCTTGTCTTTGGCATGACAATATATGACTTGATTTGATCACACCTGTACTGTATATAAATCAATGAAAACAAGATGCTAATTTCTGTGGACTGCAGAGGCAGTGCAGCCTAGTGGTTCCCACTGAGGACTACAATCTTTTAACATTGCTTTTAAATCAATTCATTCATTCATATTCACTTGTAGCCTTTATTGTTATGGACTCTTGTTATGAACATGTGTTCATTTTCCAAGTTTACTCATATTTTTTTTCCCCTCACCCTTAATGCTGGTGTAAACATGTGTAAATTATTGTAAATGATTGCCACAACACCAAGCCAACGTATACCCCTTTGCAGAGGGTCATTAATTTGAAATGATCACATCACGGTGTATTTCGTGGGAGTCACCATCTCAAAAAAGAAACTGGGTGTGTTGAGTACCTCCATAGATAAAACAAACCAGCCAGTCTCTAGACTATAACCCGTTGATGAACACAGGGTCCGGAGGGAAACCGATTTTCATGTTTTATTGATAAATCATTGCAAATTGATTTGGAATGAACTCTGGCGCTAGACTAAAGTTAAGTGCAATTCTGATAAGGTGACCTTTCAACTAAGGATTCCATAGGGAAAGACCTATCAGTATGTTATCCCAATGTCTAGATCAACATTCCCTTGCTTTAAACATTTTTAATATGAAATTGGGGGTTTATAACCAAGATTTACAAATTTAAGGAATGTACTGAACTTCCTACGAGATCATTCCATGTTGCCAAAATGAAGACAGACACATTAGCAGCAGTGGGCACTGTGCATCTAAAACCATGCCCAGGGCAGTCTTCGGCTGTGCCCCAGCCCTCAGCTCCTACCACTAGGTCACACTGGAAAAGGATATTCCTAACAACAGGCTATATTCTGATTTGCACATTACATCATTCAATACGGATTTAAATTAATATTCTCTGAAATAACAACACAGCTGGGATAAAGTTCCAGAGATCGCGGCTTGTCGTAGAAGGAACATCGGCCACAATTTGCAAGTGATATACAAATCAAGAGGGCGGTCTCTTCACCTCCAGTCTAACAAAAGCTTGCACATGAAGCACCAAGCTCTTCTGAAGCCCAGACAGAAAGCAGCACTCCTTTTGCTGTGTATTTGGGGAGCGGGAGGGACTGTCAATCATCCAATCAGAGATCAGACCAGAGCACTGCCTTGCTGCCCTTCTCAACACTGACCACATGGGCTCCGGAGGGGGACCAGGCCACAGCGTTGATAGAGGAGCTGAAATTAAACCATTAAAAAGCATTATTCTACTCAATTTACCCAGATCATCTCTTGGTGTACGACATGACCTGAAATATATTTATACATCCTCAAGCTATATGCTATATATTTCCAACTCAAATATAAATGTCCATAGGGTTTTGGAATCTTTAAGTTGGCTATTTAAAGCAGTTATATTTAAAAGTAACCCCAAGTAGAAAATGTGTGTTCCACTGCCTGCAGTGAAGATAACAAGCTAATTCTAGAGCACAAAAACAGATATGGAGCGCTGTGCCTAATCTATACATTTCCTCGTCTAGTTTTTGTACATTGTGTAACCTTCCTTTACTTTGTGGAGGCAGGTTCCTATTTATCCCAGCAACCTTTGTGCATTTTGGTTTGCTTCTCACCTGTGGTGTTTTCCTAGCGCATTCTCCACTTTCCCCGTCAGCACGTTCCACACATACAGAGTGCCGTCAGCAGAACCTGCAGCAATGTAGCTACCGTCAGGGCTAGGGAGAACACAATAGACAGTTAAAACAGAGGAACACAGTGCTCCACATGGGTGCCAGTGTACCTGAGTGGTTGAATATTGTTTAATGGGCAACGCAAGCATAATGTACATGATAGTGGGCTTATCTGTTTAAAATGTAGCTATCTTGAGTTTCATGTTAGGTTATATACTTTCTTTTGCAGTGTCAAAGGTCGTACTTAAAGTGATTGCAGCTCACAAAATAATTCCATAAATGTCACCTGTTCACTTCCACTCATTGTGAAAGTTTCAAATATCCAGTTTTGAAAGCAACACGTGCTTAAAGAAATCACTGTTTAATATCAGGTTTTCAGATAGTGTTGAACCTGCTTAATCATTTCACTTGAAGCTTGACATTGTTTCCACTCCTTCAATGGCTTATTGCCTAGACAATAACCAAGCTGCTGCTTCCCCCATCGACTTACAAGCTTTCAGCCAGTAACAAGCTAAGAACCAGAAGGGTGAATTGAAATAACACAGGAAGTGCAAGTGTAATATTTCCTGTGAAAAGAAAGAGTAAATTAGAACTGTCTTCAAGCTAAAGTGTTAACAAACAGAACGTGTTTCTTTCCAACCTTCACACTTGAAACTCATGCAGCTAATGGAAGTGCAAAATAAGTAAGATTCATGGAATTATTTTGTCAGCTACAATTACTTGGGAGTAACAACAAGGACTTTCTGTAGATCTTAGTTTCCTAGAACTTATTTTCACTTTGAATTGGGTGTAAGCCATTTATCTTGATGCAACACTGTATATTCACTCCTTGTGCAGGAAGTATTAGAATCCTACTGAAAAATGGTTTGTTATTCTGCTAAAATCTTTATTACCACCACTTTAGGACACGCAATTTCAAAAACCACCACATCTAAATCTCAGGGGGGGGGGAATATCCACAATTGATGCTATAATTCCTTGTACTGAAAGTTCTGCAATTGCCATTTTAAAACTAGTGATTAATTTATTTATTTGTATTAATATTTTTAATCAACTGTGTTGCTTGACAACTTAAAAAATCATATCCACTAAAAGTGGATAAAAAGCATGTCAAAAAAACAATGACTAGCTCATCATGAGGATTATTTAAAAAAATGTTCCCCCATTTACACACAAAAAAAAAAAAAAAAACTTTAATTTGTATAACTGGTATACTTTAGGAGTTGCTCATTCTTTTGGGAAACTTTCTCTCTCACCCAATCAATCAGTTATTCATATTGGCTTTCTGCAAATTAACCAAGTTAAATGAATTTCTGGCATATCAGATAAATATTGTAGCCTATAGGTCGAAAATCAGCTATCCTACACTAATCAGTTCTGGTAGGTCAAACAGAAAATGTTGTGCAACACAAATTCTGAATGTGAAAAGCAAATTATGTAAGACTCTTTTGGCAATGCTTTTCTCACTTGTGGGTTATTTGTCCTTACCCCACACACCCTCTGTGTATTCCTGTCTATCACTGTATCTAGAATGCATAACTTTATCACATTTGCTTTGGTCTGAACAGACAGTGAGAGGATCACCTTTCAATATGTTTTTTCTTACCTAAACATCACTCGTGTCCAATCGGAGCCACACTTGAAGCCTTGCACGCTGAAAAGTGGAAGTCAGCATTACTAATCACTGAAAGCTG
Source organism: Polyodon spathula (assembly GCF_017654505.1). Lineage (NCBI taxonomy): Eukaryota > Metazoa > Chordata > Actinopteri > Acipenseriformes > Polyodontidae > Polyodon > Polyodon spathula. The sequence goes on from NC_054547.1 coordinate 23,888,883, forward strand.
GCATGATTTTTCTAGAATAAATCTGTTTATTTCAATCAAAACAACTGCTTCAACAAAGTGTAATGTATCACCATAAAAAAAGAATCAACAGAACCACTGCCTGTCTTTTCTCTTCCCTGATTATGCCTCTTTGCTAAACTGCTGTCCTTTAGCAGCTCAGCCCTGCCCCAGGTGAATGCCTCCTTAACAGACTGGCCCCTCACCTGAATGTCTGCCGCACTGTGTTAGTCCGCAGGTCAATGATTTTCAGCAGGTCATCTCTGGAGCAGGTGAGCAGCTCCGTTTTGTCAGGATTTAGGTCAAGAGATGTGACCCTCCCAAACAGCTCCAACTCACGCACAATACTTTCTGCCCTGAGGACAAGCAAACCAGACAGGTTAGGCAACATTCACATTTGACACCTTACTGTGTCCAAGTGTACAAAGAACAACCGTACATTTAAGAGATATTAGCAGCTAAAGCAGCGACTGCGGTTTAACAAAAAACATGTAAGCTCCCACTTACAGGGAAGCTTAATAAAATGCTTCACTATTACAGATGAATAGGCAAGAACCACAATCTCCTAGAATGGGAGTTTAAAACCCTTGTCTGAGGTACAGCTACTGTCACTACCATAGCCATCAAAGCAATGAGCCTCACCTGATATCCCAGTAGCGGACTTTCTTATCGAAGTGTCCACTCATGACACACTGCTCAGTGCAGACAATGTCATTGCAGCTCGATCCTGCAAACACAGTCTTTATACCTGCAAATATACAGGAAAAAATGAGAGACATGGGTCAGCCAAACAGCTTTCCCAGAGCTGCACCACAATGCTACCCACCCAAAACTGTCGCAAAAAATGGATGCATATTATAGCTTATAAATCCATCTTGTAAATGTGCAGTTTTTAATTTTTTACTGCAACATTTAGTTTCTGGAGCATGCATTTTTGGCTTAGAGGTAAAATGAAGGAGGATGTTTGTGTCCCCAAAACTAAAATTGCTAAGGAAATACAGTTGTAAAATTGAACATGATGGGACACTGCCCCTTACAAACACAAGTCTCTCGCAAATACAAATATGGCCCTTTTATTGCACTTTTTTCTGCATTTGTCACATTATCATCCATGGTAACCAATAGGCAATGTGCTGACACATCACTAAACTAGAAGAGCAGTTCTGTGTGTGAGGCGAGTATCAAGAAGGGATCTTAAATACTGATGTTCTTAAAAAAAAGTTATTTTAAGTGCTGGTTTCCATCCATCATGGCACCCCCATTATAGACCCATAACTTATAATAAGAATTGAGAGCAAATATACTGGGATTCTAAAACACGTGCAGGTGATTCCTTATGCAATGTCAAATTAATCTGAGATGAGGTAGTGGAGGTGGGAAAGATCCCAAAAATGTTGTTTGTAACAGCAAAGAGCCAGTCTCTCAACACAACAATGAAAGAGTGATTTTCTTTCTAAAGAATATATATATACTGACCAGTTTGAGAAACTGTTGGCAAATCAGTTGACTGAAAATGTGAGTACACAGCAAACTTGAAAAGTAAGATAACTCAATACACATAAAATTATATTGATGTAACAGCTCCCTGCCAGCCTCAGTGGAAAGGAGTAACACTTTGTTCTGTAGAAAAGTTAGCAACACTCCGGAGACTGTGAAACTGCTGGTGGTAACAGGATTCTGAAGCAACTACTTTTAGAACGAGCACAAAGCAAACTTATGAAATATTTGAGAGTGTGTGTATGAGAACTAACATTATTCAATAAAGCATGGATATCACAAAACATGTCAATGTGAGCTTCACATTGCCCAACTTCTTGCTTTGATAGCACAGCTTATTGCTAGAAACAACTTGGATGGCAGATGTGTAGTTAACAACATTTAGTACAATTCCTGTAGTTGCACAACACAAGTCATCAGATAAGACTTCAAAGAAGGAGTTTCATCTCCAACTTCTACCAGCCGTTGGTCTCTTTGAGACTGCTTGCAGACCCATTTCTAATCTTGTGTGGTTTTGTGATGCAGACTGCTTTTCAAATCAGGGGCTACCATGCGACCACCAAACTCAACTATGATGCAACAGATACAGCTTATCAGCTTGGAGGAATGCAGACAGCTGCACCTCTATGCACCCTCAGACTGAGGAGTCTGCTTGTTTTCAGACAGACTACTACAGCAGGCAGGGTTGTAATACTAAGAAAAAATAAAAAAAAGAATGTGAAAAACTGTTCAGCTTTTTTTTTGCTTTTATTTATAGGAAATTGTCTTTTCACAATTTAAATGATACATTCTTAGCATAAACACACAAGTATGTCAGTTACATACATCCACCCCACAGCTGTATATGCAAAATTAGAGCTATCAATATGATGAAAAAGTTGATGACGGTGACATATATCAACAGTTTGTACCAAACAGTATAGATATGAATTTTGCCATGAAATGTTTAATTGCAATATGATGAGCGATTCTCTAGACATATGCAAACATGTAGACTGACTGACGTATAAAGAGACAGATACCCCGCTGTGCCCAGAATCTGAGATTATCAATAACTTGTGTTAACGTTAAAACCAAGTTTCATGACAACTGGATGAGCACTCTTCCAGCTATATGAAGAAATATGTGATGTGTGACATACATACGTACAAATGTCATCCCCAGCAGGGATAATAAATATGGGTAGATTGCCAAATATTTACTTTCAGTGTCATTATTTAAGCAAAACACTTAAATAATAATAATTCCCGCAGCAATTAGTCTCTGTTCTTGATAATCACTCAGTAAATGCATTCCACCATAAAAATGCAAACAGTTTAGGTATCCAGCGCAGATTTAAAATAAGCATTTCATTAAGTAGCATGTTTTTCTATTTATATATTTGTGGTCGGACACAGACTTATGAAAAGCTAAAAGACAAGCTAAATGCCCTCCTGTAGTACTGTAGGCGAAGAACATTTTCCTGCTTACAGACTTTGCTCCTGAGGTCCCAGAGTTTGAGTGTCCTGTCATGGCTGCCTGAGACGATGCGAGCGTTATCCAACAGGAAGCGAGCGGACAGCACCTTCCCGCTGTGCCCTGTCAGAGTGTGCTGGCAACGGAGAAGAGACAGGAGGTTAGAGGAGTCACAAGCCACAGAGGCATGCAAGGCGAACACATTCACAATGTCACTCTCTGAATCACAAATTCAGAGCGAAAAACCATATACAAATATTGGCTAATAAAGAAGCTGAAAAATATTCTGTCAGGCTTGCATGGATTTCTTACAGTTTTACCTCAAATATAAAACTGCAATCACAGTTCGATTAAAAAAGGAGGGGACTACGTGTTAGTTTGCTTAACACTTTACTGTTCTAATGTTGTAACTCAGGAACAGATCCCAATGCAAATTGATAAAAAAAGTCTGTCCTGAACTAGAGGTCTCAGCTTGAAAACTGCAGATCACGCACGGCCCCTGCCCAGGCCCTGAGCGCTCCTTGTTGATTGGCTATATCGGATGTGTGTCGTTGCCGTGTCTCCTTGATCTCTCGGAGACAATGACTGAGATGTTATCCTATCTGTCAGGAGCCCCTGAGCCCATCAGTGCACAACTAGAGCATGATGGGAGATAGCAGGGGCTGCTGGGAACCAGGAGTTTCTGGGAGGGTACCCTTTGCATCAGAATTTACTTCACATCACTGACCTCATCAACTCTCATGGGGCCAGTTTTTCAAAACTTGTACTCTGGATAAACGTATGTAATCCAGCAGTTACATTTTCTGAAAAACCGGATCAAAACTGTCCAGATAAAAGTAATGTCAATCACAAAATCCAGATCACTGTTATTAGATTACAAGTTTTGAAAAACCAGCCCCTGAACCCATCAAACCTCTATGGAGGATTAAATAGAGAGACTAAAAATAATCCTGTACGTTATTTTTTCTTAGTGTAAGGAACATACATTACACCTATTAAGGGTAAAATGACTACTGATTTGGAAAACAGTCGAACAGGTCGCCAATGTCACAATGTCTGGTGCTTTTTTTGTGTGAACAGACCATTTAAAATGTTGCTGTTTGTGCGCTATATTTTAAAACTGATTCAATTAAAAATCTAGTATTAAATGTTCTAAAACAGACTTTCTGTCCTTGTCAGCCCAGCTGCACTGCACGTCACTTTGAGGCTCATTCTGAGAATCATTTTTCTGGTCAACTAGTTGATGCTGCCCTTAATAACTACAACATTTATATTTTGTTTCAGTATGAAACACAAACTATTTAATATGGGTGGTCTTTCTGTTATTTCATACTGAAAGGCCATTCGTCGCTTCACAAAGTCATGAAACACATTTAACATGACATGCAGGCGAGCCGTAACTCTCCGAGCGCTGTGGTGAGTACTTACACGCAGTCTGAAGTCATCCACTGTCCAGATCCTGCTGGCGAAATCATTGGAGGCAGCAAGCAAATAGGAGCCCTGAGGGAGAGGGCAGAGAGAAAATAATAATAGGCATTCATGCAGGTCCAAGCAATGCAGCTGCTTGGTGGATTTTTATAAACTAAATTACTCAAAACTGGGTCAGCCTGCTGGAATACCACCCATCACTCCTACAAAGGGTTTACTGGAAAATATAAGCAGTTTCATGGGGAAGAGACTTCTAAATTGAATGGTAGTTTTTACAAAACAAAAATCAAAGACACAGGAGAGTAAGTTTGCAAAGCAAGCCTGGCCCAAGTTTGCTTAAGGCTGCCTTTTCCAATCTATAAATGGACTGCACTCACCGCACTGTCAAACTCGATACTGGTGATTCCAGCATTGCTGCCTGTGAGAGCTCCTTTCAGTTCACAACGACCTAAGAGAATCACATTAGATACACATTGGGAACACTGAGGCCTGCATATCAATGCTGATGCCTTTTGAGGAACATAAAATAAGACTAAATAAGGCAGTGGAATGGATGAAACTGCTATGCAATGGAAGTCTTATTTCCATCTCGGCTTTTCTAAAGTTATGCCTATTTACAACAAAAAATAAATACAGTTATTGCTCAAGGTTACTACTTTAAAGATCTATCTATCTATCTACTCTTAATGTCTGGCTGTCGCTGTGTGTGATGGGAGTGCTTGCAGCATGTGTGTAGAGTGAGGAGCTCAGCGTGAGTGAGGGTTTTTCTCCCGTTATTTTCTCTTTCTCTTCCTTTATTTCTTACGTGTTAGGTTTTGTTTAAAACAAAAAAAGGTTTAATAGTTGGGTCTTTTATAATTTTCGGCCGTGATGGCTAAAGTCGGGGGAATCCCGAGGGGTTCAGTTCCTAACTTTGAAAATATAACATGGAGAAATAGCATAAAAGTTGTAGTGGATGTGTCTGTCTCGGCTGAGAAATGCGTGGTTGAACTTGGAAAAGTAATTGGGTGTGAGAATATCAAGTCTGCGTCGCGTATGAATAAGGTTGTTGTGGTATTTCTGAGTAATAAAATATTAGTTTCAGAAATGGTTCAGCAGGGTTTGGTTATTGACGGAGTGTTGGTGTCTGTTCTGCCTCTTGCGACTCCCGCCAGGAAAATAACAATTTCAAATATTCCACCTTTTCTGAAAAATGAACTCATAGACAGACAGCTAAGCCGTCATGGTCAAATAATGTCAAGCATTACAATGATTCCTCTGGGTTGTAAATCTCCGGAGTTAAAGCACGTTGTTTCTTTCAGAAGACAGTTATATATGCTTCTGAATGACCCAACTGGAGAGCTAAATGTAGCGTTTAGGTTTTGGGTGGATGGTAGCGAATACGTAGTGTTTGCTTCTTCTGATTTAATTAAGTGTTTTAAATGTGGCCGTAAAGGGCATATTGCAAAGAACTGCAAGACTGTAGGAGAAACTGAAAGAGAGGGGGAAGAAGCCATTTAGGTGAGAGAGAGCGCAGCTAAACCGGAGAGCCAGGTTGCTGGTCCTTCGGATCACAGCGCTGCAAAAGGAAGAGCGGAGTGAGAGGCTGAAAAGCTTCAGCCTGGTTTGGTCGAGTCTGGTGGGGTAGATGGGGAGAGTGAGCTGCAGGAATCATCCGAAATAGACAGGAAGACGGGAGAAGCTGTGATTGAGGCTGAGGCTGGAGGGATACCTGTGGTAGTTGACGGACAGGATAGTGAGGGGAGAGAGCAGACTGAGGAAAGCGCTGAGCAGAATGAGGGTGCACTTTTAGAGTTAGAAAAGGAGATGGAGGTGAGTGAGTTCAAATTCCCCAAAGGAAAAAGAAAAGCTAATATTAGACACAGTTTTGCAGCAAAACGCAGCCTCGTTTCTGAGGGTGGAGTCAGTCAGGCTGGTGAATCAGTAAAGCGAGCTACCTGTGACAGTGGATTGCGCTCAAACACAAAGCACAGCGGTTAGTGGTGGTGATTTTAGTGAAGACGGGGGCAGTGATACTGACTCATCGATTAGCTCTGATATGTCGGCTACTCAACAAGCGAGAGGGGGGGTATAATGCTGAAAGCATTCGGGCATTTCTGAGCTCCACTAAAGGGAAAAGAGGGATTGAAGTGATTGAGTAATTCCCTGATTTAAAATTGTTTTTAAGTTCGGCAGAGCAAATTAGGCATAATGCAGCTGTACTGGGAATAGAGCAAAGAGAAAGAGATCAATTAAAAAATATAATATGCAAAGTTCATGCCTCTCTAAAAAAGTAATGATGGATAAGTCTACACAAGCATTATTTCTTTTTTATGTGTGCATTTATATTGGTGTTTGTAAATTCCAGCGTATCTCTCCTTTAAACCCTAAAATGCAGACTCTAAATAAAGGAACATTAAATATTAATGGCGGTAGAGATGGTGCAAAGAGAGCAGCTCTGTTTGAATATTTAAATCAAAAGAAAGTTAATGTTGCCTTGCTCCAGGAGACCCACACAGATAACAATAATAAATTTGAATGGATTCAGGATTGGGAAGGGGAGGTTATTTTTAGTCATGGGACGAATTTTAGTGCAGGAGTTGCCATATTATTTGCAATGGGGTTTAAGTACTACTCTATCAATGTGAGTGAGATCATTAAAGGGCGCTTGTTAAAAGTGCAAGTATCTGTAGTAGGTAGAAATTTAGTATTTGTTAATATTTATGCACCAAACGATGGGAGAGAGGGGGTGATGTTTTTTCAGACTCTCAATGGAGTTATTGCCCGGAGTCAGGCTGAAGAAGTGGTTTTATTAGCTGGTGAATTTAACTGTACAGTTGACGACAAGCTAGACCGAAATGGCCTAGAGCCTCTCCCTAGGTCAGTTAAGGAGCTGGTTACTGTTTTAACAGCACAGGATATGGAGGATGTGTGGAGAGTAATGAATCCTAATGTGAAGCAGTATACCTGGGCTAAGGGGAGTGATGGGAATATCTGTTTAGCTCGACTAGATACATTTTATGTTTTTAAGCATCAGTTAAATTACACCGTGTAACAAATTATTATTTTTTTTTTTGGTTCCTGGGTAGTAAGTGTTATTTCCTAATTGCTTATGCCTCAAAAGTATAGAAAATGGCTATTAGTCCCCACAAACTTTGCTTTTGTGACCAGGACAGTGATATTTTGAAATTTACGTATTTTCCAGAAGATTCCAGATAGATTCAGTGCTGAGTAAACTTGGAGTAACTTCTAGAACTTTCCAGTAATATAAATAGTAGTATAAACACAGGGGCCTTAAGCCCACCAGTTCAGTTTAGTTCCAGCTGCCTAAGTGGATACATATCTACATTTTTCTGAGATGGCATCAAGAGGCTGCAAGCATCCGGCAGACGCATTTTGCTATGTCTGCGGCCAATTTATCAAGACAAGAGCGAAAAAGTACTCAGTGGAAGCATCTGCTAAGATGTGTGAGGCCTACAAGGCATATTTTGGCATGCCTGTCGGGGATCAAGACAAACCCTGGTCACCTCATTTCACCTGCGAGCACTGCAAAAAAACTCTGGAAGGTAAGATGGACAATTGTTGCTCGGAATTTTATGTTATAAAATTTGTTAAAATTTTTTAAATTGTAAAAGTTTTTAATTTTAAAATGTTTTACAATTTTCAATGTTATTGAAAAAATATATCATATATGAAAAATGTTGCGAGAATCTCTTACATATTAGTCATGGGTGAAATAAATGTATTTTTGTAGGATGGTACAGAGGGGAAGAGAGAGCCATGAAGTTCACTATCCCAAGAATTTTTCGGGAACCCACTGACCACTCAAGCAACTGCTACTTCTGCATGGTGGAACCTTCCAAACGTCGGACTGGCAAGAATGCACCTGCTATCACGTATGCAGACCTTCCTTCATCCATCGCCCCGGTGCCACACTGCCATGAGCTCCCCGTACCCACTCCTCCGGAGAGAGAGCAGCCGTCTTTAGAAGAGAGCAGCAAGTCAGAGAGCAAGGAAGACGTTGTAGATCCAGATGACAATTTCAGAGGTGGAGCTGAGGAGAGAAACCCATACTACCCCAACCAAAAAGACCTCAACGACTTGATTAGAGATCTTGGTCTCACCAAGTCCAATGCCGAGCTTTTGACGTCTAGACTCAAGCAGTGGAACTTGTTGGATGAAAGTGTGCAAGTCGCAAATCACAGGAAGCGTCACCAACCTTTTTCCAGCTTCTTCACCCGTCAAGATGGGCTCTGCTTCTGCCACAATGTGACCAGTCTGTTCGAGGCAATCGGAATAACCAGAAATGAGTGGCACCTCTTCATTGACAGCTCATCCAGGAGCCTCAAAGCCGTGCTGCTCCATAATGGTAACAAGTACCTGTCTCTTCCCCTGGCTCACTCGGTGCACCTCAAAGAGGATTACAACAGCATCAAGACCTTGCTGGACGCCTTGAAGTATGATGAGTATGGCTGGGAGGTCATAGGAGACTTCAAAAGGGTGGCATTCCTGATGGGTCTCCAAGGCGGTTTTACCAAGTTTCCCTGCTATCTTTGCCTTTGGGAGCAGGGACACCAAGGCGCACTACCACAGGCGGGACTGGCCACAGCAGACCGAGTTCTCTGTGGGGAGGAACAACGTCAAGTGAGAGCCACTGGTGGACCCCTGGAAGGTGCTGATGCCACCACTGCACATCAAATTGGGCCTTATGAAAAAATTTGTCAGAGTTCTAGATAAGGAGTCGGCAACCTTCAAGCACCTTCAAGACTTCTTCCCTAAGCTGTCTGAGGCAAAGGTCAAAGTCGGTGTCTTCGTCGGACCACAGATAAAGAAGATCCTCGAGTGCAATGAATTCCCCAAGAAGCTTACTAGTAAGGAGAAAGAGGCTTGGAACAGCTTTGTCACAGTGGTTCGGGGCTTCCTGGGCAATCACAAGGCCAAAAACTATGTGGAGCTGATTGAGACTCTGGTGAAGAACTACGGCACAGTGGGCTGTAGGATGTCCCTCAAAGTCCATTTCCTTGATGCTCATCTTGATGAATTCAAGGAGAAAATGGGAGCATACTCGGAGGAGCATACTGTGGGTTTCTTTTCACAGCTGTATACGACGGAGGCTGTGGATGGATCGGAGGGAACTGAGCAGTTCCTCCAGGGGTTCCAGAAGAAGAGAAAGAGAAGCTGGAGAGTGCACTGACGTTGCAAGAACTTTCTAAAGCTCTGGAAGGGCTCAACACGGGCAAAACACCCGGAATCGATGGAATACCTGTTGAGTTTTATAAGACTTTCTGGTCAGGTGGAAAGTGACATTTTGGCAGTGATGGAGGAATGCATTGAGGAAAATGAACTGCCACTGAGCTGCCGGAGTGCAGAATTGACTTTGCTGCCTAAGAAAGCGGACTTGTGTCTTATCAAGAACTGGAGACCTGTAAGTATTCTTTGCACTGACTATAAAATCTTGTCAAAGGCATTGACAAATAGACTAAGCAGAGTAATGAGCACTACTGTGCATTCAGATCAAACGTACTGTGTACCTGGCCGAACAATATTTGATAATATATTTTTAGTGCGGGACTTAATAGTTGCCTCCAAGCTCTTTGGCTTTAAAGCTGGTTTGCTTTCTCTTGATCAAGAGAAGGCTTTTGACCGGGTAGACCACCGGTATCTTTTTGATGTTATTAGGTCATTCGGCTATGGTCCCAGGATTCTGGGAAAAATTAAGTTGCCCTACAGTAGCATTTTTAGTGTACTTAAAATAAATGGTGTATTATGTTCTCCTTTTAAAGTCCAAAGGGGAATTCGCCAGGGTTGTTCCCTATCAGGAATGTTATACTCTCTGTCATTTGAACCCCTGATGGTAAAATTGAGAAAGATATTGAATGGGTTGTCTATCTCTACTGTGACAATGGAGCCTGTTAAGGTGGTGGCTTAAGCTGATGATCTTGCTATTTTAGTAACAGATAAGAAAGACATTCAGATCATAGAGGAGAGCTTGAGGGTATTTGAAAGAGTGTCCTCAGCTCAAGTAAACTGGGACAAAAGCAATGCCTTTTTAATTGGAGAGTGGGAGGGTAGCAGACCACCAGATTTACCATCAGGGCTTAAATGGAATAGGGAGGTTTTCAGACATATGGGTGTTTATCTGGGAGAGCAGGGACTGGCTAAAGAGAATTGGGAAGGATTACTGGATCAGGTGAAAGGCCGACTGGATAAATGGCGGTGGCTTCTAATTAAACTTTCCTATAGAGGAAGAGTTTTAATTATTAATAACCTGGTCACTTCAATGCTGTGGCACAGATTAATGTGTGGGGATCCCCCTCCGTGTCTGCTGTTGGAAATTCAGAGAAAATTGCTGAGCTTCTTTTGGGATGGGCTGCATTGGATAAAGCAGGGGGTGCTATACTTGCTTGTAGAAGGAGGAGGACAGGGACTGATGGACACAAGAAGCAGAATAACAGCTTTTAGACTCCAGTTGCTTCAGAGGCTGCTGTACTTTCAAGAATCACTACCCTGGAAAACAGTGGCTTTTGCTTTCCTTCGATTAGTAGGGAGGTTGAATTTTGATAGGCATCTGTTCTTATTGGATGTTGGAAAGTTAAATCTCTGTCTTACCTGTTTTTTATAGGGGGATGCTGAATGCTTGGAAGGTTTTTAGAATTAACAGAGATTTGAAGTCTGTAGGGTTGTATTGGTTGCTTGAAGAGCCTCTAATTTATAACTCAGCATTGAAATGCAATCTTTTAGAATCAAAGAGTTTTGTTTTACTCTTAATTTACAGTGGAGTAGTGAAGGTCGGTAATTTAATTAATTTTGATAACCGAGCCTGGAAAACTGCAGAATCACTAGCAAGTGAGCTGGGTGTGAAGTCAGTGCGTGTGATGGAGGGTTTTTTAGTGCAGCTTAAAGCTGTTTTGCCTGCAGAAGAGTTGCAGCAGTTGAGACAATTTTTCCTAGGAAAATGTCAGCTGGATATATAACCGCCAGAGTTGGACCTGCAAACTGAACCTGCAATAGAGCAGACCACTGATACCCCAGGGCAGATCCTAAAGTTTGGAGAAGGATATAAGGTTCAATTCGGGGGAATACAAAAAAAAGATATGTATCGGACGTGGGTGAAAGTGTTGCATTTTCAAAAGTTGAAAAACTTGCCTGATACACATTGGCGAGACAGGCTACAGGTAGAGGACCCCATCACACGTGCATGGAGGAATCTGTATGGATCAACGGTTCCTAAAAGAG